>NW_021637341.1:0-366867 GCF_004799145.2 Neltuma alba
CAATGTGTATATTTGTTTCTTCTGAGGGAAAAAAAAGATACAGATACTACCTCCGGTCCTAAATATAAGAGTCAGTTGACTAATTTGAAAAAATTAAGGAAACAAATTAAGTTAGTTATTTGTTACATATAGGTGTTGTATTTCCTAAAATATCCTTACTAATCAAGTATATTGGCTAGAACTACCATTATTAAAAGTACTATTTTGAAAAAAATGTATAAATATGAGAGACAAAGTGGATTGGGGTCTTATATTTAAGACTAAGATAAAAGTCAAATAAAGTCTTATATTAAGGACCGGAGGTAGTACAAACTAATGATTTCTACAAGTGTTTACGTAAATTTGATATATATCACAAATCAAAACTCAAAAACCGGAGGCTAACAATTAATCTCCACTTTTTTTATGATAACAAAAGCTGATTAATTTTAGTTATATTAAATAAATGTAACTCAATTATTGCAATAATAAATCTCCATATCATTTTCCTTTTCCGTGGAGATCCAAGAGATACACTCACTCAAACACATACATATAAAAAAATGCTTCTGTACAGTACCTTTCCAACCTCTATGCTGCGAGCTGCTTTGCTATGTATGATTATATTCTTCATAAATATAACTGGACCATATTACATTTTATATGGATATTGTGCCATTACTATAGAAAGAACTTTAAAAGGCTTTTAAGAAGGATCAAAATGAGATGACATAGTTCATTAAACATTTAACGTTGTTAGTTGATTTTTTTGACCAGTTAACAAGTGCCACCTGGCTTAATGAGAATCAAACACTTGGGGCATCACATGTTTGAACATTTGACAGATGGATTCCCCTTCGTTAGTATTAGACGTTCAACTAAGAGGGTGTTTGGATACCCTAAAAAGTGCTTCTCAGAAGAACTTTTCTGCAAATCGAGATAAATTCCTCCACATATTTATCTCGTACACCGTAAAATTACTTCTGAAACCATGGTTTGGTTTCCATCCAAACACCTTCTAAGTTATTTATCACTCACACATGTCAGTCTTCTTTGATAATTGCTCAAATTAGAAAGAAATAATAGTGATTCCCAGCTTTGACTATGTAATGAATCTTATAAGGTTAGATGACTTAATTATTTCTTTGGTTGTTCTCATCTATGTCATTGAATATTATAAATTATAAAAACTAAAGGAAAAATTATTGAAAATATATACCCACGACGATTTATGTTTTACCTATATTCATTTCATGTCTAGATCATTATGCTAAAAATAAATTCTAATGACAACTCTAAAAGGACAATTTATCACCTTTACAAATATACTTTTAGCAATGAATTAATTTCTGTGGTGAAATTTTTTACTTTTGACAATCATGGTTGTTACTGATAAACTTATACTTCTAGCTGTAACTCTATAGTATCAATGCCAGTTATTAGGATGCTGGTCAAAAAAAAAAAATGACAGTTATTAGGATATGAACTTGCAACGACTTTTTGCTGCTACTAAAAACTTTTTGCAGTGACTTTTTAACTTAACTGCTCTTGAATGTTACGCATTATACAATCAGACTGTTAATAATACATCGTGTCACGTTGAAAAAAAGAATCATCTTAGAGATGTGCCTCTTTGGAATTAACCAAAAAAATCACTTTTACATTTTATGAGATAAACCACCCCATGTATTTATTTCATACAATCTTAAAATTATTTAAAATAAATTAATTCAAATACCCACATAAATTCAGTTGGCAAAAAAAAAAAACCCACATAAATTCATATGAGAGAGAATGTCATGAGAAGTTATTATGTAAAATCTCATAGATGTTATGAGCCTTCCGTTCCTTCACAAGTAAAATTGCATGGCCAGTGAATCAGTGATTATTACATTGTAATGATTTTCAACGTGGAATACTTAGATCAATACTACTAGTGTACTCCTTTAATCATGGTATTAAAACCCGGACCGGACCGGCCAGTTTGGACCGGAAACCGATGAACTGGTCACTCATCCGGTCCGGTTCTTATCTAAAACCGGAAAGAAACCAACCCGGCCTAAATCGTTTTAAACCGGTGTAACCCGGACGCAACTCAGGTAACTTGCTGGGTCAGATAGGTCACCGAGTTAATTTTTCTTTTGTCTTCTGGGTTCCAAGGATGACACCATGCTCTAATCATATTTATAGGGTAGAGAGGAAAAAAATTATTGATCTTATTTATCAGACAGAGAGATAAAGTTTTTATATGAATGTACAATTTTATCCTTGTGTTGATTTTGTTCTCACGTGACATATTGTATATTAAATAGGAATAAATTAAAAAATTATTAAATTTTAAATAAAAATTAATAAAATTTAAAATTTTTATTGATACGTATAAAATATGTTGTAAGTGATCTATAAATAAGATGAGGAGGAGTGCTTTTTTTTTTTTCCTGACGAGATGAGCTAATTTAACGCCATTTAAGCACGACAGCTGGATAATTACATACTTGTGCAATAGACAGCTGGATTGTGTGTTACACACGTCATGTGTTCTAAATAAGGATTTAAATGAGAAGTAATTGTCACTGTTTGATCAATCTCTAAAATCTTTCATATTCCCGGCGGCGGCGGCGGACATGAACGGCCATTCCTTCCTCCTCCTAGCTTGCCATGTCCATAATCATATCACATCAACAACCTCATAAACTACATTACTCAAAACGATCGAGCTTGGAGGAAGAAGGTCTTTAATTGGCATGGTTAAATCAATTTGAACGCTGATTCTAGCAAAGCCACCCCCTTCATCGCTCTTCTTGGGTAATAATTCATCAACCTTAACTAGCTAATTAGTTTTCCAACGTCCCACCATAATGTCTCTTAGCTTCATTTAACAATGCATATATAGGCCACTGGCTCTCATTTGGAAGATCTAGCTTGGATTAGAGAATCAGGTACTAAATTGGTACGAGATTACAAGTGAAATTAAACCTGCGATCTCCAGTGGAGCTTTAGGGCTGCTGCCATTAGTTATTGTGTGAAATATCGGACTTGAGAAGTTTCTCTATGATAGCATTTTGCTCTGGTGTTAGTATCGGAGCTGTACGTTCCTCCTCCAAAAGCCACTGTTGAACTAGGTCTTTGAAACTCTGTTCCACTTCCTTCTTGAGACCATCAGAGCTGGCCATGGCCAGGCAAAAACAGGGGAACGCCAGCCACTACTAGCTCACACGCTGGTCTAGAACACACACACACACTCCTCTCTGAAGGCCACAAAAAAAAAAAAAAAAGGAAACAAGAAGAGTTTTGAAGACCTACGTACCCACCTTTCTAATATACGTACTATTTTATTACGATAGTATGACGCGTTCTATTTTAATTTTTTAATTTTTTAATTTTTCTGTTTCTGTTTCTTTTCTTCAGTGTGATAAATATAATCCTCATCTTGTTGTTCCCTACTTACTTCTCTTTCTCTCTCTCTCTCTCTCAACTCCAGTACTCCACGCGCCCACAGAGAATCTTGTTCCATGGGGATTTCCAAGCTTTGAATCCCACTACACAATGGTAAGAAACTGATTTGATTTTCAAACGCATACATATCCTTCATCTCAAACCCATTTCATAGTTTCATGTTCCCTTTGAATTTTTGCTACCTATTGATTTCTATTGATGGGTAAGAATTTTTCAGCTTAACTGGGTGTTTTTTCTGGCAAAATTGTAGAAAAAATTCCTTTTGCCGTTTCAGATTCCCATTTTCTCAAACGGTTTGATAATTCTGGGTAATTCTTTGGATTTCTGCCAGTGTCTCTGTTTCTGTGGTGTGAGGAAACGTTCAACTTCTTTCCCCTAATGATTCTTGGCTGGAATGAGAGCTCTGTAATTTTGTTGAATGACCCGTTTTTGCAATGAATGCGACATTGTAGTGTCCATTCTTGTCTCCAATGGGTCAACTTCTGCTTACATTAAAGAAAAATTTATCGGTTTTACATGTTGAGGATGATTTGCAATGAACCTATTTGCTTGTTATACGATTTTTATTTTGGTAAAATGGGATATCAGTTCTTGTAGAGCTGGTTTTGGCTAGGAATATTTGGTTTCTTTATGAAATTAAGATTAAAAGCACTTACTTTTTATGGTTTGCGGATCTTTTGCCTTCTCCTTTCGGCTTAATCAATTTGAATTGAGTAAAGTACGTAGCCTAGACCTTTGATATCCTGCGTTGCCTTAATTGAATCTGGCGACATATTTTGCTAAGAATCTTTCTGCAAGTGTCGTTCCACCAGAAATGAATGTAAATCTGGGGTTATTTGGAGTGATAATTTTGGCTCAGAATGAATTCTGGGATTCCGATGTTATGCAATGAAATGGGCCTGGTAAATTTTATTGGTTTTTTAGTCAGTGCCGTGCCGATGAAATATAATCATTGGATGTTTGATCTTTGAATTTATTTTTTTGGAAAGTAGACTTGCATGTTCAGTTTGTTCCAAATTTCTAAGAAATTTTCTTTCTTTCTCTCTATTTGTCTATCTCACTTTTGCTAAGAAAATTTTGTAGAATTGTTCATTTTCTGAAGTTTCTTGGACTTTTTAGTTCTTGACTTGACTTGAGCCTTTATCTTTGTCCTCGTTCAAAATATAAACAACAACAAGAAGAAGATTCTACGTTTGGTATGGGAGTCAATTTGCTGATAATACACGGAAGAAGGAAGAAAAAATTAGACTTTTTTTACGAAACACCGGATCTATTTATTCTCATGAATTAAAGGCGTGAAAAATATTCTATCTTTGCATTTATGTTCCTGCCAAACTGAATAGATTGGGTCTTTCAATTTTGAAGATGACTGTGATGGCACTAAGCCAAAGCTCACTGGTATCTAACTGACTACTTCATCTTCAGCTTTCTTTTTCTTTACAATGTAGGAAAACTGAAACTGATGGTATGATAATTCTGATTCTGTGATTTTTTCTTCTTTTGCAGATATGGTACATATAATTTTCTATGGTTTATGCATAATCCAGACGTCTTCATTACAGATCAACGTGATATAGTTAAAGAAAATTCAAGCCCTCCTGTTTTATTGTCATGAGAACCGGTTGCCAATATTGTTCGGGTGCTTCAGTCACTCTGTTATAGTAGAGACACTAATTTGATACTCTGGTATCTATTTTTACAATGCAAGCATCCGAACGTCATAGAAGTTCAAGCATGCACTATCAACTGATGCAACAAACTGAGGCCTACTGCTTACCGCAGTATCAAGCGCTATACGGAAATGACATTAGAAGCCATGGGACCCACTTTTCTACTCCATGTTCTTCTGAACTCTATTGCACATTGGAGTCCTCCTCTGCGACTGGGATTTTCCATGTTTATGACTCGCCTTCAACTGTCAGTTTCTCGCCTAGTGGGAGCCCAATCTCGCAGCAAGATTCTAAATCATACTCGTACCCATCTGATCAACATCAGTCTCCAGACAATACTTACAGCTCTCCAATGAGTGGTTCCTGTGTAACTGATGATTTGCATAGCTTCCAGCACAAATTGCGAGAGCTGGAAAGTGTAATGTTTGGCCCTGACTCTGATAATATTGATAGCTATGACAGCACCATCAAGGAAGGAATTAACTTTCTTTGGCCTGAAATGGATGGCTGGAGGCAAACAATGGCGGTAATTTCTAGTAAGGACCTGATACAGGTTCTAGTCGCATGTGCAAAAGCCGTTTCAGATAATGATTTGTTAATGGCTCAATGTTTGATGGATGAATTACGCCAAATGGTGTCAGTTTCTGGTGAACCAATTCATAGGTTGGGAGCATATATGTTGGAAGGGCTTGTAGCTCGATTGTCTGCCTCGGGGAGTTCAATCTACAAGGCTTTAAGATGCAAAGAACCGGCGAGTGTTGAGCTTCTCTCATATATGCACATACTTTACGAGGTCTGCCCCTACTTCAAATTTGGTTACATGTCTGCAAATGGAGCCATTGCTGAAGCTATGAAAGATGGAGAGAGTTCATATTATTGATTTCCAAATTGCTCAGGGAAGCCAATGGATTACTTTGATTCAGGCTTTTGCTGCTAGACCTGGGGGACCACCCCACATCCGAATTACAGGTATTGATGATTCTACATCAGCTTATGCTCGTGGAGGAGGACTAAACATAGTGGGAAAGAGACTATCAAAGTTGGCTGAGAAATTCAACGTGCCATTTGAATTTCATGCTGCAGCTATCTCTGGCTGTAATGTTCAGCTGCATAATCTCGGGGTTCGACCAGGGGAGGCTCTCGCTGTGAATTTCGCATTCATGCTACATCACATGCCTGACGAAAGTGTCAGCACCGAGAATCACCGTGATCGACTGCTGCGCTTGGTGAAGAGCTTGTCTCCGAAGGTGGTGACACTTGTTGAGCAAGAATCAAATACAAACACTGCACCTTTCCTCCCTCGCTTCCTCGAAGCTCTGGACTACTACAAAGCTATGTTCGAGTCGATTGATGTGACTCTTCCCAGAGATCACAAAGAGCGAATTAATGTGGAGCAGCATTGCTTGGCGAGAGATGTTGTTAACATCATAGCTTGTGAAGGAGTCGAGAGGGAGCGGCACGAGGTGCTCGGCAAGTGGAGGGCCAGATTTGCAATGGCTGGTTTCACGCCTTACCCTCTGAGCTCATTGGTGAATAGTACCATTAAGAAGCTGCTTGAGAATTATTCTGATAGATATACACTTCAAGAAAGAGATGGGCTCTCTATCTGGGTTGGATGAATAGAGATTTAGTAGCTTCTTGTGCTTGGAAGTGAGAACTGGGCATTCTGCGAAGTTCTTTTTGAAGTGTCTTGTTATGGGTTCTCCATAAACACATCAAGTGTCGAGAAAGTTCTGAAACACCCAATTTTGTGGTTGAGCTTCTTTAGGAAGCCGAAAACAAAATCCACTTGGCATGTTTTTTATTAGAGAACTCGAAAACAAACACTTAAAAATCTCAAGTATCATCTGAGAAAAGTGCAGATGAGTCTACTTATTCTGCTCTGCATAGTACAAATCCCTGTTACACCAAATATGACTCTTCCCATTTTCCTTGTTTCAAAAAGTTAAATCTGAAAATATAGCTAGTTTTCATTTTCTTTTTTAGCAATATTGTTCTTAAATGTCATGATCCTTTTTCTGGCCCCTGAAATTCTGAGCACTCCAGTTACATGGCTGGGAAAATCGTCACTGAAGGATTGCAGTTATTATCAGAATGGATACAAGTTAAATCACAATGAGAATTAACTTCAAAGTTTGAAGTATTATCTCTTCTTAAAGGGAAGTCCAGTGATGTCATTTGGTACATTATTATATGTATTTAAAAGATATAAAGCAACCATATAAGAAATCTCCATGTTTCTTCCCTTTGTTGATTTGACAATTTAGATGAAAATCAAGGACAATTTTTTTGTCTAATGCCAATCAATCACCTTTTTCAGTGACTTTGCCAATGGACTTTGATCATATGACTTTAAACAAGCTTATGGTCATTTCTATTTGATTGAAAATGATTTTCAATCCAATTCATTTATTTAGGAAAATGAAAGCTTATAATACACAGAAAGATACGAATAAAAATAAATATGAAATGTGAATTTTACAATTTAGGGGGCCAAACTTATATGAATGTCTTAAGCAAGCCAATATAGAAGATTAATAAATTTGTTCTGAATCTTAGCTTGAACTGCTTTTTCATGGGAAACCATTATATGTAGACTTTACTCTTAAGAAATGTTTGGTTTGTGAATTGACTATTTGGGCTGTTGACATGGTCTTCCCTCAGGTGGTAGGTCCTTTTGAATTTGACCCAAAGAAAATTTGTGCACATTTCCGAGTCTTCGTTTATTTGTTTAATACGTTTTTGATTAAATTTAGGCTCTTCATTTGACATGCGGATCCATGAGGAAGAATCCTCAGAAATGACTTAAACAAAATTAGTTTATTTAAACCGTATCAAAATTAAGTCCAAAATGAATTTTGTAACGTGTCACCATAATTCTCAGTGTTGAATGATTTAGTTTTTTTTTTTTTTTTTGTTATGATGGAACTATTGGTATCCAAATCCTATTATCAAAATCCCAACTAATCTGACCCGACCCAACTGAGATCCATTAAGGGGGTAAGGGTCTCTTAGCCAGAATATTTTCCATGCCCAAGAATCAAACCTAATACTTTTGATTAGCGGCTAGGATATCTATCGTCTCGGCTAATACATACTAGAAACCAACAGGACTAGGTCAACTGAAAGGAGTTAGTCCTTCACATGACTAACCAATATTCAAATCTTGTCGAGAGAAGGGTCCACATTTGGTGTCTAATAGTGTTTTGAATATAATTGCGTCCAATAGAAATAAAAAAAAAGAAAAACCTATGTTGGCATTTAGTTTGATTTTAATTGAAGGATTAATACAAATATTGGTCCCTCAAGTGTATCTTCATTTTGAGCTTAATCTTTTAAGTTTCAAACCATGTTTTAGTCCCTTAAGTTTTTTTTTTTTTGTCTAAAACATTGATTCCTATAATTTAATAAAGATATGGACTATTTTGCTTCTTGATGGACCAAAATTTATGATTTAAAACTCAAGGGATAAAATTGAAAGCCATGCAAATTTGATAGACCAAAGATTATGTTGACCCATAATTGAAATAAGATAATATAATACTACCTCCATTCTAAATATAAGAGCTAATTGACTAATTTGAAAAATTAAGAAGATAATTTAAGTTAATTATTTGTAATAAATGTGTTGTATTTTTTTAAATATCCTTATTAATCAAGTTTATTGGCTAGAACTACTATTATTACAAGGATTATCTTGAAGGAAAAAAAAGGATAAATATGAGAAATAAAATGAGTTGAGGTCTTATATTTAGGATCAAAATAAAAGTCAAACGAAGTTTTATATTAATAACCGGAGGTAGTAGTTTTTTCAGGTCCCTGCTCACTGATGTTGGTATAAATGATATATTTTGTAGGATTTGATTAGCGACTGATGTTGGTATAAATGATATATTTTGTAGACTTTGATCAGTCAGCATAAATTTATAGTTTGCAGGGAGTTAAGACTATTTTCCTTGGTTTAAAGATCGAAAAACACTTGGGTTAAATTTTTATATCTATTGTATTAAATTCTTCAATTACGCATAATCATGTGTGTGTTTTTTTTAAAAATTTCATATAGGTTTATAATTAAATGATCATATTTCAAAAATAAGATACATGATCATATATGATTAGAGAATTTGACATAATAGATATAAAGAATTTGATGTAAGTATCATTCTTAAAAATTATAACTGCAAACACAAGAAACAGCATATGTAAATTTACACAATTTGAAAATAGAAAAAACTTAGATCAAATTCCTTATATTCATTATGTCAAGTTTTTTAATCATATATGACCTTGTGTTTTTTTTTAGTTTCATATGAATTTAATTAAATATTATTAAATGCTAATATTTTAAAAATAAAATATACTCCTCCGGTCCTTAATATAGGACCTAATGCTTGAGTTGGTTTTGGTCCTAAATATAAGACCTATTTCTCATATTTATTAATTTTCTCTAAATTACCCTTATGGATATTCCTTCAATCATAATCAAGTAGAAGAGAGAGAGAGAGGAGATATTAAGAAAGGTGATTATGGTATTTTAGGAAAAATGTGTCACTTTTCTTATAATTAACTAACTTACCTAACTTATTTAATCTAATCAAATTAGATAAATAAATCTTATATTAAGGACTGAAAGAGTACAATCATGTGTAGCTGGACGTACTTGATATAATGGACATTCGTATTGTCCTTTGAAAATATAGGCAATGAGTAAAATTATTTTTCAATTCAACTTGGTTTTAGGGTGTGTTTGGGTGACACCCCCAAACTATGGTTTGGGGATCCAAACCATGGTTTGGGGAATAATCTACCCAAACAGCCCCTCCAAAAACCAAAACCATGGTTTTGGGTCAAAACCATGGTTTTGACTCCAAAACCATGGTTTTGGAAAAAACAAAATTTTTTTGCTTTTGGAGAAAAAAGGGAGAGTGTGAGGGCCTATATGATATGTATCTTGTTATTTTTTTTATAAACATATTTTTTATAAATATATTTAATCTTATATTTTATAAATATATATACACATTAATTATTTATTAATTATATTATCTATGTATTATTAATTATGTTGGTAAAAAACATATTATTAACAATTTTATTCCTTCAAATTAAAATATATCATAAAATCTATTTTTTCTGTAATTATCATATTAACTTATGTTTTTTTTTAGTAATTTGTATATATAAAAAGTGCTTCTGATAACAACTATCCAAACACTCTCACTTCTCAGAATCACTTTTTTACAAAATCTATTCTTCACAGAATCTATTTTCCCCAGAATCTATTCTCCAGAATCACTTTTCCAAACCACGGTTTCGTTTCATCCAAACACACCCTAATCTAAAACGAACACAAATATTTAAACCCCGGGCCGCTTATCCCCACGTGATAAAAAACACTATTAATATGAAACATTGATATGACATCCAGTTGCTCAATCAATTCTGATTCCCTCCACCCCATCCAATAGTTTGCATCAGTCAGCTTCAATTGAAAGAAAGTAACCTTAGATATATTGAAAATTACTTCCGGCAAAAAAAAAAGATATATTAAAAATTAGATACTCAGTCTGATTCATCTCTCAAGTGAATCTCATAAATTACACGTATCTTTTAAAGTTGAGATAATCAAAATCAAAATCTACTTGAAGACAACTACTTCCAACAAATGGAAGAACCATCCTTTGATCTCAAGACTTTATTTATGCAAGGCATTGTATCTGTCTCATTAAAACGACACATTAGAAATTCATCCCGGATGCCAACAACAACAACTGCACATTACTAAAGTTGACAATACATTGTCAAGGGAAAAAAAAAAAGGAAATGAAAACTAAGATAGATCCACAAGATTTTGTACATCCTTCACTTATTTATCCCATATAAATAGTAGTATACAAGTAATGTCCAATGTAGTAATATCCCCTTATATTATTAGTAAACCTTTCCAAATTCTAAGACGAGAGCAAGAGGGTGCAAGCGAAAACAAAAGGTTAGAATAGAGACAACAATCATCATCCCATATAATACTTAACTTATTCCTGCATCACCTATGTTATTGTCAGCTATTTTGGTCCTCAGTAAACTAGCTTCAACTTTGAAGAGCATTGCCAATTTAGCTTTGGACAGGATCTGCATCAGGTTCAGATCGTTTGTTTAACTTACTTTCTTCTGATACCTCTTCTTTCTGCTGTTTGTTTAATCTACAAGGAAGCTCAGAACCTGAATGGCACGTGGTACCATGGACGCCTGAATCATTTCCTGCGCCCGTGTTGCCATTTTGTTCTCTCTCACTTGAAGGGCTTTCAGAGACTCCCGTAGCGATCCCTTGAGATTCATCCATATCACAAGTCTTTGGCTTAGCAATTTGCTCACCATTTGGTTGCTCCCGTGGCCTGCTTTCTAGGTGCAAGCAAATCTGTTGTTCTGCCGGTTTAACACCAACAGAGTTTTCCCCAGATTTGGTTCCTGAGTCACTATCGATGATTGTTGTGGAAGTATCTGCTGCTCCGTTATGAATAACAGTCGTTCCAGAGGGGCTTTCATGATCATGATGTCCCTCATATGTGGTAATCACAATTTTTTGATCATGAGAGGCCCTTTCCACATGCTTTTTGACAGGGCATCCAGGACTCGAGCACCGGTAATAACTTCTGGAAGAGTGTGAATGCAGTGTCACAAACTCCCAATTACATATAACCATAATCAATGTATCTAGATTTCCAGGTCAGCTCACAACACAGCAAATTAGCATCTGAAAACAATTGTGAACAATATGTCTATAACTTGATAGGTTTTGCTGACAGCCACACTTCCCAATTCTTGTTAGAGGCCTTTTTTCCCAATAAAGGAAATGGGGGACAAAGAACAGCTAAACCTTATATTGACAAGTGAAGCTTTGGACAAGAACTAAATAAAAATCCGCATGTGCAATTAAGAGTTTTTGAACAAAACACATGCTTAGGATATTTTTAAGAAATCCAACATATATGATCTTGAGCTGTAAAGCTATGTCTTCATGTCATGTTTATATTTAAGAATTTGATAGCAATTGTTTATAAGTTTTACTTTCTACAAAAAATTCCAAAATTTTGAACCAAAAGAACAGGGGAAACAAACTAATAGACGAAAAAACAGAGAAAAAGTGTGTGGGAGAAATAAACACGTAAAATGAAAATAGGAATATATAAGGAACCCTTGGATTCCAGCTAAGTTGAAATATGGGGACAACCGAATATAGAAAAACCATTATCCAAACGCTGCCAAGAAAAAGAACACGGACATTTGTTAGAAGTTATCTATGTATGGGGGCAAAAAGAATCCACGTTCAGAATTTCAAAGAAATCACATCCTTGTGTATCTAATAGATTAATTGAACTAACAGTCAAACTACGACAATTCGCTTGCCAAATTGGAAAAGCAATAACAACAATTGTAATGAGATGGAGCAAATTCTGATGAACAATAGAATGCTCCTAGTACATAAGGATACAGCGCAGAACAAATATTAATGATACAAGGTCATTTCTCCTTTTACATGAGGAAATCTGATGTTATTTTTCATGAATATAAACATAGAAAGCTAGAGAACGATAGGATATAACGCAGAATTTGTCATATATGGCAATGCCACAAAAAAGTATAGAAGGAATACAGTTTGAGTGATACATAATAAAAACTATATGGTTGGCAATAAGTAAATAGTGGGCAATGATATGAATTTGAAATGAAAGGGATTCAGGTTGGCAGCAATGAAGCACTAAGATATATTCACAACCAGCTAGCACAACGAAAGTAGGCAAAATGATTAGGTAAATCTCAAATAAAGCCAAACCTCTACCTTGGATTTGGATTTCCTTTTACCAGTTTCTGCCCGTACTTGCGCCAACGGTATCCATCATTAATAAAATCAACCTCACTTGAAGTCTGAACGACATAACGAGATTCACCAACTGACTTCTCAGCCCCAGAGGCATCAGCATTGCTAATGTTTTTCTTCCTGTTTGATATTAAATTTGTGAGTAACAGAAAAGTTAGACATCATATATATGATATATCAATTCAAATGGCTGTAAAAGTAGGTGGCGCAATATTGTACAGGCGTTTGACTCAGGATCCTCATTGGCAAGAACCTCATCCCTTGTTCTAGTCGACTGTAAAGGTGCAGCTTTGACCTCATCAACCGTGGAAACTGTTGAAACTGGATGAGTTTCTAGAGACTTGTTCGGTTGAGGCACACATCCATGCCCAATGGATGTTTTGTCTTCATCAAGGATGCCAGAAAACAATCAGTAACTTTGTGAAGGATACAAACTCAAATACAAGAAAAGTTAGCTTCTTACCTTCCATGTTGGCTAGAGAGGGCTTATTTGATTTTTCTTCGACAGCTCGTGGACTGTTCACTTGAGGATGATTATGCTGACCAATGCAAATGGTATCTGTAATTTGTCCGTTATTTGACTGCTCCAATTGCTTCTTCGCTGGGCAGTTGGAATGTGTGCACTTGTAATAGCTCCTTACATATTCATTGCCCTTAACATTTTTCTGGCCATATTTTCTCCAGTTATATCCATCCTTGGAGACTTTTTCACGTGCTATAGAGGGACCACCCTGACCACCGTGCAATGCACGTGGAATAGTGCTAGTACTCTGCAAGGGTTCCACATGTGGTAAAGAGCATATGCTCCATTGCTCTGATTTCCGTGCATTGGCAGAAGCATCAGAATCCCACACTCCTTTTTCGGCTACACTGTCTTTTGATATCTTTTCACATATAACAGGTGGTCTTTCCTCTCTAGATTGCAATGGGCGATAATCAGTATTAGGACTCTGCACAGGTCTCTGCAGTGGTGAGGTACATGCACTTCCTTCTTGATCTGATTGCAGAGCATCAGGGGTAGCATCAGAATCCTGCACTTCTTTCTCAGTTGCAACAGAAGAAATTCTTCTTGCTTCCTCCGGGTTGGATGAATCAATTTTATCATCACAAGTCTCTTGTGACACAGTAATATCGCTTTGAGAACTCAGCCTCTGATGCAATTTATCAGAAGAAACATTGCGATCAGCACTTTTGTCTGAAGAAACCATGTGCACCTCTTTTATATCAGAAGCAGAAAGATCCAGATGAACTATATGTTTCCATAAATGTCTTCAGTGGTGGACTTGAACAAAATCAATGTGCTGGTAGAGTACATATGCAAGACATATTTGAATAACTAATTAGAATAAGCACAAATTTGGATGCAATGCTATCAGTAAAGTTATCAATCCAGCAATTATTAAGTTGAAACTTTAAGTTATGCATTTCATACAACTTAGGGAACTTTATCACTCATCAGCCATTTCTAGTAACAAACCATAGTTATCAATAGCTGCGACTTGTATAGCCTCGCAAGTTTCATGTAGCCCGGCTATCATCATGCCACCAGTGTGATAGAACCCAAGCAAAATAGTACTACCTCTGGTCCCTAATATAAAACCCCAGTTGACTAATTTAGGGAGATTAAAAAAATTACTAAATTACTTTAAAGTATTTACATTTATTGTTTTTCTCCAAATTAATTTGCTTCACTTATAAATTGACATATAATCTAATGATACACATAAATATTTTAGAGATATCATATAACATATGCTATAATTAAGTAATTTAGTAACATCCTTAATCTCTCCAAATTAGTCAATTAGATCTTATATTAAAGATCGGAAGTAGTAGATATCCAACATTGAATTGATATTAAATATAAAAATACTCTTCTCCCCGAAGAGAAGAAGAGTGTTACAGTACAAGAACTCACTCAAATTGATGATACATTCTATTGGATACAAAAGAAAGTGCACTAAATATGTTAGAAATCACTAACACACTAACACGGAATGCAAAAATGACAAAGAAATATGATCTTTCCCTGCCCCAACCTAACATTCGAGAGGCCAGAATTCTCCTCACCACTCTCAGGGTGCGTTTGGTATGAGGCATTTGGAGTGGAGTGGAGTGGAGTGGAGGGGAGTGGAGGGGAGGGAGGGGGAAGAATATTAATCATTTCGCCTTGTTTGGAAACATACAAATTTTAGGAGGGAAGAGAAAATTTTTCCTCCCCTCCAAAATTGAGGGGATTTGGAAAGAAAGAGCAATATTTTGCCATATTGTGACTATTATACCCATATTTATTTTTAATATCCCTATACTACCCTAAATTCTTTTCTTCTTGTCCCCAGATACTGCTCTTTCCTTTGCATGACCAAAGATTGCATTAAAAAATGGAATACAGTACAAGTTGTGACTGAACATTACTTCAGTCTTCTTTTCAATAATTCTTCACGCTCCAGAGTATATTAGAATTTCGGTATAAGTATTGCTCAATATATTAAATGTTATTTACAATTCTATTTTATTAAACATTCTATAAAATTTGAAAAAATAATCTTAAATAAAATAAGGGCAAAATTGTCTATGTCAAAATATTTTTCCCTCCCCTCCCCTCATGAACCAAACAAGGTAATATTAAAACTCCTCCCCTCCCCTCTTCTTTTATAAATCCAAATAAGGTAATATTAAAATCCTTCCACTCTCCTCCCCTCCCCTTCCTCTCATTGAGCCAAACAGACCCTCAATGTCCAAAAGACAACTTAATTCTCCCAGGATGAAAGAGAAGATTTAAAGAAAGTGTTACAAAAGACTAAACATACCCTTAACTGCACCTACTCCCTACTCATATTCCACTTCCTTTACCTTACAGTCAGGAACCTTAGGTTAATACTCTTATCCACTGGAATTGCTCTTTCCTATACCATTTCCCTTCCCATAAATTCTGCTATAGGCCCTAGGAAATGATTTGTAAATCTGCTCTGAATCTTCAGCTCCATCAAAGTGCTATTTTTCTGTTTGTTGTAGTGCATGCTATATGCCCTAAAGCAAGATTAGGGATACTAGTTTAATTCACTTTTAAGAGACCCAACCCTAGCATTTCTTGATCCAACTTTCACCCGTCACTGGCAGTTGCCAAAAATTCCTGTTGTCCTCTACCAGCAGTTCATGCTCTGTATCCACCGCCATGACCTAACTTTCTTGTCAAACCATCTCCACGAACTTCCTCAGAAGTTGAAAAGGAAATCGACTGTTTTCCTACTGATGACTGTTAAGGTGATATGGCATTTGATCAAATAGAAAATGAAGAAGTTTTCTTAGCGTATAGCTCAGACTCCATCTGGGTCACACTTGTGTATCTTATGACTTTAGCACTTGATGTTGCAATTAATGGCTGACTATTATGCTGATATGAGTTTTGCTTTTTAATGTGTATTAATCACTAATCATTATGAATTATTCTATATAAGTTAATGAGAATTGCAAGCTCTTTTCCCATTTGGCCTGCACAATCCTAGGTGCTACACTATAGCATTTTTTAGCACTAGTCACTGCAAGTGCATTATGAGCTACAATGACCATGTAGTAAAGTCATCAAGAACTCAAGAGTGATATGCTAGAAATACATGGATTGCCAGAAAATCTCGTTTTCCAAATGACTTGTATACTCATGTCAATGCTGCATTAAGCATTCTTTGTCGTATAATTGGTGGTGGTTTAGTCTGACATGAGTTGCATAGTAATTAGTCAATTAATCAAATCACCATTCATCTGATGCACATATATAAGATGTTGATCAACGGATTAATAAAAAGGAGAAAAGGCCTAGGCTTGTTCACAAAGATTGAAGATCCTGGAAGTGATGCTTCTTTTCCCAGTTACTGTAGCAAATATTATTAGAAGTTTTATCCCAAGCATTCAAAGTTGACTGTAACAGCGTGTATACATAGAAATACATGTGTTCAGATAAAAACAAGTTCAAATTCTAAACCAAAATTCGATTCCCCGCACCTTTCTGATATTATTTGCATTGAATTCCAAATATTACACTTTCTTGATACGCAGACAAAACTCTACAGGCTTTTTTCCACTTCTTGTCTAAGACTAACCCAAGCAGACCCAGCGCGTTTCGCTACGCCTTAATTTTCTGCTTTATATTTCAAGACGAGCAGGAATACAGATTTTCATAATCAAGGTCTTGTATAACAACAATTCAAAGATTAAAAAACAATCACTTTTCCACCTTCTCTCAGAATTTTCAAACACCCACAACTTGATAGCTTGATTACCGCAACAAATCAACAACAAAATTCAATTTCTAGGACAAAGCAAAGCAAGAGCAATTCCAGTCAAATTATAGAAAAACACATAAAGGAGCTTGAAAAAAGAATAAACCCTCCATTTGTGAGCTGAAATAAAGCCCAAAAACCCTAAGGATACAGGGGAAATCATTACCTGGAGGAGGAATTTAGCAGAATCAGAAATCAAGCATGCGTGGAGATGGGAAGAAGAGTGAGTGAGGGAGTGGGTGGAGGGAAGAAGAAGCATAATAAGAACATGCTCCTTGTTGTGGGTTTGGTTTGGCTTTTCAAGTTTGGAATAATGAAAGAAAGTCCAACATGTATAAATTCCTTATTTTACCAAGAAAAGGAAACTTGGGATGCCGAAGGAGAAAAAGTCCACTCCCAAGTGAGTATCATAGAGAATATGATCTCTCTGTGCTTTGATTTGTCAGACGCCTCGATTGGATGCTTCTTGCTTTGGTTTTTTGGACAACACATACCCTTAGTGGACCTAAACCTGTGGCCCTCTTCACATGTTCTTGGGCTTCAAGCCGCTTGGGGCTCCTTTTTTTTTTTTTAATACACCTTGGGGCTCCTATTTGTTGGTCATAAATAATTTCATGTGTACCAAAACAAGAAATAATTTCATATCAAAGATTAGAATTTAGTACGAGAGGCTAGTCTCTTATAATATACTGAATTAAGATTTGAATTTTTATTAGAAAAGATTTTTATATTTAGTGTGTGACAGTATCTTAAACATTGCTTCCGAAGACACCTATACCAAAAAAAAAATTATACCATTGTACCGAAAAAATAATTTTATATCATACTATTTGTATATTGATTAATAAATTTTGTCATTAAAAATAATCATGTAAATAAAAATAAAAATCATTTAACTGTGACTTTAGAGCAGCATTCATATATTATTTTCCAATTTTCCCGACAGCATAATGAAATTATTATTAAAAAAAAATGATACTTAAGCAACAAAAATCAAATTAATCTAATATTAGAACCAAAATATTTAAGAATATTAAAGTTAGTATACCTTGGCAGCCCATCTTAAAATATGCAGTTATATAAATTGGTTGATTGGAAATTTAAAATTATTCCCAATAATTAATAATTAATTTTTCATAATATTTTTTACAAAATATGAATAGTGTATAATTCATTGGCGTTCTGTAATTAAGTTAGAATAATTTTATTCAGAAACTTACTTCAAAAATACATTAAAAAAAATTAAAATTCAAGTGTAATCTTAATTCTTGAAACGCTTTTGTCCCAATACTTGAGAAAATGTTAGCTAGCGCTTTTTTTCTTTTGGCCAACGAAATGTTAGCTAGCTTTGATAAATAATGATATAGAAGATAAAAGGGTCAAGCTAAATATAGTCCCATAGATCTTTTCTTTCTTTCTTTTTTTTTTTTTGCGTACCTCTCCACATTTTAAATTTATTTTTTATTGAAAATCTCAACATGTTAAATTAATTTTCAGTACATTGAACATTTTAGAATATTTTTTCAGTAACAATTAATTTTATATTTATTAATTTTTTCGGTGAAGGATAATTAATGTCACTACTTTTAATAAAGGATTTGTCGCCCATCAGCCCTTCAATCTTCATTACTTCTTTTTGTTACCGATGTATGTTTGGATAATATCAAAAATTATGGTTTGAGAAGTACTTTTACGGTATACGAAATAAATATGTAGATGACTAATAAGAGTTAGTCTAGTTGATAAGGTATCGGCTCATAACCCACAAGGTCGTGAGTTCGAATCCTGTTGCCGATGTGAAAACCTTATTGGTGGGTTGTATACCAAAAAAAAATATAGAAGAGTTTGTTTCGAATTACAGAAAAATATTTCTGAAAAATGCTTATTATGTTATGAATATAATATCTTTATGGATGTCCATGTATCTATCATTATCTCCCTTATCTCCCAATATCTTCAGTAACTCCCATTATCCCCATTATCTGCAATTATCTTTATATCTGTAGATTCTATCAAAGATGTAAAGCCGTGCCTATAAATAGAGGCCATGTACAATGTATTCAGTACCCTATTGAATAGAAAGAGAAATACTCTCTCTTATTGATATTCTTTCTTCTCTGTTCTTCTTCTTTATTTACAACACGTTATCAGCACGAGGGCTCTAACAAAGGTATAATATTCCGATCTTATTATTATACATTATGTTTCATGATTTATTGTCTATCCTCTATACTTTTCTATACTATTCTACACTATGAGTATTTTTCTTTTCTCCATTCTTTTCCTAAATGGCTTGAAGCTATATGGTTTAAAGTTTTCTACTTTATGGCCAGAAGCCATAAAACTTTGTTTTGCTTCTTATAGCCAGAAGCCATAAAACTTTATTATTCTTTCTTATGGCCAGAAGCCATAAAATTTTGTTTTGCTTCTTATGGCCAGAAGCCATAAAACTTTGTTTTCTACTTTATGGCCAGAAGCCATAAAACTTTATTATCTTTTCTTATGACCAGAAGCCATAAAACTTTATTATCCTTTCTTATGGCTAGAAGCCATAAAACTTTGTTATTCTTTCTTATGGCCAGAAGTCATAAAAACTTTATTTTATACTTTATAGTCAGAAGCTATAAAACTTTGTTTTCTTCCTTATGGCCAGAAGCCATAATTTTAATTTTCTAACATATGGCTAGAAGCCATATAATTTTTAACTCATGACCAGAAGTCATTCAAATTTTCTCTTCATTTGTTTTCTTTTGGTAATTTATAATTTTTCTTTTCTTCTCATTAACGAAGAGCAATGTAATTTCCATACATGACAATTTTTTTTTTTAATATTATATTCTTTTGTGGTAGTGCCATCATGTCAAACCTTACAAAACTTGAGTTTGTGGCTCTTGACATTACTGGGAAGAATTACTTATCTTGGGTACTAGATGCGGAAATTCACCTAAATGCCAATGGTCTGGGAGACACAATTAAGGCAGAAAATAAGGCATCTAGTCAAGAAAAGCTAAAGCTATGATCTTTTTACGCCATCATTTACATGAAGGACTAAAAATGGAATATTTGACCATTAAAGACCCACTCGTACTTTGGAACAATTTGAAAGAAAGGTATGACCACCAGAAAACTGTCATTCTCCCAAAAGCTCGTTATGAATGGATGCACTTGCGTCTACAAGATTTTAAATCTGTTAGTGAGTATAATTCTGCGATATTTAGAATCAGTTCTCAACTGAAATTATGTGGAGAAAAAGTCACTGATGAAGACATGTTGGAGAAAACATTCTCCACATTTCATGCATCCAATGTGCTCCTGCAGCAGCAATACCGTGAAAAAGGCTTCAAAAAGTATTCTGAACTTATTTCATGCCTTCTTGTAGCTGAGCAAAATAATGAGCTTCTAATGAAAAATCATGAATCCCGTCCAACCGGCTCCACTCCATTCCCTGAAGCGAATGTAGTAGTAAATGGACCAACACGTGGTCGTGGACGAGGACATGGACGTGCACGAGGCCGTCGCATTGACCGTGGACGTGGTCGTGGTCATAATCGAGGTGGTTCAAATTCCTATTCAAAGAGGACAAAGAATGATGAGAATCGCAAGAGAAAAACTAGTGGAAGTAATAACCACTCTGAAGACTCGTGTTATCGTTGTGGTGGGAATGGTCATTGGTCACGTACTTGTCGTACACCGAAACATTTGGTTGACCTTTATCAAGAATCGCTTAAAAATAAAAGTAAAGGCAACGGCAAAATGCCAAGGGTAGAAACCAATTTTGTTGATGAAGAGGGCGATTTTGATTATGGCAACATGGATGTCACTCATTTGGATATTGCTGATTTCTTTGCTGATCCTAATGGAAAGATTGATCACCTGATTGGTGATGGGAATGTTCAACAATAAATTGTTTTAGTGAAGTTAAATTTCTATGATTTTTTTTCCTTCTTTTTCATCTTCTTTTATAAAGTTTCTACTTTCAATGTTGTTATCTTTCCAAATTAATAAAATTACGAGTATTTTCCTTTTATTAATTTTGTTTCTTCCTCCCTCTCTTGACTATGTTCCTTGTAACGAAGAATGGCTCCTATTGACGTCAATCATGAAGATTTATGTCTTGTTGACAGTGCAACAACTCATACAATACTTAGAAATAAAAAGTATTTCTCTTCTTTGGTAATGCAAGAAGCCAACGTTCAGACTATATCTGGAAGTGCAAAACTGATTGAAGGCTCCGGAAAAGCCAATATATTGTTACCTGGAGGAACAATATTATACATTGATAGTGCATTTTACTCAACTAAGTCTAAAAGAAATTTGTTGAGTTTTAAGGATATCCGCAAGAATGGATACCATATCGAAACAACAATTGAGGAAAATCAAGAATATCTTGCTATTACAAAGTCAACCTCAGGTAAAAAATGCACACTAGAAAGATTGCCTGCATTTTCTTCTGGCTTGTACTATACAATTATTAGTACAATTGAAGTACACATCATTATAAACCAGAAGTTTGTAAATGATAACAAATTTAATGTTTGGCATGACCGGTTAGGCCATCCCGGGACAATTATGATGCGAAAAATAATTGAGAATTCATGTGGACATTCATTGAAAAGTCAACAAATACCACAATCCAATGTTTTCTCATGTAATGCATGTTCCAAGGGAAAGTTAATTGTTCGGCCATCACCAGGAAAACTAAAAAGTGAGCCTCTCACTTTTCTAGAACGCATACAGGGAGATATTTGTGGACCGATACATCCAGCATGCGGACCATTTAGATATTTTATGGTTCTAATTGATGCATCAACAAGATGGTCGCATGTCTGTTTATTATCTTCGCGTAACCTGGCGTTCGCAAGATTATTGGCTCAATTAATTAGATTAAGAGCACATTTCCCTGATTTTCCTATCAAGAAAATACGTCTTGATAATGCTGGTGAATTTACTTCACAAGCTTTCAATGATTATTGTATGTCTCTTGGGATTGATGTTGAACATCCTGTGGCTCATGTGCACACACAAAATGGACTTGCAGAATCATTAATCAAACGTTTACAATTAATTGCAAGACCATTACTTATGAGATCAAATCTCCCAATTTCTGCTTGGGGACATGCAATTTTGCATGCAGCAGTGTTAATTCGCATCAGGCCAACAAGTTATCTCAAGTCCTCCCCTTTACAAGTGGTTTTTGGTCATGAACCAAATATTTCCCATCTAAGAACCTTTGGATGTGCTGTACATGTTCCAATTGCTCCCCCACAACGTACCAAGATGGGGCCTCAAAGAAGGATGGGAATATATATTGGATATGAATCTCCCACTATAATAAAATATCTAGAACCCTCAACAGGAGATTTGTTCACAGCTCGATTTGCCGATTGTCATTTTGATGAGTCAGTTTTTCCAACAATGAGGGGAGAAAATAAGAAGTTGGAAAAGGACATTAGCTGGAAAGAATTATCACTGTCTCATCTTGATCCTCGCACAAAAGAATGTGAACTGGAAGTTCAAAAGATAGTCAATTTACAAAGTTTAGCAAATCAATTACCAGATGCATTTACTGACCCGAAGAGAGTAACAAAATCACATATTCCAGCTGTTAATGCTCCTATTAAAATTGATGTCCCTGATGGACAACCAATTGTGAATGATTCTAAAGCACGCATGAAGCGTGGCAGGCCCATCGGCTCCAAAGATAAAAATCCTCGAAAGAAAAAAGGAGTTAAAAGTATAGATGGCCTAGTCGAGAATAATTTAGAAAAGTTAGCAACTCCAGAAGAGTCATCAGACAACGCTAACGTCCCAATTCTCAGTGAAAGTCAGGTACCTGAAATATGTGAAAATGATGAGATCTCAATTAATTATGTTATGAATGGGATACGATGGGACCGAAGTGAAGTCGACGTTGATGATATTTTCTCTTATAATGTAGCGCTCGATGTGATGAATGATAATGAGGATCATGAGCCAAAGTCAATTAGTGAATGTAAACAAAGAAAGGATTGGCCAAAATGGAAAAATGCAATTGAGGCAGAATTAAAATCGCTAGAACAGCGAAAAGTTTTTGGACCAGTAGTCCTTACACCTGAAGATGTAAAACCGGTTGGATATAAATGGGTTTTTGTGCGAAAGAGAAATGAAAAGGGTGAAATCATAAGATACAAAGCACGACTCGTTGCTCAAGGATTTACACAAAGACCTGGTATCGATTTTGAAGAAACTTATTCACCAGTAGTGGATACAACTACTTTTCGATACTTGATTAGCCTCGCAGTAAATAAAGGGCTCAATTTACATCTAATGGATGTTGTTACAGCCTATCTGTATGGCTCACTTGACAATGACATTTATATGAGACTCCCTGAAGGGCTGAAATTGCCAGAAGCACACAATTCAAACTCTCGAGAACGATACTCAATTAAGTTAAACAAATCCCTATATGGATTAAAGCAATCAGGGCGAATGTGGTATAATAGGCTTAGTGAGTATCTATTGAGGGAAGGATATAAAAATGATGCAATATGCCCATGTATTTTTATGAAAAGATCAGGAAATGAGTTTGTTATAATCGCTGTGTATGTTGATGATATAAATATTATTGGAACTCCTAAAGAGCTTGAAAAGGCAGTGAATTGCCTAAAGAAAGAATTTGAAATAAAGGATCTAGGAAGAACAAAATTTTGCCTTGGATTACAAATTGAGTATTTGAAAAATGGAATTTTTGTATATCAAGAAACTTATAAAAAAAGGATCCTAGAACGTTTTTATATGGATAAATCACATCCATTATGTACTCCAATGGTTGTAAGATCTTTGGAGGTGGATAAGGACCCTTTTAGACCTCGAGAAATCGGGGAAAAAGGTGATGAAGAGCTACTTGGTCCAGAAGTACCATATCTTAGTGCAATTGGAGCACTAATGTATCTTGCTAATCATACACGACCTGATATATCATTTGCAGTCAACTTACTTGCAAGATATAGTTCTTCACCAACACGAAGGCATTGGAATGGAGTTAAACATATCCTTCGTTATCTTAAGGGTACAATGGATATGGGATTATTTTATTCGAATGCATCCAAGACCGATCTTGTTGGCTATGCAGATGCTGGATTTCAGTCTGACCCACATGTTGGTAAATCACAAACTGGCTATGTATTCACATGTGGCGGTACAGCCATTTCATGGCGATCTATGAAACAAACTATATCAGCCACATCATCTAACCATGCGGAGATTCTAGCAATGCATGAAACAAGTCGAGAATGTGTATGGTTAAGGTCCTTAATACATCACATACGAACTACTTGTGGCTTGTCTTCTGGTAAAATGATCCCAACAATACTGTACGAAGATAATACTGCATGTATTACCCAACTAAAAGAAGGGTATATCAAAGGAGACAGAACAAAGCATATCTCCCCAAAATTCTTCTTCACTCGTGATCTTCAAAAGGATGGTGAAGTCAATATCCAACAAATTCGTTCCAGCGAAAATTTAGCAGACCTATTCACCAAATCACTTCCAGCCACAACGTTCGAGAGACTTGTTCATGACATTGGACTTCGTAGACTCAGAGATATCAACTGACATTGTCAAGAGGGGGAGTAAATGTATGCTGTACTCTTTTTTTCCTTGTCTATGGTTTTTCCCATTGGGTTTTCCTGGCAAGGTTTTTAACGAGGCAGCACTATGAAATATATATCAATAAATGTTGCACTCTTTTTCTTTTACTAGGTTTTGTCCCACAGGGTTTTCTTAGTAGAAGTTTTTTAACGAGGCACATATTTAGTTATGGACATCCAAGGGGGAGTGTTATGAATATAATATCTTTATGGATGTCCATGTATCTATCATTATCTCCCTTATCTCCCAATATCTTCAGTAACTCCCATTATCCCCATTATCTGCAATTATCTTTATATCTGTAGATTCTATCAAAGATGTAAAGCCGTGCCTATAAATAGAGGCCATGTACAATGTATTCAGTACCCTATTGAATAGAAAGAGAAATACTCTCTCTTATTGATATTCTTTCTTCTCTGTTCTTCTTCTTTATTTACAACATATTAAACTTTCTAAACACCGCTAATTTTTTAATTTTCGTGACTCTTTTATCCTAGTTATTATTGTTCTCCTTTCTTTCCCTGACCTGAAAACTTGTAATTCATGAGGATGAGCACGCGGTTTTCTGCTGAAACCCAACCCTAAGCGTCCTATTGAACTTTCCGCGTACAGCCAATCTCCAACTTCCTCTCCAATTCAATCTTTCCTTCTCTTCGAAAAATCTCATCTCTTAAACATTTGCTTTTCTGAAAACCCTAATCCTAATCTTAGCCCCAATTCTCAACAGTTATGCTTCTATCTCCAGGCCACTCCCCTCTCCATATCTCTTCTCCCTCTCCTTCTCTTTCCCAAGTTTCTGTGCAAAACCCCAATGATTCATCCTCTGAAATCACTCCTAAGATCCCTCGCAAGAACCAAGCCGTCCTCGATGAGGATACGTATGTTGCCGCCATCGAGAAGATCATCGAGCGCGACTTCTTCCCTGATATTTCCAAGCTTAGGGATCGCCTTGACTGGCTCGAAGCAATCAAGACTGGCGATCCGGTTCAGATTCGTGATGCCCAGTTGAAGATCATGGAGCGCCGTGGACGGAAGGTAAATAATTCTAACGCTGATGGTAGAACGCAAACGCCTGGTTCTACTTTTGTTAGAAACTTTACTCCTTTTGATGAATTTGATGGCAAAACCCCGAGAACACCGGGTTTTACGAATGGTGAAGCATCTGATGGGGGTCAGCCTAGCGAGGAAGGCGGTGGGGTGGATACATCGCTTAGCCTGGATCAGTTTCTTAAGAGGTATACGAGTGAGGACAATTATAGTTTTTCTAATATTTTGGAGAAAGTAAATAGGAAGAGGAAGGAGAGATTTGGGTACCTGACAGAAGGGGAGAAGGAACATGTTGCCGCTATTGAGGATGCAAAGAGGGATAGGATAACAGATGGATTTGGGACGTCTGATCAGCCCCCAAGTACTTTAGATGGGTGGAAGTATACAGCAAAAAATCTGTTGATGTACCATCCAACTGATCGTGGGGAAGCCCCTCTGACTGAAGAGGAAAGGGCCGTAAGGATGAAAGGCTTGACAAAGGAGATTAATCGTTCAAATACAAGATTTCATGGTAAAATGATGGAATCTAAGCCAAATGACGAGGGAACTCTTGAGGTGCTTTATACCCCTGTTGCTGGTGCAACTCCAGTTCCTATATCAGATAGAGAAGGGGAGAAATTAAAGAAGTATGATTTGGAAGATTTAAGGAAGACTCCAAATCCATTCTATCTTGAATCTGGAAAGAAAGCTGATAATGGTTATAGCTTTGTAAGGACACCATCTCCTGCTCCAGGAGTCACTGAGTCCCCATTTATTACTTGGGGTGAAATTGAAGGGACCCCACTGAGGTTGGATCCAGAGGATACGCCAATTGATATTGGTGGCAGTGCTGATGGACCTCATTATAAGATTCCTTCTGCACCAGCAAGAGATGAAAAGGCTCACTCTCTTTCTAGGGAGGCTGCACGTAAGCTGAGGGAAAGGTCAAAGATGTTTCATAAGCCTCCGTTGCCATCACCAGTTAGAGGTGGAAGTGCTAGTCCAAATGTTCGGACTCTTTCTCCTGCTGCACAGAAGTTTGTGAGGAATGCTATTGCCAAATCTTCATCCTCTGTTGATGAAACACTTCGGGCTAGTTATCGTGGTTCTAGTCCTGCTATGAATACTCCTAGAAGTGTTAGAAGTGTATCAAGGTTTGGTAGAGATGGAAGCATGAGTTCTAGGTCTCCGTCGGTTAGAGAGGGGTCAGATGCCCCTTGGTGATGTGTTGTCATTCTCTTGCTATATGTATTATTTCATACTTCAAAGTCTTGATAAGTTGACTATGTTGCAACTTTTTACTGGATAAATCAAGTTAAGACACTTCTACCATGTAAATTCAGAGAAAATGTCAGACTTCAAATGAATGTTTCCTTTTGAATATTTCCTGTACTGAGGATGTAACGTTAATACTTTCTAATTTGTGAGGATCTTCCTTCTTGGTTACTGTAATCTCTCCTATTCAGTGGTCTGCCATGCAGAAGATATAGCATCATGGTAGTGTGGTTGAGCTATGCTTTGAAATACCATGTTTTGACTTAGGTATGGATTTTGTTCTTGCCATAAATTTCCTCATTATGTTGTTAAATAGCATAAAACCATAAACATCGTCAAGATCTCGTTCTATGTTTGGTCAAAGACACTTGATATTGTCACCAAAAAAGATAATTGATGTTTATTTCAGAAAGGTGCTAAAAAAATTGAGATGAAACCCAGCTCGATGTTGGTTTGGAGTTGGTTTCTCTTCATTATATCTTTATTGTAGTTTTGGACTGTTCTAATTAAATTTTAACGATGTAGATTAATTTGTACCTTTAAAAACTATCTAATTTAAATCATCAAAATTCAGTTCAACATCCTTTGGCCAGCGTGGTCTCACCATTAAGAGGAGAGAAGACATTTATTGTGTCGTTTACATCTTGTTGGCTGCCTATGATGATATGAACACTTACAGACTTGCACTTGTGTACAGAAGATTAGAAAGGAGAATCTGATATACGAAAAGGAGATGTCAGAATGTGCGTGGAATGAGCAAGTCTATTCTTCAACACTTGCTCTGCAGTATACAAGTATAGATTCAAAAAAAAAAAACAAAAAAAAAAAGAGGCAGGAAAAGAAAAATAGCCTGAAAATATCATATTCATCTTCCTGCCAAGTGCATTGCTTTTTGCCTTCTTGATTTTGTAAGGCAAAAGAACTATTTCTATCCAACAAAAAAATTGTTTTTTTTTTCCCCCCTCACAAATTTAATTTTATGCACACCATTATTTTCTTTCCGTTTCTATGCCTGAAAGTGTTGTGTCTGCCATGTTGTCATCCGGTTTCAACTTGCAAATCAGGAAAAGGAAGCCTAAGTATTAGGTGGGTCAGTAATCTGATGTGATTTCTAGATTTTGCAGCAACTTGGCTGCTTGAGAGGAATGAACTGTCACTGTTACATTTAGATGTTCTGGAGTTTCACACATCCTGCACTGAATTGCACGGGCCAGCCGGTCATGGGACTGTTTTGCTGCAATAGTTAAAAAGCTTGAGATCAAATTCCTGAATGAAACTGTCACAAATCACTGTATAATAAGGCTCCTTTGATGTTATTTTTTTAATGGAAATTCTGATATGAAGATTCACCATATCTTTCAAAGGGTCACGAAAATGGTGGTGACTGAGGAAGGTATTGGCAGGCAAGGATCAGATTTTTGATATGAGCACGGGCTATGCCTGAAACTTTTTTGCGTCAAGGACAGCTTGACGAAGCTACTTTTTGAGTCTTTAGGAAGAAGAAGAAGAAAATAATAATCAAAACAAAACAAAATTTTTAATGCTTCCTCATTCTTCTCGTGAAGGAACCAATTTTCAGATGCAGATCTGCAATATATTGTTTCTTTGATTGCTCCTTGCTCGGGGCCAAAGGATCATATTAGGAGATTTAAATGTGTCTAAAGTTCTTAAGGCGGTTAGTGAGAAAATTAATGCTCCTAGCTGCAAATCAGTCTTTTTCCATTCTAATTATTCATTTCATATCACAAAGGGGACTTTTTCTTCAAACATCATTGAAAACTCCTAATGACATATTCTTTACATTTTGCTGTCCAAATGAGATGAGTTACAAGTTTCAATTAAATGTGAAACCATACACTATGGAAGTTAGGAAAAGTTGTGATCCCCATTAAATTAAAATAAAAGTAAGATTTATGAAAGGTTAAATGCACAACATCATGTTTAAATAAGATTTAAAGTATGTCTAATGAAATTCTTTCAAGGAATAGAACTCATGTACTTATCACATCTACAGAGAATTAAACACACAACCTCATGTTTAAGTAAGATTTAAAGAATCACATCTAATAAAATTCTATAAATTAAACTTTTAAAGAGTTATACTGGCATAAAGGGCATAAGCTTCTAACATTTGCGGCATTACCAAAATCAGACCAAATAGAAAGCAACAGATTTTATGTATAAAAAAGAAAACAATAAATTTTACCCCAAAGAAAAACAAAGAAATAAAACCGAAACGGCGTCGTTTCAATCATGCATCCAATTCCCGGGCACTATAAAAAGTCCACCTCTGTTTTGTTACAGCTATAACTAGCAAAATCCCCCGTGCAATGCACGGGCTAGGGGTGTGCATGAGGCCCGCATGCCCAATAAGCCCGCCCGAGCCCGCAAGAAAAATGCCCAGCCCAACCCAGTAAAAAGCTGCCCAAGCAAAAATGGGCATCTTCGGGCCGAGCTGATTCACGGGCAGGGCAGGGCCGCGGGCAGGGTATGCTGCCCTGCCCATTTGGCCCTGTCCGAAAAAATATATAATTATATATATAAGATAATATTATTTCAAGCAATTATCTCTTTTATTTTAGCTAAAAAAAATAGGTAAAATTAGAAAAAATGAAAGGAACATAAAAATTATAATTATATAAAAGAGCTAAATATCAAAATATAAGATTCAATATGCTAAATTACTCCAAGTCAAATGTTCTTCTTTTTCTCTTACATCCAATTTTTTAAAACAAAAAAAAATAAAACCACCTTTCAAATTTTGTGCTTTCACATGATTATAAGAATCCACCAACTATATGGATAAACTAAGAAATTGAAATACTGATTTAGCTTAATTATTAAATATTCTAATTATTAAATATATTTTTTTTACCTCCCATAAGAAATCAAAAGCTAAAGAACAAGACTACATAGGCCTTATATATATATATATATGAGTGATAGACTCATTCGTGATAATTTTTTTCCTCTCATTTGTCTCAAAACATGATAATTGATTTTTTTTTTTTACATATGACATAGGGCATTGTGTCATTACGCTGGGCAGAAAAGCCCGCCCTGCCCAGCCCGCCTTTGCCCTGCCCAAAATGGTTAGGGCTTCTACTGGGCAGGGCCAGGCAACGGGCTGCAAAACGCAGCCCGCTCATCTTTCGGGCTGGGCATCGAGCAAGGGGCTTGCCCTGCCCAGCCCTGCCCATGTGCAGCCCTAGCACGGGCCACAAGAATGTCAATCAATGACTGCTATCGTCCATTAAACATCACTCAATGTGAGGACATTATATCAAAATGAGATTAGAGCAACTCTTTTAAAGCATATGCCACTAGTTACATTGTCATGAACTTTTTAGAACATTACTCAATGATTTGAAAAGAGGGGGATCCAAACGCCACAGAAAAACAAAATAAGAAAAATATTATAGAGGTATATACACGCGGCAACAGTCATGGTGCGCAAGTACAGCAGCGACTTAAGATCATCATCAAATAACACCCTTGTGGCACTCCAAAATGAGCTAAGCACAGATCCAGTTGCATATAACAACTATAAGTATGATAGAATATCTCGCTCTGTCTAATAAATATTGAATCTTGCTATTAATAGAAATTACGAGCATGAACTTGTGACTTATTAACAAATGAAGGAAAAATTGTCATACCATGATTCTTATAAACCATGCCAACAGCATATTGTGTAATTAGAAAATCCCTAGCTTTCACCCCCTGGCTTTTATCTTGGCAAGAGTAACGGCAGCACACTCATCATAAAGCTTAATACTCAACTCTTTTAGCTGACTGACAAAATTTAATTTTCATCACCGCAAAAAGATGAAAGCATCAGTATGTAAATTAAAATGGGATAACACATTAAGCTTACAAGATCAAAACCACAATACCATCCTTTTGACGTGACCACTTCATGTATTATAATCTCCAATTCCTTCCTATATATTCCAATAATTATTGGACTAACAAAACTCCAATGTTTCAAAAGTCCATAAATATCTGCATCACCCAAAACTTTTTCAAAAATCATATTCACCTTCAAGGCTTCAACCATTCACAAATCAAAAATCATGACAAAATCTTGTCATTAAAAAAAAAATTCTTCAAATATTCCACCACAACTATCAAAAACATTTTTCAAGTTAAATGAATAATGGGAAAACTCATCTATTCTCTTCACAACCTTGGTTGAAGCAACGAAACATATATGGTGTCTGTCATGCAGACCAAGACCACCAACATGAACATTAAAAGCAAAGATTAGGTACACACCACCTTTAATAAACTTCGATGCAAGTTGTTCACTATGATCATTGGTCATTAAAAAAACCTATTTACTGTTACTATTGTATTATTTAGAGTAAAAAATTATTATATTCTTATAAACCAACCCTAGGCACTCTCCTATAAAACCTTCTTTTTCCTACTCAGTCTTTTCTACTATTGTCTCCACACTAGTCAGGTATTATTCTTCTCCCATTCTTTCCTCAAGTCAATCACCATTTTTCTTCAATTTATTATCACATAATCTCTTTCATTCTCATATCTTCATTGTTCTTTTTTGCCCTCTTTCCTTTGCTATGAAGATCAATAAGACCTCCTCTTGTACAGCATCAGACCTTACGAATTTAAAGCATACATTGCTCATGGCAAAAAGGAGCACAAGTTATTTACCAAAATAAAATAAAATAAAAGGAGCACAAGTCAGCCAAACATCCTGTCAGACCCATTCACCACCAAAATTAATTTGGGATGTTTTCCCAAGAAATTTCAGCCAATCCACTTACAAAAAGAACGCAAATTTATATTTCATAAATTTAAACGCAAAGAGTAAACATTGGGAGAATTTAATTCACATGTCTGCTTGATGCTGCATTTCAAAAAGAACATTGATTAAAAATATCGAACCCATAATCCAACTTTTGACATCATTGAATACTATCAGATCTTCAATCGCCCCAAGGGTAATGACCAACACCCCGCTTTGTTATCACCATACAATAGGATGGCATATATCTATTAAAAGAGAAATGGATTTTACCATTTTTAAAAAGAGAAAGACATGACTCCGTTAACATAAATTCATTTTTAAAACTCTGAACCACCATACTTGATTGGCTTGTGTTTAGAGAGCCACATAAACAATGAAAAGGGACATGAAACTGTAAAATGAAAAACCCATAAATTGTGGCAATCTATAAATTCCAATTGCGAAGAAAAAACAAATTTGTGTGTAGATCGTCTGTGATGCAACAAATGCTTTAAATATATAAGATTAGCATATCTTACCACGCCTTAGAGATCCTCATACCTATGGTTGCAAACCTTCCATCTCCAATTCAACACTCAGCTATGTATTTTTGGACTGAAAGTTTATTACCACTACCTCGATTTTGGATTCCAGCACCTAGATTTCTCCCTCTAAATACCCTTCACCTGCCCGTGTTCATGCTCCTGGTTGCCCATCCCCGTTGTTGATTTCAACAAAAATCTAGAGCGTTAAGAATAGAAGAAATTAAAATTTATAGATGAGAGTGATAGAAACAAAGGAGAAGGGAGAATGTGCCTGGAAAATAAATCAAAACGAAAATTGAGGGGAAAAAACCAGAAGGAGGGAGTTATCAGATACAAACCTTCTGGTAATAAGCCATGTCAATCTCCTCATTTCCAAGCTGGGTACTAATACAGAGAATATTAGAGTACTCTGTTTCCTTCGTCTAAGTCAGATTGATGAGGTTTCCTATGGCAACGAAGAGCGCAATGAGGCAGAGGGAGATGAAGAGTGACAGAAAAAGCTTAGAAGCAGAGAGGAGCATATGAGAAGAAAACCAAACTTGAAAAAGAAGAAAGCCAGATGGAGAGAGAAGGGATGATGAAAGAGGAATTTCAAAATTTAAAACCGAGGACTTCCCGCTCAAAAAAAGGCAACAAAGCCGCATACTAGCTGCCACTGTTCATAGAGCCATTACTGTTCATAGAACAGTAAAAATAGAGCAGAGCCGTTCAGGATTTGTAAATGGCTCGGCTTGCCATAGATTTTGATTTATATGATATATAGATTCCATATTGCGCCCATTTTCGTTTGCACGCTCACTTGGTATGAAGTTTGTTCCACGGACTTGCTCTCTCGTGAACCAGAGAATCCTCCCTTTCTTTCTTCATCACTCTCATTATTCACTCAGACTCTTCTTCCAGGGTTCAATTTGCTGAGCAATTCAGCCACAGAATTCTGGTTTTTCAGCTAAGATCCTCCTTTCACTGGTAAGCTTTTAAGTTTTTAATTCACTCATTCAAATGTTTCATTGTAATTCTGTGAAGATTGGTTGCTGATCGGAAAACCTAACATTGTTTTGTACGTTCAAATTGTGAGGATTCCAAGTCCGTTGTTCTGAACATCATAATTCTTGGGTCTTGGTTTGGTAGTTATATGGAACTTTCCAAATAATTGGAAGTTTCATGCTGGTTTTGGATTTAGTTCAGATTGTTAGTTTTCGATCTTTTACGTGCTGCTTTCACAATTTTCTTGTGTTTTCGTTCTGTTCGGTTGTGTGAACCTCGATCATCATCTTAACCGTAGGGGACGATTTCCTTCGTCTGTTCACCGTGCATGAATCACGTCTCAGTTTTTCTCTTTCTTTCTGCCGATAAGACAAGATTGTGATAGCCTTTTATTTATTCTCTCTTTCTGTCTTTTTTGTTTTTAATTGATACCGTTCGAATTCCAAGAAAACAAGATTTTTTATTGGCTATTTTTTCCTTTGGGGGGACGGGGGCAGAGGAGCGGTGGTGAGAGGGTTATGACGGAAAGTAGGAAGCAAGCGTTTTCTTCAGAACTTGCGTTAAAAAGACGTTATTGACATTTCCATCTAATTAAACATATTCTATTTTGGTGTATTTTGAAAATGTCGTCTGTAGACCATTGATTCGTTTGCATGATTAGAGTTTACACTGTATTTCTCAACATGAAATTCTTTAGCCTGAAGGATGCTATAATGACAATAAGGAAGCTTGCAGGACTTTCAGGGAACAAATGCATGAATAAAGGATTTAGTAGAAATATTTTAACAGCCCATCACAGTAGATAATATGATTGAATATTTCATGGTACAAACTTTAGTCTAGCACAATTATTGTTTAGATTATGTCACTTTGCCCTTTTAAATAAAAATAAAAAGAAAAAAATGGTTCGGGAAAGCTTTTGGAGTTGATTAGCTTGACTCTTCAATTTTGTTCTTATAGAAATGGTAAATTAAAATTAGCTCAAATTAGACTAGTATTGCTGCTGTCGTCAAATTCGGAATTTCTTCTTTCAGAATTAATTCTAAACAAAACCACTACGGCTCATGCCAATCTCTGTCATTTAGTATGGTATAATCGAGCATCTTCCTACGATTGAGATAAAATATTTCTCGTGTAATTTTGGTCATGATTAGAATTGATAGCACTGACCTTTGAACTCTATAACCGATATTTCTGTCCTCAGGATTAGTTATTGAAAATGCCGGCTAAGGACTCATATTTGAACACTTCTGATCTCATAGAACCATTTGCTGAAGTTGACCCAACTGGTAGGTTTGGGCGGTACGATGACCTGCTTGGCAGTGGTGCTGTGAAAAAGGTCTATAGGGCCTTTGATCAACAGGAAGGCACAGAGGTAGCCTGGAATCAGGTGCGGCTGAGGAATTTTAGTGAGGACCCTGTGCTTTTAAATCGTCTTCACTCTGAGGTTGAGCTGCTTAGAACATTGAAGAACAAATATATCATTGTCTGTTATAGTGTATGGAAAGATGAAGAGCGGAACACTTTAAATTTCATAACTGAGATATGCACTTCTGGGAATCTGAGGGCCTACAGGAAGAAACATCGTCAAGTATCCATCAAGGCACTGAAGAAGTGGTCAAAACAAGTTCTTGAAGGACTGGAATATCTACATACACATGACCCATGCATTATTCACAGAGATCTCAATTGTAGTAACATTTTCGTAAATGGGAATGTTGGCCAGGTAAGTACAAAAGACAATACTTTGAATCTTGACTTTTCTTTTTCCTATTTTTGGCGTGAACCTAGAACTTGTCCATTGTATATGTGAATCAAAGAATAGAAAGAAAACGTTATGGCTACATTGTGATTATATGTGGTCAACTAGCAAAGTAAATATGAAAATGTCCTTTATGAATAGGCCACATAATGAGCAAAATCCAATATTCTTCAAGATCTTTAAACCCCACCAGTAATTTCCATTTTAAACCATATCAATCTTTTCTGATTCAATAAGCTTCGAAATGCTTACTTATCCTGCCAATTCTGAACTAAGAAATTAGCTTTTAACTTTGGATTTTTTTTTATAGGTGAAAATTGGTGATCTGGGGCTGGCTGCAATAGTTGGGAAGAGTCACGCAGCACATTCAATTATAGGGACACCAGAGTATATGGCTCCAGAGCTGTATGAGGAGGATTACACTGAGATGGTGGACATATACTCTTTTGGAATGTGTTTGCTTGAGATGGTGACAATGGAGATACCATACAGTGAATGTGACAGCGTAGCCAAGATATACAAGAAGGTAACAACAGGAATAAAGCCTCAGGCTCTAAATAAAGTCACCAACGCAGAGTTGAAGGCGTTCATTGAGAAGTGCATTGCACAACCAAGGGCACGACCTTCAGCCACAGATCTCCTCAAGGATCCTTTCTTTTCTGAACTCAACAACAATGACCAGGGACCACATCCAGACCCAACTGGTTAATCGCTTTATTTCACATGTTTTTTTGATGAGTATATCCATATCAGTGTTGCTGTTATGGTATATTGTATTTCTCATATCTGTTATGGGCAGTAAGAGACAAGAGAATATTCATTCGACAAAATGAAATCAAGGCAGGTTACAGAGCATATATCGTCATTCCTGATATTCTCTCTCTATAACAAACTCTCATGACAATTTACTATAAGGCCCCTTTTCTAACTAACTACATATATCAATACTCCCCCCTTTAAGAAGAATCCTTGTCCACAAGGATGGTGGTATTCGGCGGTGGTGTAAGCTGGAAGTGAGGGAACTGCTGCTGAATTATTGAAAGGTCTTCCCATGTTGCATCTTCAGGTTGGGAAAATTTCCAGCGAACCAACACTTGAGTGACCGGAAGATTATGACGTTTAACCAACCTACGGCCCAATATTTCCTCTGGCTCCAGTAGGAAATGACCCTCAGAATCCACAGGGGGTAAAGTAGGAGCAAGAACAGCTGTAGGTCCAATGTGTTTTTTGAGCAAAGACACATGGAAAACTGGATGAATCCGTGTACCAGGAGGCAGCTCAAGTTCATAAGCAACAGCACCAATTTTCTTCAATACTTTATAGGGACCAAAGTAACGAGCAGCTAATTTATGAAGGGAGGAATTGTTTAATAAGTTCCTTCGAAAAGGATGTAATTTGAGATAAACCATATCACCCTCAACAAAGTGGCGTTCTGACCGAGCTTTATTAGCTTGCTGAATCATTCGGTGTTGAGCTCGAAGCAAGTGTTGCTTCAGGAGTTGCAAAACCAGTTCTCTTGATAAACAAGTGCGGTCTACGAGATCATTAGGAGAATCCCCAGCAATATAAGGTAAATGAACTGGTGGTGCCATCCCATACACAGCTTCAAACGGTGACATACCAATAGAGGAATGGTAAGTGGTATTATACCATAGTTCTGCCAAGGATAACCATTTCACCCATTGCTTAGGAAAGTCGCCAGTCATACAACGGAGATAAGACTCCAAGCATCTATTCAGCACCTCAGTCTGACCATCCGTTTGAGGATGGTATGCAGAAGAATAATGGAGCTTAACGCCATACAAACGGAAAAGTTCCCTCCAAAATTTACCACAGAAAACAGGGTCCCTGTCGGTCACAATAGTTTTTGGAAATCCATGTAATTTAACCACATTATCAAGAAAAATCTGAGCCACTTCCACAGCAGTAAAGGGATGTTTAAGGGCCATAAAATGTGCTGCCTTAGATAAGCGATCAACAACTACTAAAATAGTGGTTTTAGAATAGGATTGGGGGAGACCACTAATAAAATCCATAGAGAGGTCAGTCCAAACATTCTCTGGAATAGGCAGTGGTTGGAGCAAGCCAGGGGAAGCAATTAATTCAGGTTTAAAGCGTTGACACACAGAACATTCCCTGACAAAATTCCTGACATCTTTTTCTAAACCTTTCCAATAGAAGAAAGCAGAAAGTCTTTTAAAAGTAGGATTCATACCAGAGTGTCCACCAATGCTGTCAGCATGGAAAAATGACAATAAATCAGTACGAAGAGTACGGTCAGCTCCAACAACCAGCTTACCATTGCGTTTGAGCAATTGATGCTGCCATGTGAACTTAGGGTGGGACGCAGGATCCTTTTCCAGAGCCTTAATTAGCTGCTGCAAGTGGTCATCAACAAGCCAGGAGTCACGAACCCTTTCATACAGTGGAGAAACCGGGACAGACAAGGCAAAACAAGAACCTTCAGAGCGCCTAGACAAGGCGTCAGCCACAGTATTGTCACTCCCTTTCCTGTATACAATGTCATAATTCAATCCCCACAATTTATGGAGCCACTTACATTGATCCTGATTCAATTCACGCTGCTCCAATAGATGTTTCAGGGGTAAATGGTCCGTTTTAATTATAAATTTGTTACTACACAAATAAGATCTCCACTGCCTGACAGCAAAAATGATAGCCAGCAATTCCCTTTCATATGCAGACAGAGGCTTCTTTTTAGAAGGTAAAGCCTTGCTAGCAAAAGCTATAGGATGTCCATTCTGAGATAGGACAGCCCCTAAACCAGTACCAGAGGCATCTGTTTCCACAACGAAAGTGTCATGAAAATTTGGAAGTGTCAAAACCGGTGGTGAAATCAGAAGCTGCTTTAATTGAACAAAAGCATCATTTGCAGTAGTGGACCAAATGAAGGGAGCATCCTTGCGTAATAACTCTGTTAAAGGTTTACTAATGGCCCCATAATTTCGAATAAAGCGCCGGTAGTATCCAGTAAGGCCCAAAAATCCCCTCAATTCTTTGATAGAGCTCGGAACAGGCCAAGAAGAGATTGCATCGAGCTTCGTTGGATCTGCTTGAACCCCTTTGGCTGAAATAATATGACCCAGATAGTTAAGTTGGGTGGCAGCAAAAATACATTTAGAGGCTTTAGCAAATAATTGATGTTGCCTCAAAGTCACTAAGGCAGTTTCCAAATGCTGTAAATGTGAACCCCAATCTTTGCTGTATACTAATATGTCATCAAAAAAAACTAAGACAAATTTCCTCAAGAAAGCTTTGAACACAGAATTCATAAGGCCCTGGAATGTAGCAGGGGCATTGGTTAGCCCAAAAGGCATGACTACAAACTCATAGAGACCCTCATGGGTTCTGAAAGCCGTTTTAGGAATATCATCTTGCTTCATTCGAATTTGATGGTAACCGGACCTTAAATCCAGTTTGGAGAAGAACATGGCCCCTGCCAATTCATCCAATAGCTCTTCAATGACCGGTATGGGGAATTTGTTTTTGATTGTAGCTTCATTTAATTTTCTGTAGTCAATACAAAATCTCCAGGTACCCTCTTTCTTCTGGACTAGAACTACTGGGGCAGCAAAGGAGCTGGAACTCTCCTGTATGATCCCATGACCAAGCATCTCTTTCACCTGTCGCTCAATCTCAGTCTTCTGAGCTGGACCATAACGGTATGGCCGACAATTAATAGGTCGATCATGTTGAAGGGGAATGGAATGATCAAATACACGTGAAGGAGGTAATTCGGTAGGTTCCACAAAAACATCAGTGAATTTGTTTAAGAGCTGAGTCAATTCGTGTCGCTGGGGTTCATCTAATGAAGAAGTAGTAGGCAACCCGAGTTGTAATTGAGAGGAAGCTTGAAGCAGAAAGACATGTACAGCGGCTATTATATCATGCGTAGATGTAAGTTCCTTTGCAGGGGATGGTAGGTGGTAACCCACCCCACGCAATTCTACCCGGGTCCCTTGATAATGAAACTCAAAAATTTTCAACTCCACATCCATAGAAAATCGGCCGATAGTTCTCAACCATTGGGTACCCAAAATCATATCATAACCCCCTATTTTCATTACCAAAAAATCAGCTGAGAAAGTAGAATTGCCCATTTCCCACGAGAGATTCGGACAATGCTTAAAGACCGTTACCTTTCGGGTATCTGCTACGGTGAGACGAACAGCACTACGTTCCTGGGCTTTCAACTGGAGACGTTTGACAATGGAGGAATCCAGTACATTGTGAGTGCTGCCCGTGTCGATTAGAATGATAACCCTCTGGTTTTTAATCTGACCCAGAAGTTTCACCGTAGAAGCTTTATCATCCCCTTCGATGGCATTAATCGTTCCCACAGCGTCGATTTGAGCGTCTCCCATCGCATCTTCAAAGCAATCGTCATCTTCATCAACCATTAGTGTAAACAGGTGAGAATCTTTACACTTATGGCTGCTTGTATACCTTTCCGGGCACCAATAACACAGTCCTTTCGTGCGTCGATCATCCATTTCTTTTTTTGATAGTTGACGCGTGGGTTTGGCAGCTGATGATATCCGGGAAGACGACGTAGTGGGAGAATCCAGTGGTCTAGCTGATAATGCCTGTGTCTGCGTTTTGGGCCTGTCCTGTGCAGAGTAGTCCATATACGAAATGGACTTGGGGCCCATCGAATACCCGAATCCAGGACGACGAGTTGCTGCCGGTGAGTGATCATGGAGCGCCTGTATTGTTGCTTCATGCATCCGAGCAGAGGACATTGCGCCAGCTAAAGAAGGTGGCGCTGCATTGAGGACGAATTTTTGGATGTCTGTCCGTAGGCCTCCTATGAAAAGATTGATAGCAACCTCTTCAGGGATATCCACTTCAGATAAAAGCTCATCAAATTTTTTTTCATAATCAGCGACTGAATTAGTAGATTGCTGTAGCTTCTTCAGAGCAATAGTCGGGTTCTCCTCCCTCACATCAGCAAATTTGATTTCCATATTTTTAAAGTACTCAGCCCAGGATATATCAGCGAAAGAACGATGGCGCATGAAGGTTTGATGCCAGCGCAGTGCGTGGCCCTCGAGATGAATACTTAGAAGACGGATTCGATGATCTGGCGGTGTCCCATCTACAGCAAAAAACTGGCGAACCCGATATGCCCATCCGCGGAAATCAGTGCCGTCGAACTTTGGAAAATCGACTCGGCTCTGTTTAGTGGCGATAGAGTAAGAGGAAGCGGATGAGTTGTTACTGTGGAGTTCGTGGAAAGAGCCGAAAGCAGGAATGCGGGGGGAACTTTCTCCAGCTACCGGTTGCTTAGACCCGTTCTGGTTCATCGCAGAAATCTTGGAAGAAATGTCCTGAAGCAGGACCTTGAGATCGGAAATGTCCTGCGACTGTTGGTCCAGGACCGATTGTTGCTTATCTAGACGGTGTTCTACTTCAGCGAGACGATCGGAGGATCGCGTCTCCGGAGGCGCCATTGGCCGGAAACGGAAGCTCTGATACCTTTTTGTTATGGGCAGTAAGAGACAAGAGAATATTCATTCGACAAAATGAAATCAAGGCAGGTTACAGAGCATATATCGTCATTCCTGATATTCTCTCTCTATAACAAACTCTCATGACAATTTACTATAAGGCCCCTTTTCTAACTAACTACATATATCAATATCTGATATCAGTATCTCACTATACGCATGCCGAAAATAAAGTTCCGTACACAGATGATTCTGCTGTGCCCGCTTCACCTGTCAAAAATGTTGCTTGTGAAAAATCAGTAGTAGATTTCCCTTTAAAGTTAAGCCTGTTTATCCTGGCTTGCATGCTACATTTTATTAGTATCTACAGAAAAACAATAATGACCGAAGCATCCTTTTTTCATATTGCAAAATAGGAAGGGTTAGAATGAGTTGTAGTACAGCCTGCGACCATGTTGGTCGCCTTGGGTTGTTCAGCATCAAGCATATGACTAGTGTCCATTTCAGAGAAGACATGAAATCATTTGGATGAGGTTTCAGAGTCTTGCTTGATTGGATTTCTTCTGCATTATTGCCCCAGGATCGAAGGCTGTAATGTTTTTGCTTTTACATGAAGCGGAAATTGAAAATAGGTTATTCTAATATGTTTTAAAATTTCATAATAGAGACGCAAGATTATTTTAAGGGGTTCTTCCCCCAAGGGAGGTTATTATTACAGTGAGATTTGAAGAATCCTTGAGTTGATATAAAATATTCTTATATGTTTTACTCGGAATAAATAAATGATAGAAATACAACTTTAAGTCCATGAAGCGTTGATTTTAGTGGAAGGAATTTTGATCCATTAAGCAAATTTTAAGTTGAACTTCGTGTAAATACAGAAGATGTATTTGAGAGAGTGATCTCTAATTGGATTTGACAATACTCTAATCTAATTTAGTCAGATGGCCATATTTAAAAACAAAAAAAATCAACTTTAAGTGATATTTACGTACTTGTGAATGACAACCTAATCTTCAGTCTTCACAAAGGACAGAGCCATCACCAGATCCCCCATACTCCAACTACGCTAATTTGGACCCAAAATTCCATTGGCCCAAACCTCTATGGAAAAGAATACAATTCTCCCTAATGCATTTTTTGTGCAAGACCCAACTTATAATACTTGGTAGAAGCTAACCCTCTCATTAAGGACCAATTCTTACTGAAGACATTTTATATACTTGGAATAAGTACAGGATATAGAAATGGAAGTTGAAGGTAATATATATAACAACTCGTGGGTTTATATGCTTTATTTTATAACCAGTCTAGTTTAAATAATTATAATATAGGGCAATAGTTGAAAAGGTATTATCATAAACATACGAGGCCAAAGTGCGAATCTCTTTTCTTTAATACGCAAAATGGATATGGAATCCAAGGTAGTTTAGCTTAATCCTTCTCTTAATTGAAGAGTCAAAGGCCGTTCAAATTACTCCCCAAATAGTAATAATAACAAGGGAAAATTAATCTTTTAGCCCTCTAATTTTTAACTCATTTTTAATCCAGTCCTCTAACTATGACTCGACGTGACTCAGTCCCTAAACTTTCAACTCGGCTATGACTTAGTCTCTCAACTTTTTACATTTAATATTTTAATCCTTTTTCATATATAACTTATGTTGAGTCATCAATTAATTATCTGATGTGGCAAAATAATTATTTAAAAGTATTAAAAATTGCAATTAGAGCTTCCGGCATGGGGAAAAAAAAGCATAAGCTTTCTTCTTCAACCACTCCAACTAGGCCATGCCAGGAAAATTCAAAAAGGCTGCAGTGCGAACCAAATATAAGTCAGCCACACCGTGTGCAGCCCAAGCCCCCTGACAACACTATACAATTCCCGTATAAATTAGCACCATCGAATTGTATTCTTGAAGTTGAATCAATTACAAAACTGAAAGCACCTGGGCACCTTTACGTCTGTCGCTGTTGACATTTGGAGACCAGGTTAGAGAAGCATAGTTCAAATGGAGTCTCATGTATGGTATAAAATTGCTGTGGTTTCCGGTAATCTCTATCTTTGGTCCACCAAACTTCTATTCACTTGTTTTTCATATCCATTCTTATTGCATGTGTTGTTTTAATTTGCAAATTTTCTGAGAGAAAACGTGGAGTTCACCATCTTACTCGCTGCAACATTGAAATAGGAGTAGTAGCAAATGGAGTTCACCTTTTGGTTCACACTGCAGCCTTTTTGAATTTCGCCGGCATGGCCTTGCCAGAGCGGGTGAAGAAGAAAGAAGAAAGCTTATGCTTTTTTTTCCGTATTGGAAGCTCTGATTGCCATTTTTAATACTTTTAAATAATAATATTTTTGCCACATCAAATAATTAATTGATGATATATATGAAAAAGGATTAAATTATTAAATGTGAAAAGTTAAGAGACTAAGTCATAACCGAGTTGAAAGTTTAGGAACTGAGTCACGTCAAATCATAGTTAAAGGACTGAGTCAAAAATGAGTTAAGAGTTGGAGGGCAAAAGATTAATTTTCCCAAATAACAATGATAATTATAATAACAATGATAATTATAATAATAATGATAATAAAATAAAAAATAGCTTTTGTACTCTCTCACACGTTTGCATGCATGTTTTCGAGAATGATTGCTTCATTTCTAAGATTATAAAGCTTTAATATTCATATAATTCCTCTTAGAGATTTGCCACCCAACCATATATTAATATGTAAGAAACACAAACCACTACATATATTAAAATAATCTTAATAATAATCTTTGCGAATTGTACTGAATGGACATTTTGTCCTCTATATTATTATACTATTACATTATTAAATAATATTAGGTGGATTAAAACTGATAAATAATGAGATTTGAAAAATGTACAAATGAATTATACTAGCTCAATCCATTGCTTGTTCGTTGGAGCGTCAGTTTGAGGGCTTGAGACGTTCTTGCTTCTTCGTCATTTTTGAGTTAAACAGATACCTTTTTCAAAAAAATTATTAATTTAGCTTCTTGGTCTGGTTTTAATGCCCATGATTGCAAGGGAATATAGCCCATCTGATTCTAATTTGAGCAGTCTAAATTTATAATTTTTAAATTGATATACTTAATTTTTTTTAAAAGAATAAAATTTAGAAAATTGTCTATATCTTAAATTTTGTATTTACTCAAACAAAAGGTTAATAAAATAAAATAGCGTTAGATGTAGATTATCCAAATGGGTGATAAGAGCCAAACTTAATTCCAACTAATCCTCAAACTTCTAGTTGTTTACAAACTCTGGTAACATATATTACATTTTGTTAATTTGCAACAGAAGCTAATTCTGAACAGGTTGTTCAACAGATATCTTTCAAATTGGTTTGGAAAGGAAATTCTTTGGAGGACTTATTTTTAGCTGCGAAAAGGTTTGATCAACCATTATGTTCCATTCATACTATGCACTTTGCCAACATTAAGAAGAATCACAGACGTGTTTCAAATCATTCAAGAGTACTTCGTCTTTTGGTGGCATATAATCCCACCAAAAAAAAAAAAACTTTTGGGAGGAAGCATCTTGATTGCATAGCCTCAATCCGGGCAGTCGGTTTTTTGGATACCATCTGTTAATAAGATTTATAAAAAAGTGTCAAATACCAAGTAACTCAGGGAATTATTTTTTTTAAAAAAAAGAAGTTAATGTGCAATTTCAGCAACAAAATTTACTTCAATGAAAACTGGGCATTATAAAATTTATTTAGGTGCAAAAATATACATAAAGTTGTTAAAAGAGGACAGTTGACATCACGCCATTAACCTCCATTACTTTACCATTTTTAGGGCCCACGAATCAGTTTTAAGGTGCATTTTTAACAACAAAATTTATCCTAAGAAGCACTATTTGAATAAAAAAATAAACATGAACTTTCTAAAAGGAAGAAAAAATAGCAGAATTCATTAACTCCCATAAATGCCCGTTAATTTTATTCTTTGGGTTCCACCAATCATCACATTTTTCTCTATCCATTACCACTTCCAAGTCTATCAATCTTTATCTCATTATAGTCAACACACACATTCTCTTTTTGTCATGCCGTTTTCTTAGCCTTTAAGTGTTTTATATGTATTTATCTAAGACGATGTCTTTTCCTTTTAGGATACAAGGTTTATTGCTTGGATCCAAGTACTTCCTCCAATCTTTAATATAGGACGCAGTTGACTGATTAAGTATTTTTATAATTTTTCTTAAACTAGTCCATTATACCAAGGAGAGGAAGAAGTGGGAATGTGTGGAGAAAAAATGTGATATTTAGAGAGATCTAAAAGAATAAAATTAGCGAATGTTTATAAGAGCTAATGAATTTTGTTATTTTTTCTTCTCTTTTAGAAAGTTCATGTGTATTTTTACATTCAAGTAAACTCTATAGTACCCAGTGATAAAACACCGGTGTTAAAAATGCACATTAAAATTGACTTTGTGGATCCCATTAATGGTAAAGTAACGAACGTTAACGGCATAATGTTAAATGTCCCATTTTGATAATTTCATATATATTTTTGCACGAAATAAATTTTATGGTGTCCAGTACCTCTTAAAATAAATTTTAGTGTTAAAATTACACCTCAACCTTAAAAAAAAAAAAAGGCATGCTTCAAATCAACATAGTCAAAAGATGAAGCTAATTAGTGCTTAGCTTGGTTAATGATTGAAAAAATATCTAGAAGTGTGTGTGCATATAAATCCACTTGTTAGGTTTTTATTTTTGTCTTACATATATTTTAGTATATTGTCTAGATGATATAATTAAGGCAAAAGAGAAATTGATTTTAGTGGAACATAAGTTTTTTAAGAATTCATATTTCTGTCCCAATAAGTATGTAATAATGATATCAATGATGATGCCCTAATAATTAATGTTGTGGCGCCAGCGTCCTAAATATATCAATTTATTTCACAACTGAAAATATATTTAAATAATTATATAATTTATCATGTATTCTATTGTAGGATTCCAAATAATGAAATTTCAAAATTTTAAATTAGTCCAGAATTGTGATGGAAAACATCATTTCAGATTTAGCAATAGAAAATTTCCATTTCTGATTTTCATCCCAGAATATTTCCATCACTAATTTCATGAAAAAAATGTTTTTGTGGCAAAAATTAACAACTAAATTTCATCCCAATTTCTTTTTGTGACAGAATTAACTACAAATTACCCACGAAATTTTGTAACGAAAATATTATGCCATTAATTTTCTTGCAGCTGAAAAATTTTGTCATTAATTTTAACAATAAAATTTTTAATAAATTTATGACATAGTGATGGAATAAATTTCTATCACTATTTTTTTTTGGGGGTTTTTTCTTGTGAGCAGCTAAGCAGAAGTGACTAAGTATTGGTTGGTTTTAGAGTACTTATTTTTGTTCACATACTTTTGCTATATTTGCTACTTAATCTAAACTCATCAAAGACGGTGGTGGGTATGAAATTTGCGGAAGGGGAAGACAGCAAGAGATCAACTCAAATTAGTGCGAAATCTAGGGATTTTTGTCCCTTAGAACACATGAGTTTACGATTATCTTCATTATGTAATTTTTTTTTTCAGAGAAGTTAAATTTTTTACAATATCAATATCCTAACTTTAATGGTAATGCTTGTTTTACAATATAAATGTACTACCTCTTATCTCAAATATGAAATCCATTTTTTAATTACAAAATAAATTTTAAGTTTACGATTGAAGGTAGTATTATTATTTATCTAAATATATTCTAAAATAGATACTTGCTACATCATTTTTACTTATGTCCTCCCAATCGAGTCATAAATAGCCCTTAAAAACCTCCTTAAAAACCTTTATTGTGTGGTCTCAAGGGGAAAAAAAAAGATGTCAAAACACTTATAGAATTTTGAGAAAAATTACTTTGTCCAAAAAATATAATTACTCAAAAGTTTTATAACAAGTGAAATGATGAATTCTACCATAATAAATGCTAACAAGATCCATGTATCATTAAAATTTTGGATTAATATAATATAATTTTGGTTTTCAAGTTTACTTTCATTTTAGTTTTAATCCCTAAAATTTCAAATAATAGATTTTAATTCCTTAAAGAGTAAAGTAGTCCATATTTTTACTAAATTATAAGGATAAATTCTTTATATGAAAAGAAACATAAGGGATTAAAATCTATGATTGGAAATTTGAGAGACTAAAACTAAAATAATAACAAATTTGTGAGACCTAAAATTACATTAACCGTAAAAAATATTAGGTAATTACTCCTCCGGTCTTTAATATAAGATCCAATTATTGAGTTGGTTTTGGTCCTAAATATAAGACCAATTTCTCATATTTATCAATTTTCTCTAAATTACCCTTATAGATACTCCCTCAACTATAATCAAGTAGAAGAGGGAGATGAGGTATTAAGAAAGATGATTATGGTGTTTTAGGAAAAAAGCATCACATTTCTCATAATTAACTAACTTACCTAATTTCCTTAATCTAATCAAATTAGTTAAATAGGTCTTATATTAAGGATCGGAGGAGTATATCCGAGGATTTCCCCTAAATTCTGTAATTTCTTTATGCAGAAATCATTTGTTTAACCCAAAGTATGAAAGCAGAGTGCAACAGTAACAGTCAATTGTAATAGTAATTCCCCTAATTTCAGCAGACGTGCCGTCTTGGGCATTGACAATGCCATATGCTTCTCCCAACAAAACTTCATTCGCACTTCATTTCACTCTCTTTTTCTCATATTTTAATCTCTCTCTCTTTCCCTCTTTCCCAATGCCTTTCTTTTTCATATCTCAAAGCCAAATCAATCAAAAATCCGCTGTAAGTAACGTAAACTCCTCAATCCTCATGTGTGTTTGTGCGTTTCCCATGCGTTTTTTCTTTTTTAACTCTCAAGATTCCAGTGATGATCGCTTTGCAACTTGTAAAATCAAACCGCCACCATGAATGAACAGTGTCTTAGATCCTAAGTCGGATAACACAAACGTGAAGTTTAAGATTGAGATGTTAGAATGCATGAAAGGGTGCCATCTTCTAAGCACAAGAATTCAACTTCTCCGTTCTCGAGAACGCCATTGATGCCTTAAAATTTGGGCTTCCAGTTTCACTCGTGTGCCTTTGACCTTGACTCTCTTCTCTATGCTTCCTTCCCATATATCACACCCCATCCTCTTCCATTTCTTCTCTTCTTATCACAAACCCTTCAGATGCATTCATTTCTCTAGCCAGACCCTGTTTCAAGCTTTATATCAATGGCTCCTCCTGCCACCCCTACAAGTTACTCTCTCGCTTCAAGTCCTTTCTCTTCGCCCAACCTCGGAGCCTTGCTTAAGATCAAGGTCATCACGTGGTAAGATTCTCTCTGTCTAGTTGAATTGAATCCTTAATTATATTCCAGAATTGCTTATTTTTGTTCATCCATTGAAAGTGTTTGGATTTAAGGTACTGCATATAAATAGATTGAGTTGTATGTCTGAAAATTGTGAGTTGAAATTTGGTGCAGATTATATATCGGGTTATTCAATTGTAAACAAGATGTTTGATGTTTTGTCACAGGAGCCAAGAGACTGGTTTGCCTGTTTCAATTCGCGTCCGGGTTGGAGAGAAGATCTTTAACCTTCACAGAGTACGTCTTCTGATGAATTTAAATTCAAAATCAACACCAGAATGTTTCATTTTAAGAATTTTGATGTTAACCCAAGAATACTGTTATGTGTATAATTTGCAGTTTCCACTTACTTCAAAGAGTGGCTATTTCAAGAAAAATTTGAGCAAAGAAACATCCGAGATTGAGCTTCCGGGAGATTTCCCCGGAGGAGCAGAATCTTTTGAGATGATTGCCTTGTTCATCTATGGCTCATCCTCACTGATCGACCCATTCAATGTTGCATCCCTTCGATGTGCAGCAGAGTTTCTTGAAATGACTGAAGAACAGTGTTCAGGAAATCTGTGCGAGAGATTTGATCTTTATTTGAACCAAGTGGTACTTCAGAGTTGGGATGACACGTTGATTGTACTCCAAAGGTGTCAGATTCTACTTCCGTGGTCTGAAGATCTTCTCATAGTGAGTCGCTGTATAGAGTCTCTTGCTTTTATGGCGTGTATGGAGATTCTTGACCCAGAAGGAAGAAAAGATACACCAGTTGTTACAATGGAAGAACTAGCGTCACAGTCTTGGAGCTGTGAAATGAAGGATATGGTTCCTGAGGTGAGTATTTTTATTATTTTGTTATCTCAATATATTTCTTCATTTTGGATTAACTACCTACAGGATGTTTGCTTTGTAAAATAGGAAGGAAAAAAAAAACAGAATAAGAAACGTAATTTTATAGATAAAAAGTAATGTTGTTCATATGAAATACAAAGATTATTATGTAATGATAACAAGAGGATAATAAAACTTTGTATATTTCATTTCTTTTAGGCATAAAAAGAACGGTGTCCTGTTTATGTTACCAAATAAACAGAATGACATATTTCCTTAGAGTGTAAAAGTTGCACCTAATTGTTCGTTTTAAAAGTTTAGAGAGATATTTTGGAGTGACTTCAACCTTAAGCCGAATCCTTCTATCTTTTTTCTAAAATAATTATTGAAATTGAGCTTTGAGAATTGTTCTTGTTGAACATCACCAGGAGTTGTGGATCAAGGATCTGATAGCTCTGCCATTTGATTTCTTCAAAAGGGTCATAGGATCTCTGAGAAGACAAGGGATGAAAGAGAAGTATGTGAGTCCAATCATTGTTTTCTATGCAAACAAATGGCTTCTCTCCAGAAAGACTCCTACACAATTCTGTGAAAGTGAACTTCTACAAGGTCTCGTTGACCTTCTGCCTATTGGTGACAATATCCGCAGCAGCAGCAGCAGCAATAACAACAAAAATAATAGCAATATTAATAAAGTTAGCGGCAAAGTAAATATTCCTGTTGGGTTTTATTTTGCATTGCTTTCAAGATACCTTGAACTTGGGTTGAAAAATGAGAATATTAAAAGAAAACTACAAGACCAGATCACAGTACTACTGCACTTTGCACAAGGGGAGGACTTTTTCCCTCTTCTTCATGTTCCGGATCACTCAGTGTCAACTATGGAGAACGTAGTTTCAAAATATGTGGCGTCAAACTCAGAAACAAACCATAGTCTAGTAGGTGAAGCAAGGTGCTACAGAGTTGCAGAGTTGTGGGATTCATTTCTATTTCATGTAGTAGACGCACATCCAGAAATGGAGCTCAAGAGATTCATGGAACTGATTGAAAGAGTACCTGCAGCTTATAGACACAGTCATGACCAACTCTACAGAGCAATAAACAACTTTCTCAAGGTATGTTTTCACTCACTTTTCTGGAATGCAACTTTGATGTGTTAGACTCACAAGTGCATTGACTTTCCGTTGTTTTAAATATTTTTAAAGAATTTTTCTGTTTTAAAAGTATCCTAAAGTTAGGCTGATTAGTGAAGAGTTAATAATATAGGTGATGTGATCTAACGAAATAGCTCATGCGATCGCACATGTAATATTTTGATGGTACCCTAAGTATTAAGCAGTCAATATTCTGGTTTCTTGCTCAGTTAGACCAAGTCACTTGTTTATTTGATTATCTGATTATAGATTTAACATTAGGCTTACTTTGTAACTAATCATGATTTGTAATTTTCTTTTGGTGAAAATCACTATGAGATCCCAAGAAAAGAAAAATATATAATCTCCAAAAAGTCTTAATGACAAGTAAGTAACATGAATTTTGTTGTTATTTTCTGTACTGGAACTTACCATTTACTTCTTATGGGACTTTTTGGTACACACATTCCTTCTTTGGGATCACACAGTCATTTTCCCTTTCATTTTACCAAAAACCAAAGCATTTGAGCATGGGGATCATGCAATATTATTCTTATCATCGCTTAAACCTCTAGCTTTGCTTCTGCAGACACACAAAGAAATATCCCAAGAAGAGAAGGGAGCAATATGCAAGAATCTCAGCTGTCAAAAGCTATCACAAGAGACATGCATTGAAGCTGTTCAAAATGAACTCATGCCACTGCGTCTAATAGTGCAAGCACTGTTTGTTCAACAGCTAAACACACACCAAACCTTCAAAGAATGCTCAGATTCCTTCAGGTATACAAATTGTGGGGCAGAATTTTTGTCAGGAAGCCTGTCCAGCTCTAGATGCCCTTACTCCAGAAGCCAGAATCTAGCCGAAAGCCCATACACCACGGCCGATGGGCCTGAAATGGGTAGTAGCAGCGGCCCATTGGGCTTGATGCTTCACAAGGACATGATGATGATGCAGAAGATCAAGTTTTCCACCACAGAATATGAGGCCACAAGCTTCAGAATCCAGAACCTTGAACAAGAGCTCATGAGCTTGAAAAGAAGCCTGCAGTTGCAGAACAAAGAGTTAAGCAAAAGTCAGAAGAAGATGGTGAAACCTTATGGCTTGGAAGAAAGATCAATGAGCAAGAAGAGGAACGGTGTGGGACAAGCCAGTAGTTGCATTAGTTCTGTGAATTTTTCCTCCCAGAGAAAATATGCAAGTAGGATATTGAAGTTGTTTCGTCGCTTAACTTGGTTTGCAAGTAGGAAATCTAAGAGAAAGCCTGCAACTCCTTCTCATTGGCCCAACTCTATGTAGCAAGATGCAAGTTCACTAGTGAGATGTATCATGTTGATAAACAAAGGGGGGGAGACAAATATGTATGTATATATAACCCTGTTCTCACTTCCTCAATCTCCAAATTTTGTTAAATGAAGATGAAATTATACTTAACAGTAAAACTTAATTATAAAAATGCTAGGTTTAAAGTATAACATAACATGTGAATTAATTAAAAATGACAACAATTCATTTGGGAATAACTCATAATCATTTATAATTAGTTCTTTATCTTTTGTAATTTATATAGTTTATTTAATGAGTTATATAGATATATAGATTAAAAATATTTTAAAATATTTTATTAATTATATAATAGAAAAATGTATTATTAATTCCAACTTGAGACTTGTTATTTTTAGATAAAATGTTATTATTTTTAATTGATTCACATGTTATTTAACATATTATGTATAAGAAAAAAACGCCTTATTAATCTTAAATCTAGACTTTCACAATCAAGACTTATTGTTTTTAGATGCATTGTTGTTATTTTTAATTAATTTACATGTTAATTTACATGTTATGTATTGAGAAAAAAATGTCTTGTTAATGTCAAGTTTAAACTTATCATTTTATAATTAAAACTTGTTATTTCTAAATGAATTATTGTCTGAGTTGGAGCCAGAGTAAAGGAGCTAACTTATATAGATATATTTTACATTATAATGTAGAGAGACCAAATGGCCTTCCCACCACTTTCCTTAAATAATTTTTCATGACCAAAAAGAAAAATCTTCTGCCACAAAAAAAAAAAAAACTCTACAGTAGCAGCCATGTCGTGGGCGGCTAGCTGTCGGCATGGTCTCCGCAGGGTTTAAAATTTTTTTTGAAAAACAAAAGGAAAATTTTATCATTTTTTTAGATTTTAAAATTTCAATTTGGATTTACTTTTCTCTCTATCATTTTCTATGTATTTGAATTGGAAAATGATTTTCAGGTTTTTTTTAATCATTTTCTCTTTTTTTTCATCACAATATAGTTACCATGATATGTGATAGAACTCCGAAAAGGAATAAAAATATTAGGGGGGGGGGCGCTTGGTTAATTGTTAGAAAATTCCTATGATTTTTATTGTTGTCACTTGTCACAATATTTCATTATCACTTGTCACTATTTGACTAGTTCAGCACTCGGCAGAAATAAAAAGTTATTTTTTTGGCGAAAAAAAGGTAATTGTTATTTTGATACTAAATTTAAGGGTTATTTTAGTAATTTAAAAAGAATAAGAATATATCTAGCATTCCAATTTTTTTTTATGGTGCATCCAATATCCTGATCTTTTCTTTAAAAAAGGTCCAACACTTTAATCTTATTTTTAGTGTATCCAGCACTTTAAAGTGTTGCATGTTACTAAAAAGTAACATCAAGGTACTGAACGTACCAAAAAATAAGATCAGGATGCTGGATGAATGTTGGATGCACCTTTACTCTTTGAAAAATGTTGTATACAAATCCATTTAACTTTCTAGCCTTTGCCTTGTATCGGTAATATGGCAATAGAGATGTTTATGGCCAAATCCAATAAAAGTTCCCCCGCACCCACCCAAACTAGGTATAGCTAATTCTATTCAAGACATTATTGAATACTAAATTTACTCTCCGAACTTTAGTTTACCATGTTATAGAAACTACCCTCCTCTCCTCTACTAGACCTAATCCAAAAAAAATTGGGTAGCCAAGCTTGAATATCTCTATTCTTCCCTTTTAAGTCGTAATTAGAGAGATATGTTTACAAGCTAATCGAATCCCCACCCAATACTTGAGCTAATGAACACCCGAGATATTTGTTTAGGTCAAATCAGATTGGGGTAGGCTTGGACCTAGTGCATTTAGTAAATTGATCCCCTTTTTTTTTTAAGAAAGTCTAGCACCCTAATCTTATTTTTAATGCATTCAACACTCTAAAAATTAGAGTGCTGCATGTAACTGAAAAAATGACATCAAGATATTGTACAAACCAAAAAATAAAATCATGGTGCTGGATGCACTGTAAAAAAAAAAAAAATCAAGATACTGGGTGCATTTAAAAAATAACATGAGAATGCTAGACTCTCATGCTAGACGCATCTTCACTCTTTGAAAAATATTGTATACAAATCCATTTAACTTTCTAGCCTCTACCTCGCATTGGTAATGTGGCAATAGAGATGTTTACGGCCGACCCCAATGAATTTTTTTTTCCAAATTAAGTATAGGTAATTCTATTAAAGACGTTATTGATATTAGAACTTTGATTTATCATGTTATACGAACTACCTCCTCTCCTCTGCCTCTGCCAGACCTAATCCAATAAAAGTTGGGTAGCTAAGCTTGAATATCTCCATTCTCCCCTTGTAAGTTGTAATTAGAGAGATATGTTTACGGGCTAACTGAGTCCCTACGCAATGCCTGACCTAATCAACACCCGAGATATTTACTTGGGCCAAATCAGATTGGAGTAAGCTTGGACCTAGTCAAAACACATCTTAATAAACATGTATTTAAAAAAAAGGCCTTGATAAACAAATATTATCCTGGTTTTTAATATAAATTTCGTTTAAATTTTATTTTGATTTTAGATATAAAATCTTAATTGATTTTTTTCTCATATTTATTTATTTTTTTAAAATAATCCTTGTAATAATAATAGTTCTAACCAATACACTTAATAAACAAAGATATTTTATAAAAAACAATACATATTTATTACAAATAATTAATTTAACTAGTTTTTTTAATCTACTCAAATGAATCAACTAGCTTTTATATCAGGGACTAACAGTAGTATTTTTTTTATAAAAATAATTTTTATAATAAATAAATAAATTTAAAAATAAAAGGAATTAAAAATTAAAAATCTCAATTTCAGCGATAATCATAAAAATTTATTACATAAAGTATATAAAATATGTCTAACAAATTGCTTGGTCACAACAATAAAACAAACCCTATTTTTCCATATCACTCTATATTAATACATATATATTTTTGTATTATAAATATATATTTCATTATTACAAATACAACCACAATTTTGATCAATGCCACTAGGAAGCCATATGAAGGGAATTGAAAGACGACGCGCAGCGGAAAACAACACAAAATTTTAAAACTTTCAATCCCTTGCCCGGATCTACCGATCGCATTTAAGTCAGGTAGTAAGAAGTATTACCTTCGGTGTTCGGTTTCCGAGTGGCTTGGTGATTCCGCCGTTCAGGATGCCTCTGCTCGCCTCCTTTATCGTTCGAAGTCGACAACTCTGGTTGGCTTCTTCTACCGGTATCCACACGAGTAGCCCTCAACCTCGAACGACGTGCTAGCATCTATGTCCGTCTAGGGTTTTCAGAGAATCCGTCCACTCTTATCTCTCTTAGGCCGTCTCTTATCTGTTGGTACTCTCACACCTAAAACCCTAGCTCCTCATATCAAATATATAGGATGCTATAGGTTTAATGAATAATATTTAATTTCGAAATTAACTCTAAATTAATTCCAAAATTAATACAATATCAAATATTGCCTAATCAGATAAGAGAACAATTAAATAAATATGGTTTAAATTAAATCCGTCTCACAGATTTAATTCACTTATTTATTTAATAAAGAGATGACGGAATTAATTTATATATTTAATTTATCCTTATAAATTAAATCTAACAATTAATATCTCTTATATTTATATAATATATATATACGAATTTATATATATATATACACGTCCACCCTATGTTATTCATTGAATCTGGACATATCTTAGATTCAATGAATCTGGACATCATAACTCGTGTTGGGCCATTTTGTGTGCGACCCTGTAGGCCCATATGAAGTTGGCAGTGGGCTATTAACTATAATGACTCACAAGTCGTAAGCGGTTTCTAGCAAGACATCACGACTACCCAAATCATATGAGGATCGTTGAACGATGTAACCTTTCATACAACCATATCGCGTCCCTTTTGTCACACGACATTTTGGTCATGGACGAGGCATGGAGAACGTCATCCTCCTATTCATGATCGTTACTTTCTCGATCCCTGAGTAGTCTGAGTATAGAAATGGAACTACCTTTCCATTATAGTATGGCCATACATTTCTCAGACTCACTCATCGAGGGACCCAGTAATATCTCTCTACAAATGTGAGGGACAAATTCCATCTTGACCATTCACATTCCTCCGCATGAAAAACCACTAAGCCTGAACATAGTCTTTATGATCACTCGGTTAAAAGTGACTTTTGACTAGGTCAAAGCTAAGCGTTTCTCATGTAGGAATCCATGATGATCTCAGGTCAAAGGACACAGTGACATGATTTGTATATGAGAGAAGCTTATGACTTAACCCATGCAGCTCTCTCATAACGGGTCGGTCCAACACCTTGTACTCTTACATGTGCCTATGACTTTAATTTATATCTCTATATATCTTTAAAGTCATACTGGTCTTATTTCATCTTTGCTCCCACACAGATGATCGACCAGGGACATTTAGGATAAACCATGAGTTATCCAAGGATAGTCATCACAGTAAACATGCAAATAATATGATAACGTAATTAATAAATTCATAAATGAACAATGTTCAAAACATAATAATTGGCCCCTATGGCACAATTTCCAACACCATAAACTAAAACCTTTACTATTTCAATAATCAATTATTGACTTATTTAATCAATTATTCCTATACTATATTGAAAACAAAAGTATCATTATTAAATCCCACTTGAATTCTCTTCCGAAGTAAAGAGAGTAAGAAAACCTCATGAATATGCAAACCCAGAAGGCCAGAATCTTGTCATTGCTGATTTTAGGCGACTTATGAGAACTTTGTCCCAACAAAAGGGACTCCCATAAGCCATTGCAAATCCAAATCCATGGTTTCAACAACCACCGAATGAACAAAAGTTCCAACAATGAGCTGATGTCCAAGGATTCAGCAAAGTTCCCACTTATTTCAAGAAGGATTCTTTAAAATGAATGTTCAAGAGGGTTAACTTTAAGATTATCAAGGAGGTAAAGGCTACTTCATGTTCTTGACCATCAATGATATAACCGTAAGAAAAAAAGGGTCAAAATTATCCTCAAATAATCCCAGCAAAATCTCACAATCACAAAACAAATAAATCAAAAATCAACGAACAGCTACTATATGGAAAATCTTCTTGCGCTTTAGTCTGTTATCATAAATGGATCCACATCCCCAAGATTAGCAACCAAAGGCTCCAAGCTTGCTACATTTTCATCTTCAGGAGCAAAGTAAGTGGGGAAGGGAAGAAGTGATTCATCGGGCTTTTTATAGACAGCGTCTTTAATGAAAACAAAGTTCCCTTCAGCTCCTGGTATCTGTTAAGAACACATAAAAATCTGAGATCAGAAAGAAGCATAGCTTCAAAGTTTCCACTGATCTCACCACAGAAAGACTAACTAGTTCTTCTTGGCACTCGGAAGATTTTACCAAAAAAGAAAACTTAGTGGGCCAACATTAGCTGCTTTTGACTTGTTTTACAAAAGCAAACTTTTAGGCAATAAGCATGAGCGGAAAACAATTTATAATTGAGCTACCAGCAGCAGCTATACTACACAGAAGCTCTCAAAACACTAATAAAATAAGCAGTTAATTGAAATATTAAACCAAATGTCACACGTGATCTAGAACTTATTTTAAAGTTCATGGATCATAACACTGCAATAACAACAAATAACAAGCCTTAACCTGCTATTGGAGATCAGCCATATGGATTAGCATTCATTGTGTTCTACTACATCAGCAACTAACTCTTAGGACGAAATAAGGATCATAGCATCATCCAACATTATTTCTAATTTCTCCATAAACTTCTCAATTGCATTACTCTAAAGACAATAAGGTTGAGCTTTTTTCCCCTAATAAAATAATAATCAAGGACAACTGTTATAAAAAAATAGTCCTTTCCTTTCGATTACAGTTGCAATGCTAATATTGACATCTTACGGAAAAATGCATAGAAAATTAAAAAATAAAAATACCTGGCCTTGAACCCATATCAAATTCCTCGCAGGTTCTATTTTGTAGACCCATACATTTTTCACTGTTCTCTGCTTCCCACCCATTCGTCCAGCCATCTTTTTACCTTTAAATACCTGAGAAATAAGCAGAAAACAACTACTGTATCAAAAAGAGAAATCTAGAAAACAAAATAATTTGAAGATCCAAAATGAGTGATGCCTTGCTCTAGTTACTACATGCAAAATATAGCAAATGGTGTATCAAGAAAGACACAACATTCAGGAGTCCCACTCACCTTTCCAGGAGCATCTCTTTGACCTGTGGAACCACCACTTCGATGCGATAATGATGCACCATGGGATGCTGGCATGCCTGCAAAACCATGCCTTTTCATGACACCCTGAAAAAGAGGATATAACGAAAATTTGTTATTCAAACAACTGAAAATTTCATACCATAAATTAGGTTACATCATTTTGTGATGTCAAGACTGCTTCACACACATAGAAGTACTGAACATGAAACTGAAGAAAAATATCACAAGCATACCCAAGTACAGCTCACAAATAAGCAAGTGCATTTAGACCAAATTATAAGAACAAGACATACAGTTTTGAGAAATGAGAAGAAGAAAATATGGCCTCCTAGAAAGCATGCAATGGCACAAACTCTATAAATGCACTGCTTGTAAAAAGCCAAATAGAACATATCCGTCTGCAAACCATAAAAAATCTTCCCAAAACTCCAGAAATCATTGAAATGAAAACAGTTGAACACAAAAATAATGTTATCTAAAGTTGTACATCCATCTTTATCTGTATAGTACTTGAGTTTACCAACACATGATTCTAACATCAACACCTTAAGCAGATAATAAATTATTGGTTACATTTAACACCCCTCAACTACCACATTTGTTAACTCATTAAACCCATAACTATGACAGGGAACAATACAGTCATGGTACAGTTTAGCCTTCAAAGCCTTATTTTATTTCTTTCAGTAAAATAAGATCATTCAATTTCATTCCACTAACAAAATTATTAGTAATTAATATACCTACCACCACAGCAAACCTACAGTGGAAACCATGCATCTCTCTAACACCAGAAGAAATAAGACACATACTCACAGATACGCATAAATGCATGCAGAACACAAACAATTTTTTAAAAAAAATATATATACTACGAGCAGTCTCACATGATGAAAATTGAAAACCCACCTGAAAACCTTTTCCTCTCGTGATTCCTGTCACATCAACAAATTGACCAGGAACAAAATGGCGGACACCAATTGGTGTACCCACAGGAAGAAGTGCATCCTCTGTCACTGGAAACTCCCTAAGTTTCCTTTTCATTGGAACTCCTTGAGCTCTAAAATGACCAACTTCCGGCTTAGTCAAATGTTTTTCTTTCTTCTGTCCACAACCAATCTAACTAGAAACACAGCATTAAATAGGTCTATAATTAGATATACACACAACTAAGCATGCTAAATAAGTGTTTCTGAAGGCAAGGAAATTTGTAATGAAGCATAGAAATGAAACTAAAAAAATTATGAAAGTGACATTTGATTGAGCCAGAGCATAAATATCCATTTTTTGGTACAGCGGCTTGTAAAGGTAGGATCTTTTTTAAACCACTTAACTATAGAATGGGTTAAATTAAAGAGTCTGACATCAGTTTGAGCACAATTGCATTAATCTACTTAGTAAACTAACAGCAATTGGCATCGTATCAAAAGACAACACTCTGGACTGATAAATATGAGTTTTAAAACTAACGGAAGGCACCGAGTAACCCAGTAATGAAAGTGAAACAACAATCAACAGTAACTTTATACGCGGGAGAGACATAGGGAAAAGAACATCTCCAAAAGGAAGGATCAATTCAGCCCCAAAGCTTATACAGAATACTTATTTTAACAACTAAAATCGCCGGATTGCATATTTTCAGATAGAAGAGTGGGGTGGAAAAGAGTTCTTGCTTTGCATCAATTGCAACATAGCATTTGGCCTGATGGCGGAAGGGGCTTCCCCCATCACCCCCAGATGCAAATAAAACGATCCCAACAAAAGCGATATATAGATTACAAGTTGTAATTGATAACAAGAACGCACCTGGAGGGCAAAAATATCTTCCTTCTCCGGGGTCTTGACCTGAGTAACAACATTGTCATCGACCCAGAGTATGGTGATGGGAACTCTCGCACCCCATTTATTCCAAAGCGCAGTCATTCCACACTTGACAGCGATAACCCCAGTTCGTTTAGAACCCGGGGTCATCACCCTTGGCTTTGCTTCAATAATCCGAGCCTCTGTCGAACCGGAATCAACCAATAATTCCGAACAGAAGCCCCTCAAAAACTGGTGAGTCAATGATGTCGGCGTCCCAGTCCCCATCGACGTCGTAGTCGAATTGATCGTGAAAATTCGCAGACGAGAAATGAGGCCTCTGGATAAGGCCATCATAGTGGAAATGCAGATTATGATGAAGTAACCAAGCAGGATAAGAATTGCTTCCAATATTCGTCAGCGATTATAAACAGAGGCTGCGATGGCACAGCCTCATGACTGCTTCCTTGAATGAAGCGTTTGGTTTGGAAAGAAGTTGGGAGGAAGAAGGCAACGCATCTGAGTGCGAAGGTTTTTAGGAGCGCGGTAGGGTTTTAGGATGCGACAATATTTCACTGCCTTGCCACATGCTGTCTCTTGCGAACATTTTACAAGTACTTATACTTTTTTTTTGGATTTTTTCAAATTATCTTTTATTTAAAAATATTTTTAAAAAAAAAAAAAAAAAACCTCAAACCACCCAAACTACCCGATTGGCATCAAAGTTTAGGTAGCTTAGGCTAGGGATTAAGTAACTATAGACAAAGGGACAATTTTTTTTTTACTAAATTTAGATTAATAATTATTCTACTACAACCCTCTCTCTTAATTTATTTTTTTTCCCTACATGACTTATGAGAATTGAAACAAATGTAAGAATAGGAGAGTGTGTGTATGAAGACACACGATTTCGTTTGAACTCTTAGGGGGTTTGGCAACCTCCAAACCATGGTTTCAGAAGCATTTTTTCGCAAAACGAGACAAATTCCTCCACATATTTACTTCGTAAACCGTAAAAGCACTTTTTAAACTATGGTTTGGTTTCTATCTAAACACCCCTTTAATCAAAGTTATTTAATTTTTAAACTTTTAATCAAATCTTAGATGGAGTGTTGTGTATGAGTATGAGAAGAAATTAATAATTGTATATCACTAATCAAAGTTTATAGTTGTATGATTAGCAATAGGAAAAATTGCAAATAAAAACCCCCATATATAAAATGACAATCAGGGACCTGAATTTGAAAAATTATTGCAAAGGACCCAGTCCCAATTTGCAATTATGAAATGTGTATTAAATGGCTGAAATGCCCCTCACTCATCGTGACTCTTAATGAAGGCAGAGACAAGGATTTTAATGCGTGGCGGGAGAGCTGCTGGAGAAGGAAGACCTGAATGTGTTTATGTGATATTGGGATGGAAGATCTTCCAACATTGGCAATGATACGAGTAACTTACTAACTAAACTCTTCTTCTATTGTTTCCTGTAAGAGTTGCACATTGTGATATTATTCATCTTCATCTTTGCTGTGTGGGTGAGTAGGCTGGAGGAAGGGAGGGAATGGGAGGTGTAGTTGAAGATGAAACATATCACAATGTAGGAGGTTGTAGTTAGTTAGAGGTGGGATATTTTTGTTTTTGTAGTGTGAATGGTCATCTCTCATTTGTAGTGCATGGTGTTGGTTGCGATGGGGAAGGGGTAGGAGTGTAGTGGTTTGGCAGAGTGTGGGTGAGATAATAACCATTAGTTTGACTGTGAAGGTTGAGGTTGAGGTGTTGCCGCGGAAGGAGGGAATGACGATGCCGTGATTTCTAAAGTGAAGTTGTGAAACCCTAAAGTGATGTTAGGAAGACAGGAGGTCCTGGGTTTTAAATTTGGTATGTAAATGATTGAGTTGATGGAATAAATGTGTAAATATTTATTAGTGAAGCTGACATACTGACTAAACGTAAATTTTGCTGCAGATTAGTATGAAAAATGGATTTCAATAATAGAAAAAGCTGTGGGAAGGAGTTGTTTTGTTACGTGCACGTTGGTGGATATTTTGAAGCAAATGGTGAAGGGGTAGTTAAATATATTGGAAGGAGTGTAAGGATAACCAGTATAAAAGAATGGATAACAGTAGACGAGCTGTGTGGAATAATTTCACAGTGGATAGACAATGATGGTAGTGGGTATGAGATTAAGTATAAAGTTAAATTTGATGAGAGTACATTGATTGATCTTTGTGATGATGGTGATATCTGCAACTTGTTTAGATATAATAACAGCAGTGGTCATGTGTATGTACAAGGGAAAGGAAATGATAGGCAACCTAGAGCAAGGAATGATCTAGACATTTAAGTGGTTATATTTTCCAATTAAATCTTGTTATTTGCTAATATATTGTTGCTAATTTGTATAGAAATGTTGCAACCAAGCTAATGGTGTTGCAGTCCTAAATTGTAACTAGTAAATACAAGCATGTTATTCAACATAGTGGACATGTCATTTCCATTTGTAAACTTGTCTTTTAGAAATACAGACTTGTTATTAGATATAAGTAGTGGTTTCCATATGTAGACTTGTAATTCAGCGTACTGAAGTTATAATTATCATATACGGACTTGTTATCTAGATCTGCAGACGTTATTTTACTAACCAATAGTATCTATATGGAGACTTGTTATGTGAGTAACTCAAGTTATAATTACCACATGCGAACTTGTTATTTTAGCAATTAATAGTTTGTAGATGTAGACTTATTATTTTAGTTACTAAAGTTGTAATAACCATATGCGAACTCACTTCTGAGCTTGATTTCAGACATAGAAAAGTACCCAAGATGTACAACACAAATAAAAACTCAAATATGTGATCCTTCTCCCTTGAAACAATGTCTTTTAGTATTTTGCTGAATGACACTTTTTGATATTCATTTCTCAACTCCTGATACGTAGCATCACTCTCATCAACTTTAGTTTTCACCTCCTCCCCACCGTGACGGATTCCTAGCAGCTGCTCAACCTCTTTTGCACCTATTTCCTCTGACTTGCCATTGATTGTAAATTGATGCGCTGGCAGGTCATATGATCTCAGTATGGTCACAATGAGATCACGGGGTAGTCTTTTTAATTCAACCTTCAACAGCCTCCTGAAGCCCATCCTTTCAACCCTCTCCCTTAAGTCTTCATTATTATTCACAAAGTGTAGTAATTTTCAGGGACACTCGGGTTAGAAATGATGGGACATGTTTCTTTTTCTCCTCTTCTCCCTTTTGTGGCCTTCTTTTCTTCGCCCCCTCGGTGTATCTCATCTTCTCTTCAGCAGCCAGAGCTTTCCATGCATTTGACGCAGCATCTCTTTTTTGTTTGGCTGTCATGTCATGGTTAGTTATTGTGGCCATAAACTCACTTCTGAATAACAACCAACCGTTGTGTGCCTTTTTCGATCCAGAGGCTCCTTCTTATGCCATCTTCCTTCTCCTGCAAAACATTCAACATACAATCATTCACAACCACATTTACTAACTAACTATCACCTCTGTTAATAACCTATTCTGTAACTAATAGCCTTCTTACATCACCACCATTGACTTTTTATTTCAAAACATGAACTTGTAATTTCATATAAGCAAGTTGTCAATTTTTCAAAGTAAACTTGTTATTCTCAACTACTTCTCATGCTTGTTATTTCTCATTATTAACTTGTCATTTACAATTATCAACTAGTTATTTCAAAATATAAAGTTATCCAATTGTCATACTCGCCTTTCTTATTCCCAACTTGTTATTGTCATTTTTAAACTTGTCATTTCCTATTGTTAACTTGTTAGGAACCCACGGCAACCTTCTTATTCCCAACTGCTTAATAACTCGTAATTCATTATATTAAACTTATTATTTCCTATTACCAACTTGTCAATTACACATTGTTATTTTACATTATCAACTTGTTAATCCCCCTACTTCCATTTTGTTATTTTAAACCAGGCTAACACTTTAACATATCTTCAAATCAATTAACAGTTAACCAATTCAATTTGCACTTTACCCATTCTAGTGTCATCATTTCCCAAACTAATATTGTCATCCTCCTAACTGATCTTCTCATTCCCTTCCCACCCAAACCCATTCACCCATCTTCTTCCAAAGATAACCATTTTTCGTCAATCAGTCACAACTTATTCGACAGAAAAAACATATATATACTTTCCTGCCCTAAACACATTCCCTCTCCTTAATGTATCACACATGTAGCAACCAATGCAAATAAACCAAAACTTGAAACTTACCACCAGATTTTGTCGCCGATGCCACCGTTAACTCTGATAGCCACACCCGACTGTCACGATGCCTCTAACTCCTCCTTTGCCTTCGACAATGCTGATAGATCACTACTCCAGCACCACTCTGTTCTCCTCTCCCACAGCAAATACACTCTTCTCTCACACAATACTCCTCTCATCGCAAAATGGAAGCAAACTCCTACGTGAAATGGACAGACTGCAGAGAATGGCCAGGGGATACGGAATAGAGGGAAGTTATTATGCATTTTGAGGGGGAGCACGGATAGGTTTTTTTTTTTTTTAAATGAGAGAGGGGCATTTCAGCCATTTAACACACATTTCATAATTGCAAATTGGGACCGAGTCCTCTACAACAATTTTTCAAATTCAGGGTTCCTGATTACCATTTTATATATAAAAGGTCTTTATTTGCAATTTTTCCTTAGCAATAATTTAATAAAGTTTTGGGTAGGCCAAAAATAAAATTTGTATTAGTCATATTTGTTTATCAAATAAATGCATGCCCCTATAAATATGAAATTTCTAGATCTAGCATCATATGCGTCTATAGTAGCATTTCAATTTTATTTTTTTGCCAACAAAAAAATTCATTAAAAAGTAAGACATTTTATGATGTGTTTCCTTTTCTACTTGCTGGCAGCATCATGCTTTCCTCTATTTATAAGCATAGTCTTACACATAGGTTACACTTATCCTTAAATGATAAATGGTGGATAATCAATCTTATGAATTTGAGTGGTGGTAAGTTACAAGATTAAATGGATAGTGGAAGAGTAATAAATAGTAGAGAAGTAATGGATAGTGAAGGTGGTGGAAGTTACTCGGTGAAGTTGAAGAGGAAGACGTAAATGGACATCCATATAATATTCACAGCACTCCCTCTTGGATGTTCATTATACAAATATATGCCTCATTAAAAAAACTTCAACAAAAAAAAAACCCTGTGGGATAAAAATCTAGAGGAAAAAAGAGAGTATACATTCATTGATATACTATCCAATACTGCCTCATTAAAAACTTTGTTGGGAAAAACCCGGTGAAATAAAAACTATAGTCAAGGAAAAAAGAGTACAAGATGTATTAACTCCCCCTCTTGGTAACATTAGTTGATATTTTCTGAATTTGTAATATTCAATATCATGAACGAGCTTTTCAATTATTTTACAAGGAAGTGACTTGGTCAATAAATTTGCTAGATTTTCATTAGAACGGATTTGTCAAATATGAATTTGGGTGAAGAAATTTTTTTATGAAATATGTTTTATTCTATCTCTTTTGATGTGTCTTTCTTTTAGTTTTGCAATGCATGTAGTGCCTGTTTGGGCCAGCGGCCCAAACATGGCTTAAAATTGAAAATAAGCTCTGTGGGAGAAAGAGGTCCGTTTGGCAGAACATTTTTGCAATTGAGCTTCTCAAAAATAAGCTGCCAGATCGTGCGTTGTAAAAAAAGCCAAGAAGAATAGCTTATGAAACTGTGGGCAGAAGCTTAATGGCAGGAGTTGGGCGCTGGCTCCGTCGACGTCATTTTGCCAATTATACTAGGACACGTGGTGAGATGTTATTGGAAAAGAATAATGCCACCTTCGTTAATGAGCAAAAAGATCTTCCTGGTGCTTCAATTCATATGCTTAGCTGGGTGCCTCTAACTTTTATTTTTGGATGAAACTTGAAGAACGGACGTTCAAAAAATCAATAAAATATGTTTCAGAAAATAAAATAATAAATATATTGAGTATTAATTTTTTTTATTTCTCTAATATTTTCAAATTTAATTTACTCATTAAATTTCACTTCTTCATATTAAATTAATTTAAATTCATTATATTATGTCAATTCAATTTTTTATTATGTTTCACGTTATAATTAAATTAGTTGGGTGCCTCTAATAGTCTAATTTTTATTTTTAGATGAAACTTGAAGAACGGACATTCAAAAATTCAGAAAAGTAAAGAAAAATTTCCCGTCACTAATCTCTTAGTCTCTCTACGTAAGAATAATTAATTAGCTAAAATTAGTTCAAAAAATAATCAATCATGTTTCACTTTATATTTAAAATATTTTTTATGATTTCTCTAAAATTTTAAAATTTAATTCACTCTATAAATTTGACTTCTTCATATTAAATTATTTTAATTTCATCGTATTATGTAAAATCATTTTTTTAATCATATTTCATTGTTTATTAAAACTCATACCTTTTTTGGTAATTTTGCAACCAAACTTACTTCTACTCAATCATAATCCAAACAACCTTTTATCAATTTTACTTTTGCAAATTAGCTTTTCTGAACTCCAATCCAAACACAATTCAACTTATCCAATTTAGTTTTTACCAACTTCACTTTTCCATAAGCTACTTTTTCAATCGCTGATCCAAACGGACCCATAGTATTATTTTCATACAAAATTGCCAGAACCATTTTACCGAAAGATAAGCCACAAGTGGTTTATATGTGATGTATTATCGATTTTAACTATACATATTCTCAACTTGCTTCATGTATTGCTAGAATTTCTGCATGATTAGATGATGTGGCTGATATGATTGTTTCATAGATTGCCATGAAATATATGTACCACCATATGTGAACAAAGAGCATGTTTGTGATCTACTGACATGTGAATCAAACAAGAATTCAGCATCTGTATAACTAATGAGGTCAGTTTTGGGCACGTTCGAGTAAAATAATCCCATGTCCATAGTACCCCTGAGGTAACAAAAAATACGCTCAGCTCCATTCCAATATCTTCACGTTGGTGACAAACTATATCTTGTTAGTAGGTTAACAACAAATGATATATCAGGTTGTGTGTGACCAGCAAGATGCATGAGTGCACCAATTGCACTGAGGTATGGTACTTCTGGATCAAGTAGTTCTTCAGTATTTTCTCGAGGTCTAAAAGGATTTTTGTCTTTCTTCAAAGATCTTACGACTATCAGAGTACGTAATGGATATGAATGCTTTCAGACCTTTTTTCTTGATAAAAAAAAATCTCATTTCTTAAATATTTAATTTGCAATCCAAGACAAAATTTTGTTCTTCTAAAGTCCTTTATTTCAAATATTTTCTTTAAACAATCCATAGCTTTTATAAGCTATTCAAGAGTTCTGATAATATTTATATCATCAATGTAACAATGGTTATCTTCAACTTGTTATTAATCCTTTTAAACTCAAAATTTAATAACACTAACTATCGTTAAAAAAAAAATCATAGTATAATCTTTAAAAAAACTACCATAGTTATTAAAAAAAATTTGATTCATCAGAAATGTCAACCACATTTAATAGTATTTCACAATAATTGGGTCTTGGGTTTTACAAAGTCCTGAACATCACATTTAACTCTAAGTCCAAAGCATGATATTTTCTGAATAAAATTCTTCTAAACCAATAGTAATAAACTATTTTCGAAGGTCATTGTGAATCCACAACTCACAAACACAAGCAACTTAGCAACAAGAGTAACTAAGACCATCAGTCTTAAATAAGTCAGAGTATGCATAAAGAGCTATATGTGGAAATATACAAATATTTATCACATGACAACAAGGAGGTTATACAAGATAAAATTGATAGCTAAGCTTCAGCCACCTTTCCTATCAGACCAGCACTAAAGCTATTACCTGAAAATGTTAAACCACAGGATGAGACAAAAGTTTTAGTAACTAACAATCCTACTCATCAGGTATACAAGTAAGTGCTTAGGAGGTGTCAAGTGGAACAGTTACAAAAATTATAATATTCACAATTGTCGTATGGTTTTATATATATATATATATATATATCAAAATACAATATCTCACTCTCAATTCTATCTTATTTCCTTACACCTTATATCCTCTGATTGAACCCGTGGGGTAGTACTGACCCATGTGACTGGTAGCTCAACATAATAAGTTCACTAATTAAGTGATGTGAACAGGCCAATATTCACAGAGCACAAGACCGGACCATGGGTTCGCTCTCTAGTCCACTAGCAGGGTATTATATGCCCTACAACACATGAAAGGACCAAAGATCAACCGGTGTACATCTAGCGTCCTACTGTCTTATTACCTCTATAATATGTATAAAATTCACCCTCTTATTCTCCTATAGTATGTCTCTCACCAATCAACGTTCACCATCCCCTCTCGTTTTTGTACTCATGAGATTTATAAAATAATCATTTACTAATAACATAATAACTTTCACATTTACTAAAATCAAGATTTTTAAATTTCAAAATTCAACGTCAATCCTCAAGACCATTTCTCAATAAATTCATGTCCTACATGACAACTTTATAAATTCATAATTTCATTACTATTTTTCAATAACATGAAGTATCTCAAGACAATTTCAACAATAATACATTTCATTGCTCAAATCATAGCCCGGTGGCATTTCAAGAATCTCATGTAATTCAAAATCACTCACAAACATCATACTCCTCCGGCCCTAAATATAAGACCCTTATATAATAAGGGTCTTATATTTAGGACCCGAAGAGTACAAGCATACATAACAAGTGGAAAGTAGTTACCTTTCACCAAGGCTATAAAGAATCACCACAAAGTCAATCCCGTGCTCAAACCAATAATCCAATAATTAATCTATACAATTAATATAATCACATATTAATATAAGCTAATTAATTAAGCTTATATGTTTTAGTTAAATTTCTAATTTAATTTAATTTTTATTCCAAGTTCTCACAATTCTTATGACCAAAATTAAGTATTTTAGAACTAACATATAATTTTTTTTTAACAAGCCAAAATATTTATTTACATTCTCCGGATTATGTACTTTAATAAAAAGAATTTTTCAAAATTTCTATATATGAAATTATTATATTTTAAATTCTAAAAATCCCATTTCAAGTTTAAATATCAAAACCAAACTATCAAAAATTTAATAGTATCTCAAATATTTATAAATAAATAATCTAATCAATATTTTAATGGTATAACTATTAGATTTTTTTTCCTTCACAAGTAATAGAATTTTAGCTAAAATAATTATTTTAAAACCTTCAGTTACCCAATAAATAAAATCAACTAATTAAAAACTCAATAATATGTCAAGTAGCTCAAATAAATTATTTAACATAATTTTAATCAGTACAAATATAATATATCTCATAAATAACAGATTTTTCAACTAAATAAATTAATTTAAATACTAAAAACCAACAAATGGGTAAATCTAAACTGATAGAAATGATCTACTATAATAGATCTACAATACTGTAGTTAACACCATCAAAATTCAACACTTATCCTATACCTAAATCTCAAAATTTTCTCTAATTACTATAATAATACTGTCATTAAAAATATTAAAATATATAGGAAATATTTATAAAGAAAGTTTGATGAAAAGAAGTAATTTTGCGTACCTAAATTATCTTCAAAGTTTGCCCTCTCTTTCATAATGGCCGCCGCTCTGCTCTCTCTCTCAGATGCTTGAGGAAGGGAAAATTGAAAATGTGGGAGTATGTTTTCATACCCCTCACATTTATTAGGGGGAGGCCCCCCTAATAAATCCTTCCTCCCGACTTCTACTGAACTTTCAGTAGAAAGTTTCTTTTTTTTTAAATGATAAAATATTATTATTTTATAATAATATAATATTATTTATTTTATTTATTAATTAATTTTTTTCTATTATTATTATTTTTTGCATAAAACCTAAAATAAAATTTAGGATATTACAATTAACATAAACAGCAATTATAGCAAACTTATTTTCAGATCTTTTCATAAAAATACATGACCAAATTGGATCATTCTTGTATACCTCATCCAACAGATATTTGCTTAAATGATTATACTACATACACCCTGATTGTTTCAATCCATGCAGAGATTTATTTAATTTAATTAAGTATTGTTGTCAAGAACTTAAAGCGTATGTTTCGAGCAACTTGAATCTTTTAGGGAGTTTCATATAAATGTCATTGTCAAGTGAATGATACAAATAGGCTGTAATAATATCCATCAACCACAAATTGAGTCCTTTTTTTTTTTTTACTTCCATACTAATTAAATATCAAAAAGTAGTTGTATCCACCACTGGTAAGCATGTTTCTTCAAAATCAATGCCAGGTTTTTGAGTAAATCTTGGGGCCACAAGCCCTGCTGTAGGTCGTGTAATTTCACCATTTTCATTTTGTTTTCACACAAAAACTTATTTGTATTCAATTGGTTTTACATCTTTAAGCATATAGACTATAGGTCCAAAAACTTTTTGCTTTTCCGGTGAATTCAATTCTGCCTCAATTGCGTCTTTTTATTTTTGCCAATCTTTTCTTTGTTTCCATTTACTAATAGACTTTGGTTCATAATCTTTATTATTATTCATCACATCAAGCACTATGTTATATGCACAAATATCATCAACGTTGATTTCATTTCGATCCTATCATATTCCATTCATAACATAATTTATTGAGATCTCATCATTTTCACACATTTCATGTACCTGAGTTTCTTTTTTTGGAAATTGAGACATTAGCATTATCTAATGACTCTTCTTGAATTACTATTTTTTTTATTATCCTCCACTTGGCTATCTACATTTTTAGCTCCTTTTCTCTTTCCAGGAATTTTTATCTTTAGAACTAATAGGCTTGCCATGCTTCATACGTGCTTTAGATTCATTTACAATAGCAGGTTGTCCAAACAGGACATCAATTCTGATAGGAGTATTAGTAGCTGGAATATGTGATTTGGTCACTTTCTTTGGGTTAGTAAATGCGTTTGGCAACTGATTAGTTAACCTTTGTAAATGAATTATCTTTTGAACTTTTAGTTCACATTTTTTTGTACGAGAATCAAGTTGAGATAATGAAAGTTCCTTCCAACTAATCTCTTTTTTCAACTACTTATTTTCTTCCCCTAATATTAGAAATTTTGATTCATCAAAATGACAATTGGCAAATCAAGCTGTAAATAAATCTCCCGTTGATGGTTCTATATATTTTATTATAGAAGGAAATTCATATCCAACATATATTCTCATCCTTCTTTGAGGACGCATAGTAGTACATTATGGTGGAGCAATAGAAACATATACTGCACATCCAAAAATTCTTAGATGGGAGATATTAGGTTCCTGACCAAAAACCAATTTTAAAGAGAAGGACTTAAGATAACTTGTTGCACGATACAAATTAATATTGCTGCATGCAAAATTGCATGTCCCCAAGCAAAAATTGGGAGATTTAATCTCATAAGTAATGGTCTTACAATTAATTGTAGTCGTTTAATTAATGATTCTGCAAGTCCATTTTGTATATGAACATCTACTACAAGATGTTCAACATCAATCCCAAGAGACATACAATACTTATTGAAAGCTTATGAAGTAAATTCACCAGCATTATCTAAATGGATTTTCTTAATTGGATAGTCAGGAATATGTGCTCTTAATCTAATTAGTTGAGCAAGCAACCTTACAAATGTTAGGTTATAAGAGGATAATAAGCAAACATGTAACCATCTTGTTGATGCATCAGTTAAAACTACGAAATAGCTAAACAGCCCACATGGTAGGTGTATCAGCCCACAAATATCTCTTTGTATGCGTTCTAGAAATATGAGAGACTCACTTTCTATTTTTTCCAGTGATGGTCGAATGATTAACTTTCCTTTAGAATATGTAACACATGAGAAAACATGTTATTATGGAATCTGTTGACTTTTCAGTAAATGTCCACATGAATTCTCAATTATTGTTCACATCATAATAGTCTCAGGATGACCTAACCATTCATGCCAAACATTAAATTTATTGTCACTTGTAAACTTCTGGTTTACAACAGCATGTGTTTCAATTATACTAATAAATGTGTAGTACAAGTCTGAAAAAAAAGCAGGTAATCTTTCTCGAGTGCATTTCTTACCGAAAATTAAATTTGTGATAAAAAGATATTCTTGATTTTCTTAATTAATTTGTTGTTTTAACATGATATCCATTTCTGCGAATATCCTTGAAGCTCAATAAATTTATGTTAGACTTAGTAGAATAAAATGCCTTATCAATATGTAATTTTATTCCTTCATATAGCAATACATGGGCTCTTCCAGAGCCTTCAATGAGGTTTATCGTTCCTGATATAGCCTAAACATTGGCTTCTCACATTACTAGAAAAGAGAAATATTTCTCATTTCTCAGTATTGTGTGAGTTGTTACACTATCAACAAGACACAAATCTTTATTATTGATGTCAATAATGGTCATTATTCATGGAAAAAAAAGGAAAAAGATCTTTAAAAAAACATGATTAATAAAAAAACCATTAGTTTATGATTAATAAAAACTTATACTTATATTTATTTGGAGGATAATGACCTTACAAGTACAAAATTTATTGTAGTAGATGAAAAGAGCACATTTATAAGCAAAACATGAAAATATACTTAATTATAAAAGTTCAATTATATCAAGATGACTCATTTTTGGACACTTCGATCACCAATTATTTGATCAATTCTTTCATTAGGATCGCAAAAGAAATTAGCAACATCCAAATAAGTAACATCCGTGTTGTCATAATCAGAATCGCCTTCTTCTCCAACAAAATTGTTTCCACCTTTAGCTCTTTGCCTTTATTTTTATTTTTATTCTTATTTTTCAGTGATTCTTGATAGAGATCAACCAAATGTTTTAGCATATAATAGGTACGAGATCAATAACCCTTGCCACCATAACGATAACAAAGATTTTCAACAAAATTATTGTTTCTACTAAATTCTTTTGGTAATTCTCATTACTATTTGCCCACTTTTGGTGAGAACAACCACCTCTATGCCACAACCATGACCATGCTCATGGCCACGTCCACATCCACGACCATGGCCACAGGTTGATTTACTTGCTACTGCATTTGCTTCTGGGAATGGAGTGGAGCCAATAGGATGGGATTCATGATTCCTCATTAAAAGCTCATTATTTTGCTAAGCACAAGCAATAAGAAATTAATTCAGAATATTTTTTGAAACCTTTCTCATAGTATTGCTGCTGTTGGAGCACATTAGATGCATGACATGTGGAGGATTTTTTTCCTAACATATCTTCATCAGTAATCTTTTCTCCACATAATTTCAATTAAGAACTGATTCAAAACATTGTAGAATTATATTTGATCACAGATTTAAAGTCTTGTAAATGTAAATGTAACCAATCATAATGAGCTTTGGGAAGAATTATAGTTCTCTAGTGGTCATACCTTTCTTTTAAATTGTTCCAAAGAACAAGTGGGTCTTCTATCGTCAAATATTCAATTTGGAGTCTCTCATGCAAATGGTGATGTAAAAAAAATCATGGCTTTGGCTTTATTTTGGTTGGATGCTTGGTTGCCTTTCTTGATTGTATCTTATAGACGATTGGCATTTAGATAGATTTTCGCATCTAATACCGAGGATAAATAATTCTTTCTAGTAACGTCAAGAGTCATAAATTCAAGTTTCATGAGATTTGACATGATCATACTATCATATAAAATTTAAATAAAAATTAATATTAAGAGAATGAAATAGTAATGAAACAAATTATTATGAAAGTAATGTAGAAATTTACCTTGTAGTTAATGAGCCTTACTACAACACCTTTCAATTATAAGAGTGCTTTGTGCTGATAATATCTTATAAAACAAAACCATAAAGGAGTCTTATAGAACAGAACCACAAAAGTAGAGTAGAGAAAGATAAAGATAAGAAAATAAGAGACTATTGTAATTCTTCATTTGCTCCACAACACGAGTGACATGCCCTATTTATAGGCATAGTTTTACACATAGGTTACACTTGTCCTTAAATGACAAATAGTGGATAATCAATCTCATAGATATGAGTGGAGGTGAGTTACAAGATTAAATGGATAGTGGAAGAGTAATGGATAGTGAATGAGTAATGGATAGTGGAGGTAGTAAAAGTTACTTGGTGAAGTTAAAGAGAAAGAAGTAAATGGACATCCATATAACATTCATAATAGCTAATACTAAACTACCCCTAATAAACTTTCTCATACTCCCTGTAACATCCAAATTTTATTTGGGTTTGTAATTCATTATTTATAGAAAGTTTGGATTAAATCTTTGATCATGTAAATAAAAAAATATAATAATAAATTCAAGAAAATAAGATATTTAAAAGAGAATCAAATAAAATAAATTAAACACAAATATACATATATAACTATATATATACTATATTAAAAAGAAAAATAACAATAATTTATTAAGAGCATACATATATATAATGAAAAGGTGAAACGGAAGAAATCCAAAATATCTCAAACAACTTGGTTATCTTGAATATCTAGTAGTTTCAATAGGAATATAAATATATATACATATTATATCGGTTTAAGTTTTTTTTTAAAGATATATGCATGTTTTAAATTATTCCCTAGAATTCTAAATAATCAGATAAGAGAAATTAAATTTATCTATTTTTTATATATATAGGTAGCCTAAACCTAGTTTTACGTAGGGTGCTCTCTTTCAGTTTTTTTTTCTTTTCTGCCGTTAGGTACCTCTTCTCCTTCTCTATTCTTTCTTTTCTTTTTCTCTTCCCTCTCATTAACTCCCTTTTTATCATATCACACAGAGTGCTATCTGGCTCTCTTTCTTTTTGTCTTTCTTTTTCTTGAAATTTATGTGGCTATATGTCCCAAGTATAATGACCTTCTGAATTCTCAATTTTTTGCAATTGTAATCCTAACTTTGATACACACACACACACATATAACTTTCTCTAGATCACGTTGTACTGAGAGTTAACCTTGCATGTACCTTTATATATTTACATGGGTTGCCATTTGATTCCTTTCCTATTTTCACTTCTTGTTCGTCACTTTTTCCTTCATGTACACTTTATCCTTCCTTGTTAGATGTCATAAGTCCCATTAAAATACACACAATAAAATATTCTTATATATTAATGTTATCTTTGGACACTAGTAACTTACAGCATTTTTCCTATCCTTTCTGCACTCAAATGTCACATATTGATTCTAGGATTGCAATACCTTTGATTAAATTATTTTAATGTTATCACTCCTCCTAAACCCCCACAACACACACACACATATATAATATGTGTGTGCAATCTTTATCCATTATGATTAAATTGGTATTAACAATAATAGATACACATAAATCTATCGACTTAATGGATACAAATAAATAAATAAGACTGAAAAGGTGAAGGGATAAAATTGTATTATCTTCTATGTTATTTGAATTCTCCTTTAAGCATGAATATGTTATGGTTGTTTTTGTGAAAATTTATGGTAATTTGTTTTCTTTTAAACATGCTTCAACATACTAGATTTGTTACGTATTCATGACATGCATAGGTGGTTGGACTTAGCAGTTTATGATATTGATATATGTGACAAACTATGACTACGTGGTTTACCTCCACTTAGCACAAAGTGGTTGGTCTTTTTAGGGCCCCGTTCCTTAATACTTACCTGGCCAAGTTTGTAGAGGAGGAACGTGGGACAGTGACACCTCCTGGTTCTTTTAAGGAGGGGAGCTATGGACTAGCTTTGGTCAATCCATTGTATGGGCTAGACTGTGTATAAGCCTATGGTTTCAGCTAGCAGAATAAGGTTGAATGGAGCAATAAAGGAGGAAGTATCCATTACATATGACATAGTATATTATTAAATTAGTTATATATGTTGCTAACTATTATTTAAGTTGTTGTAATATTTGTTTGCCTAACTAATATGAAACTGTTTGGGTAATGGTTGTATCTGCATGGTTGAACTCTGGGTTACTGAGAAGTTAGTGCTCATCCCAATTATTTAATATTTTTCAGATGACAATTCTTATAAGGGACAAGGGAAGGTACCAGAGAAGTGAGCTAGTGGCTCTTACACTTCTCAAGTGCATGCTGAGTTAATTTGATTATTTACTATTTGACACGACCCTAAGATACTAAAAGGGTGTTTGGAAGCACCCAAAAGTGCTTTTTAAAAGAACTTTTCTTCAAAACGAGACAAACTCCTCAATATATTTACTTTGTACACCGCAAAAACACTTTTAAAACCATGGCTTTGATTACATCCAAACACCCCTAAATCATTATTTTGTTAATTCCTTGAATTGATAGATTTTAGCACTTTATTTTCAGTTTTCTTCATTGTTTATGTTATGTTAGATTTTGAGACTGTGAACTTGAATATTTATGCTCAAATTATATTATGAGTTTTATTGCTCATATTTATTTGATGTAGTAGTTAAAAGGCTGAGTCTTTAAGTGTTAACTTTATTATTGAGATCTTAAGATCAAACTAGTTTTATACGGTGTTTTGAGTAGCTTAGAGAATGGATGTTACACTCCTACTAACCGCATCTCAATTACTTGACAATTAGTAGTTAAAAAATAGGGAAGCCCTCTATAATCATCAATTATTACTTTTTTTTATTCAATCTATATATTATAAAAATTGTACAATATAATCACATATAATAATGTTCGCTTAAATTTCATCACTAAAATTTAACAGTCTGTGTTCTAACTTTTTTTTTTTAATAAAAAGCTAAATTTTATATATGAATCTACTTTTTTGTTATGACATTAAATTAGAAGCAATGTTTAAAAAGAAATTACATTAAATTAATTTAAAATTTTCATAAAAATTTATGCATGTTAAAATATGTTGTGAAAAATAATTTTGATTTTGATTAAAATAATAAAAATAATTTATTATTAATGATTTTGCTAACTTTATGTATCTTTATCTGTTTATATATTTTTATCAATATTTTTGCTCATTTATTATATCTGAGTATTTTTTGGAATTTACTTAATCTAATTTTTAAAAGTAATATATTTGACAAGATGAATAGGTTTGAGAAAAAAAGTAGAGATGAAAATTTTACCCTCATCTTAGTGGTTGAATAAAACTTTATTTTTGGTTAAAAATTTTGAGTGTGTTTTGTTTCGATAAATAAAAAGAGCAGATATATTAATGGTAATCATCAAATATTTAAGGTATGGTTAGTGAAAATGTAGGTGATTTAATTAGGGACAATTTGATGTTTGCATATTTATATTTTTATTTATGGTCCATCTCAATAACTGCAATTTTTAAGATCCTTTACAATAAATATAACTTTTTCTTGGTTCTTCTCTCTAATTTTCCCATAAAATTTCTATTTAAAAACATGAAATTATCAAAATTAAGTTGCAAATACAAATATTATTAGTAATTTAATCATATTTAAAAACCCAACAATAGATCCCATTTATCAATTCCTTGAGTTTTTTCTCTTTTTCATAAGGGATAATTCAAATCATCTAATGCAAATAATTAAAGAAGATAGTTCAAGGAGATCAACACACATTTGTGACAAATAATCAAATTAACTAATTTCTTGAATATCTTTAAATTAGTTGTATAACTCTTATATTAAGGGACAAAGGTAGTAAATACTACTAGCAAAAAAAAAAAATCCTTTTTACACTGTCTAATCTATACCATTTATTGTGGCAATGGCGTGAAAAATGTGACCAGTGACAGTTTTGTAAATATTGATAGAATTTTTAACCGGTTTCGCATTCAATCGGTGTAAAATATATTTTTTACACTAGTTGTGTTGTGCAACTGGTGTAAAAAGTATTAAAAATATTTTTTTAAAAAAAATATTTATGAGTTTTTAGACTAATTTCTCATACATCCTAACATTTCATGTGAAAATAATATATTTTTGTAGCTTTGACCCCTTTATTAATGTCACAGTTTCAGCATGCTCACCTTGAATTGCGAATTCAAAAAAAGATGAAGTATTGTTAGTCTCCTTTATGATATGCTACGATAGTTATCCTCTATGATGTAGAATAGCATTTCTATTCCTCCAAATGGTACTCAATACGTTATTTTGTATAAAACTCAAATGTCCATCTTTATGCAGGTTCATGAGTTTGATTTTGAGCGAGTTTTGAAACTCTATAAAGGACAAGGATGGTAACTAACCCTGGTTTTTGTGAGTAAAACGACGGTTTTTTAAATTATTAACACCATATGTCCTGTCAGCATACATGTCAGCAAAATAAACAACATTAGTAAAATATCAGCAAACTTAATTCCGTTAGCTTCTGGTCCAAGTTCTTATCAAACTACAAAGAATAACATTATGATCAAAATAAAATTTGATGGGTCAAAATCTATAATTTCAAATTATGAGGACTACTAAAGCTAAAATGAAAGCAAACTATAAGGAACAAAAATTATATCAACCCTATTATATTTTTTTCAAAAAATTTAATCTCTAAGTTTTTATAGTTTTACGTAATTTTTAAACAGGTATATGTAGTGTTTTTTTCTTTGTATTTATCTTACAGTTTTATTAAATTTTTAATCATATCGTGTTCATATTCACTTTTAATTAGATCATTACAGCTTCGCCAATAATTTAATTAGGTTTCTGTAACCTTTTTTAAACCTTTTATCTTTAAACTTAATTTTATTTGATTTTATTCAAGTGACTATAAATTTATTGAATTTCATTTATACAGAGTAATTTAGTTAATATTAATATAAAATATAAAAATTATATTAATTTTTTTGCTCTTTTACAATTAATATGTTGTAATACTTCCAGTCCTTAATATAAGAATTAGTTAATTAATTTGAGTAGATTAAAAAAATTAGTTAATTTAGTTATTTGTAATAAATATATATTGTCTTTCCTAAAATATTATTACTAATCAAGTGTCATTCGATAAAATATTTAATATATATAACTACTACAAGAACTCCTTTAGAAAGAATGGATAAATATAAGAGAAAAATAAGTTGATATTTTATATTTATAATCAAATTAAAAATCAAACCAACTTTTACATTAAATACGTAAATATTACTAAAGAATGGACTTCTATGAATGCAAAAAATGTTGCATTGGTTCACCTTTGCAGAAGATTAAATCAATAAAATTAATTATAACCCTAACAGAACAAGATCTCTTTGCTAGAACTAGCAGTAGGCAGAGCGGATTGATTTTTCTTGGTGAAGCATTTCACACTTGGGCGAGCTTAACCGTCCACCGTTATCAGTCCCCGCGTATTCTTTCCCGGAAAGCATTGAAGAAGGTACGAATGTAGGGCGTTGTCTTCTCCGATGAGCCTGTTATGTTCAATCTAGCTTTGAATCTAGATTTGAATTTCTTCCTTGAGTGGTTGTCAACCCTACCTCGGACCCCCTCCTGCCATTTCATGTTTTGTTTTAATTTTTCTTTTCAATTCAATTAAGTGGAAGATCATAAAAGGGTATGATATCTCAAAAATTTTAGTGGGGAAAGATTCTCCTATTGAGGGGTGTTTGGGTAGAAACAAAACTATGATTTTAAAAATATTTTTATAGTATACGAAGTAAATATGTGGAGGAGTTTATTTCGATTTATAGAAAAATATTTTTGAAAAGCACTTTTATTATCACCCAAACACTCTCTGAGTATAATATAGACCTACTCATGAAAATCACATCAAAGGATGCCAAAATCTGGTTTAGGTTGTGACATTGGAGTGATTCCTTTGATGAAGAAAACCTTTATCTATCCGTTATACATGCTTGAGCACATGTGGCACTATAATTGAAATTTTTTGGGCTTATACTAATATGTAAATGTGAAAATAAATCATACGTTTTGTCAAGGACCTACAGCCTAGCCTAATAAAAAATAAAATAAGCTCAGACTTTTCTGAAGGCTTATTTTATTTAATACTCCTCCGGTCCTTAATATAAGACCCATTTAACTAATTTAGTTAGATTAAGGAAGTTAGGTAAGTTAGTTAATTATAAAAAAAGTGACGCATTTTTCCCAAAATACCATAATCATATTTCTTAATACCCCCTCTCCCTCTTCTACTTGATTATGGTTGAGAGAGTATCTATAAGGGTAATTTAGAGAAAATTGATAAATATAAGAAATGGGTCTTATATTTAGAACTAAAACCAACTCAAGAATTAGGTCCTATATTAAGGACCAGAGGAGTAAGTCAGGTTTAGACTCTCTAAAACCTATCAAAAATTTACAATATATTACATTCAATTTTATAAAAGGTAAGGGTCGAAATCAAGAGCTAGAAATTTACTGTAATTTTACAGAAGCCAAGACCTGATAGTAAATGCTGGTCAAAAAAAAAAAAAAAAGACCTGATAGTAAAAAGGGACAAGCTTCACGACTACAGCAACGTGTTCGATTGTTACCTATTTTCCACGGTTTATAATTTTAAACATAACTGGTTAATTACTCTCCACTGTCCTCAGCTTCTTTTACGATGATTCACGACTATTCCTCTTTGGCTCAAACAGTCAAACCTAAATCCTAGCCGCTCCTGATTGCTTTCCGCTCTTTGTTCCACACTATCGTGCTCAACTGCTCACTCTCCGACCTCTGTTTTGCGTCCGTGCTCGCCGCTCAACCACTCACTCTCTGACATTCATTTGTGCTCGCCGCCGCCGCTCAACGTTTCTTGCCTTGCCTATCAGGTAGGATATGTATTAAATCATGTTTGTTTTGAATGGGAATGGGAAATCGTTAATTAGATAGGATAGGAATGGCATAGTGTAGTCCATATGAAATATTAGATTTGTTTCAAGTTTCTTTCCCTTTCCCTTTAAACGAACAACGTGTTTCAAGCTCGACCCACATCTTCTAAAATTTTCCAGGAAAGTTTAACTTGATTCTGTTGAAAAGGCGTCACTGGTATCTTCTTATGGTTCGAAGCTCTTCTTTTTTACTTTTCTTTTTTCCTCTATTGCGCGACCTTTCTATAAGTAGGCATCCATTTATTAGACAAACTGGATTCCACTGAACCAAAAGTTCATTTCCCAGATCGATGATATTGGGGTATTTATGTTCTCAGAATTACCAATAAGGGCGAATTCAAACATGAAATTGAAAAACTTTGATGGGAATTGGATGCTTTCAGTTTCAAAATTTGTCTTAACCCCTTTTTAACGTTTAGCCATTGAATGCAGAAAAATTCGTAATGAATATTTTGTTACTCTAATCTCACAAGCTTGCAATCTTTAGTTCTTTTGTATAAATATATTTTTTAGGCATTCTGTTTCTTCTTTTGCAAAGTCGTATCAACTTGTACGTTTTATACCCATATATCTTCTGATAAATAGACATTGTAGTCTTTCAAAGAAAAAACCAAAGGCACAGATTCTAAAAATAATACTTTTTTTTTTTTTTTTTATCGTTATTACTTGTTAGATTGTGTTATGATATAATATTATACATTTAATTTCTTCTTTTCAAGGTGTTCGAGCATGAAGAAGAAATTGGCTTGAAAATTTGATGATTTGCGACTAGTGGCTATACTTTATTTGGTCTAAGTTGTTGTAATTTTAATCAAAATTGTTCTGTTGTTGTATTTGGTGTTATCTTGTTGATTAATTAGATTATACCAGCTCATATGTTGTATTTCAGATGATTTTGGATCGGATTGTGTTATTATAATTTTAAATTGGTTTATGTAATTAAAGCCTGTTTTCAGTCTGTTTAAATGCCTTGTCCTGTTTTTTTGCAATTGCCTGTTTTCGACCTGTTTGAAGGCCTAGGCTTGTTAGCCTGTTTGTAGTTTTTAAAATATACAGGCCTTTTAATAGGCTTCAGATTAGATCAGGCTTTTGTATAGGTCAGGTTTTGGTTGATAAAAAAGATTATAATAGGCTACCGGCCAAACTCGGGCCATTTTGTTACATGATAGGCCTGGCCTATCAAGAGGAAAGCCTAGCCTGATTTGGCCTGTTTCCACTCCTACTGATTTGATACATTTCAAAACAGATATGGTGATCCCTCCTCCACCAAGGCCTCCAAGGATCATAGACTTTCTTAAGCCTTATGTACTGAAAATGCATTTTACAAATAAGTTCGTTAGTGCCCAGGTGATCCACACACCAACTGCTACTGTAGCATGTTTTGCAAGCTCTCAGGAGAAAGCCTTAAGGTCAAGCTTGGAAACGACCCGAGATGTGACTGCAGCTGCAAAGATTGGGAAGATACTAGGGGAACGCCTTTTGCTCAAGAATATACCTGCTATTACTGTTCACTTGAAGAGGGAACAGAAGTATCATGGTAAGGTTCGAGCTGTTGTTGATTCTGTTAGGGATGCTGGTGTTAAGTTGCTCTGATTATTCTCATAAATATTTAGCTGAAGATCAGGGACGGTATCCTCCTGGACCTTGTGTTGTAATGGTGGAAAGTTTCTGTATCACTTTAGTATAAATTCAGAACAATAATTAATTGAATATGCTCAGTTTTGTTCCATTAAGTCTTTCAACATCATTATAACCGGAAAGTTCAAAATGCTAAATTCATCTTCTATGATAATATTGTTGATTAATGGTAAGTAGAAGTTATGACACTTGATGGTTGCATGTTTCACCATATTTGATTGAGAAATCACAAGCTAATTTGCTTCAAGGCATAAATGTTTATATTACTTCAGGTGTATACATTTCAATGTTTTTGAGGCATTTCATCCTCTCAGTTTCATCTGAAATTGATAGCGTTAATATAAGACTAAGGTAAACAGAGTGTATGTGGCAAAAACTCAAGTAAATGATGGGAAAAATGTGCATGGGCCATGGGGTCTTGTACATATTTTGCATTTCCTTTGTTGAAATTGACAGTCCATGAAAATGATGACAATCGAAATCGAGTCATCTGATTTTTCTAGGTAATGTGTCTGTCTACAATGGGCAGATTTCTTCCTCATTCTTCCTTTAGGGGCCTTGATTTGCACTCATGTGATTGCTCTTCTTTCCTTTCCTCAAACTCTGTGGCCGATGTGAGCCTATGGAAGAAATTGGCTGGCCTTCTTCCTGCTCTTATCCAAGCATGAGTTGGTTGTGATCAGTCTGGCTTTTGTTGATAAAATTCTATGTACCTGATTTCTCCCAACTCCATCGGAAATTATCAGAGAAACTCATCCTTGGAGGATGATGGTATGAACTGGGGTGTCCACCAAATGGACCAGTTTAACATTGCAGCCGGGGAAAGTAAAACGCAAACAAACTGTGAAACGTATTTCATTGTGTAATTTGTGAATTCTGATTGAATTGAATGGTAGAAATCCTTGAAAGCCTAGGGAACATTACAAATCTTCTAATTGCAATCGATGGCTGGACCTCTGGAATGTATTTCATGACTCCTCATATTTTGTTGTCTCTCAGAAAATGGGAATCGAAATGTGGGCCCTTATATTTGGGATGAGGGAGTTTTCTCGGAAAATTTGTTCTACTGGTAGTGGAGTTTCTGATCTAGATTCTTGAGATCATGCCATGCCAAGGTCCTACTTTCAGGATTAAGGGTTATTCCAAAAACTTTCCAGTCTTCTAGTGCCAGATGAGGTCCTAGATTTTCATGATGAAATAAAGGGCATTTATATCATTTTTTTCTTTTGGCACTCAAACTGTGTAAGTATCATTCACCAGGGAAGAAAACAAACTTCACAATGATAAAGGGAAATTTAATTTGCTTCCTTTTATTAGAAAAGTGGGGAACAATCAAAGACTGAGAAAATCAACATTTAGTCCTTGGCCTTTCCTAGCTATGGTGCTTGCTATATGATTAGCCTCTCTGCAAAATTAATGGGGAGGTTCAAAACTCTATTAACAATCCTGATGAGATCTTGAATGATACTCTTCTGGTCTTTAATGTAAAAACTATTTAATTAATTTGAGTAGATTAACAAAACTAAACAAATTACTTGATTCTAACAAATATGACATGATTTTCCTATAAGACTTTTGTGTTAGATAAATTAGTTTGGAAAAAAATAAATATAAGAAATAAAATAAATTAAAGTAATATATTGATGATTAAAATTTTAACTAAATTAGGTAAATTAAGAAACCTAAATAAATTACTTGATTCTAACAAATATAACATGATTTTCATATAATACATTTATGTTAGATAAATTAATTTGAAAATAAAAGATGAATATAAGGCATAAAATAAATTAAGTCTTATACTTATGATTAAAATTAATTTCTTAATTGAATCTTATATTTAGGATGGAAGAAGTATCAATATTTTGGGCTTAAATTATTGGCAAATTTGGCCATATTATGGAAGATATTTACACATTATTAGGATTTGTAATATGTAATAAGATCTCATATGTAACTAGGCATTTGTAATATATAATTAGAATCAGTCATATGCAATTTCGGATTAACAATATACAATTAGGGTAATTTAATCTTTCTCCCACTACAATTAATTACCCTCAATGGCCTAAATGTTTCAGGTAGCATTGCCTAATTAATTTTTCAACCAAAGACTTATCTCCAGTTTTTTTTCAATTTTTTTTTGGTTAGGCATTGATGTCTTTTTATTAGAGGGAATCTATTCAAGTCAATTTTTGTTAAAAAAGATGCTTATATTTAGTAACTAATAGTATCTCAAATAGTATTAGAAATTATTTATTTTAGTATAATTTGATTGATATCAATGTAACTGGGTGCACTTCAACGGTATTATGTTTAAGTAATGGATTTATAGTTTGGTTGCCTCATATCATGTGCCAGTGCTCCCTCCTTATTACGTTTCATGTGTTTGTTGAAAATTATATACTTAATAAATTTGAATATAATGTAAATATTGATGGATAACGCACATTGTTTTTTGGGAAAACTACGTACATATTCTAAGGACGAGATTTTATTCATTTAAGGTACCACGAAATATCAAAATTATTAGTAGATCCGAAGGAATCTTAGAGTATTATGTTCTAATTATAAAATGAAATCACTGCATCTTAGATTTGCAATTCACATTTTCTCTGCTTTTGCAATTGACAACCTTAGCAGTGATTATTAACAATTCAATAAAAAGGTATTGACACCCTAAGCAGTATCTATTAACAACTTATTTTATAGGATCACATAACCTCCACATAAGAATAAATTATAACCAAATAGTATAATACAACAATTATAACATTGAAATGGGAAGCTTTTCGAAACCATTAATAATTTTAATTAAACGTAATAGGATTATAGCAAAATTTTAATGTAAAGATCTATTGACAACTTCAATGGTGAGTATTAATAACCTAAGGAGAGCTGTTGACAACCTAGACAGTATCTGTTGACAACTGACTTTATATGATAATATAACGTCTAACAATTATAACTAACTAAATTATAACTAAATAGTATTAAAGTTGATCTCATGTAGTTGTTATATTTTACTATTTAGTTATAATTTGATCTTATGTAGAAGTTATATTATCCTATAAAATTAGTTGTTAACAGACACTGTTTAGATTGTCAATAGCTCTCCTCAGGTTATTAATACTCACCGTTGAGGTTGTCAATGGATCTCCGCATTAAAATTTTACTATACCCCTATTGGATTTAGTTAAAATTCCTAATGGTTTCGAAAAGCTTCCCATTTCAATATTAAAGTTATTGTATTATACTATTTGGTTATAATTTACTCTTATGTGGAGGTTATGTGATACTATAAAGTAAGTTATCAGTATATATTGCTTAGGTTGTCAACACCTCCTCATTATGTTGTCAATAATCGCTGTTGAAGTTGTTAATCATAATGGTAGAAAAATTATGAATCGAGAATCTGAGAGGTAGTGATGTCATTTTATAATTAAAATATAATATTCTAAGGTTTTTTCAAACTTGCTAGTAATTTTGACATTTCGTAAGACTTTATATAAATAAAGTCTCTTCCTTGTAACTTGCGAGTAATTTTCCCTTGTTTTCTTTGTTTACCGGACATGGATAACGCACATGCCGCTTACTCACGCACCCCATTTAATAAAAAAAGTAACTGCTTATAAAAAAATTACTCAGTCCTTAATATAAATCCTATTTAACTAATTTGATTAGATTAAAAAAGTTAAATAAGTTAGTTAATTATAAGAAATATGATATGTTTTTCCTAAAACACCGCAATCATCTTTCTTGATATCTTATCTCTCTCTTTTAGTTGATTATGGTTGAGGGAGATTGATAGCAGTAATTTAAGAAAAATTGATAAATATAAAAAATAGATCTTATATTTAAGATTAAAATCAATTCAATAATTAAGTTCTATATTAATGACAGAAAGAGTACATACTTATTTTTTTTCCCAATTTTATGCTGTTAAATTCATTAAATAATATCTGAAGACAAATTAATAACTGAATAATAGCACTCAAAAGGTTAAAATATACTTTTAGTCCTTTATCTTTACACAAGGTTTTATTTTAGTTCCTTAACTTTAGAAAATAAACTTTTTGTTCTCTAACCCTATAATTCAAACTTTACATAAAGTTAAAAGTCCAAATGTATATTTTAGCCTACTCAAAATTTCTAAAGATACTCTTCATACCTTCAAATTTCACTATATGCTATTGAAAAATTAATGGGGAAAAAATTAAATGATGTAGTGAACATATCATATATTATAATTCTTAAAAATTAAAAAGGAGAAGTATTATAAGGTCATAAAGAAGAAATATACTTACTAAAAAGTTTTATAGCAATTGAGCATCATGCAAGTACAAGTTCTAGGAAGTAATATTAGGTTCAAACTACTAACTTGTTATTGAAATTTTTGAAATTTTTTAGTGATTACATTTTTTTCCTTGGGATCTTATAATGATTCTTTCAATTAAATAAGGGAGAGGTATAATTTTGATAATTAACATTTATATTTAATGAAAAAATAGATTAGTGAATATGTATATTTTTGAAAATCTAAATTTTCAATCTTTCGTTATTTAACTAGTAATTTTTTTGGGACCAAACTAGCAATGAATTAAAAATATTTGAAATTAATTTTATTTTCTAGTAAAGAATGGGGTTAAATGAAAGTTGTCTAGGATTATAATATTCTAATATTTTGACCCAAAAAAAATACAATTTCATCCTAAAAATTTGTAAGCTTGCTCTTCATAATAAAAGTATAAAATATTGATAAATGAGGGAATAATCATAATATTGTGATGAATAAATCATATATTGTCATTTTCAAAGGGGGAAATTAGGATAAATTCTTCATTGTCAAATTAATTGATGCTAAGGAATAGGATCCTTTATGACTAAAATAATAAATGAGCATATAAAATGCCTAATTTGTCCTTGAAAAGGTGAGTGCATATCAAGAAAGTCCATTTAATTTGCACTTTATTGAAGTTAATTGCCTTTTGGGGAAGGTAATTGCATGTTGGTTCATATTACATATTATAGAAGGTAATTGCATTTGAGAAGGCCACTTACATATTATGGAATCTAACTGCATATTAAGGAAGACCACTTGTAAAATTTAAATAGATTTCGTCATTTTTTAAAAAATTTTATCCAGATATGCATATATATATATATATATATATAATACAATTCATCAATTTTGACTTGTAAGACATCATGACACACATATAGAATATCAAGATAAGAGGCCGCGAATGATGGGTTTCAATCATAAAAGAGGCATTGAAGGTAAATTAGAAGAAGAAGAAGAAGAAGAAGAAGAGAAAAGTCTAACAATACTCATCAATTTTGGAGACAGCATTCTCGACAGCTGCTTGCTAGATGTTCAAAGAAACCCTTTTGTATAGAAATGTTTGCAGTTGATTAGGGTTAACATATCGAAATAGTATAGGAGGGATAAAGTACTTTAATTGAGCTAATTTTAAAACTTAAAATTTTATCTTTCATTTCTTCTATAAAAAAAAACTCCATTTTTGGAGGAGAGGCTAGAAAGGGAAAAAAAAAAGAAGGAAAGAAAGAGCCCCTCCCCTCTTTAAAAAAATATTTCAATCAAACAAAAAAAGGGAAATAACTCTCTTCCTTTTCTGAAAAAATGTACCAACCAAATCAGGAAAGAGACAAAAACCCTATACCAAACATAATGTTAAGGGATGAGAATTTATATGAATCTTGGTTACAGTCTATTCTAGGATTTTTTTTTTTAATAACATCTATTCTAAGATTTTATGGTTAATTTAAAGGATTTTTTCATTGAGATATTGAAATGATGCAATTGGATGATAGATTATGATTAATTTTTAACATAAAGACTTAATATATAAAATTTAGTTATAAAAGTAATCATACTTTAAATATATAATTTTTGTTATATCAATTTTTTCATGAAACAAACTAATCTTAGCTAGCAAGAAGATTAACACTATTATGCTAACAAACTATGATGTATATATACAAAAGAAATTTTAAATAAATTTAATCAAAATTATGAGACTAAAACATAATTTAAAATTATTTATCAAATTTTATTTATATATCTACTTTTTTATTTGTATATTTTTAAAGTTCTCTATACATCTCAAATATTTAGGTATGAAAAGAAATTTAAAATAGTTTAGTTTGTTTATTTTAAATGAAAATATATTGTAATATAAAACAAAAATTTATAAAACTTCAATATTAAAATAATTCAAAATAAATGTAAATAGGTTAAACATATTAAATAATTATGTTTATCAGTTAAATAAAGGATTATCAATAATATTATTTTAAAAATGAAAATTATAAATACATAATAGATCTCTACTAAAATTAAAAAAATATATTTTAAATTATTATGTTATATTTATTTGAGAGAAAATAAAAAACATAGAGCCTACTGTACAAAGAAACTTTTATTTAACTACAACTCACTTATTAATAGTTTCGTTTGATGTCATATTTTTAGGTCACCAAAGCAAGAAAATTCATAATAACACCGATTGTTATTAAGGTAGAGGATCACTTGTAACAAATTTTGATTGTCATTAATAGAATGTTTTGAAGCCTCCAGTAACAAACACTAAAAGCAAATTCGAATTACGCGAACAGGTCAGTTCACAATATTCATTTAACTACTGCATTTTTTTTTTGTATTTCATACATCATATGAGTGCACCTCACTTTTTCACTAACCCACTTTGAAATTTTGTTGTACTTTCAACTATAGATGAAAAACAAAAATACCATCAAGTTTAATAATTTTATAAACTATCGTTTTTTATTCGAAGAAAAAAAAACCGACGTAAAAGAAATACAGTTAAAATCACTATAAATGGTTAAATGTATAGTAGTAGAATTTGAACAGTCAAGCTGAATTTGATACATTAGACCTAAACTTATTAAAATTGAATTTTAAAAAGAAAAACTATTATTGATGCATATAAAAATCTATTTATATCTAAAGCAAAATAAACAATTTCAAGAAACATTGATTTGAATAAATTTTAATATTTTAATAGTTAATCTATTAATATCAAAACTTCTTCCTATTGTCCCTTTAAAAGAATCCTCAAGGAGCCTAAAAACCAAATTCTGGAGACACTACTACTGTGTTGTAACTCTTCACTCCTTGAATTTTAAAAACAATTATTTAAACTATTTAAATAAATTTTCTTTGTTTTTTCATATTCTGATATTTCAATTAGCCTACTTTAATTTTAACATCTTAATAATAACACTGTGGATATGAAAACTTCTGCCCTTTAACCCACCCTCCAAAGGGGGAAAAAAAATCCTTAGGCAGCCTAAATGTCAAATTTCAAAATTGTTTCCAATGTGTCGCACTTCTTCAGAGGCAAATTAAAGTTCACTCTTGGGAGTCGCAAATATTGGCTGCATAACCATGCTTATAGAAAAAGAAAAGGCCTAATGTGAAAGGAGTAAAGATTGAAAGCTGATTTTTTTCACGAGGAAGGCCTTATGGGTTGCAAATTATCCCCGATGTCACTGCCAAGCGTCTCCGAGATGCAAGGACCATCACGTAGTTCGTAATTTTTAGTTTTGTCCTTTTCTGTTTGTTTTATTTCCCTGATCATCGAAAAAAAGAGTGAAGACTTAACTCATGATATAATCACACATATCATAACAACTTAGGATGTGTTTAGATTGACAGTGACAAAACTGACTTTTATAAACTAAAGTTAGAGTAAAAGTCAGTTAATGTAATGCGATTTATATTTATATTGATGCTTATAAAAAGTCAGTTGAAAAAGTTAAATCTTGTTTGGATAATTAATAAAAAAATAAGTTTAGGCATAAAATGACTGAAAATGATATGAACTTTATTGAATATTAATGTTTTATATTATATGATATTAATATGATAATTGTTAAAAAATAATTAAATTTATAATTGTAAAATAAAAATATCTGTTGGTGAGAAAATTTTGAACATACACAGAATATAATTAAATACATATAATTAATTTGAGAATATTAGGAAATTTAAATAAATTATTTTGAAATATTTATATTTATCTTTTTTCAAATTAATTTGCTTGACTTGTAAACTAATATGTAGTTTAATAATACATATAAATATTTTAGAGAAATCATGTAACATAAAATATAATTAAATAATTTATTTAGTTTTTTAATCTTTTTAAATTAATCTATTAAATCTTATATAAAAACATTCTCTCTCTGGGGCAAAAAAGTAAAAGCATTTTGTCATTCACCCATGTGAACCCCATCAGTTGCCGCGTAGAAGGCAAAAGTTACGCTTGGGAATGTTGGAAAAAAGGTCAATTATATGGTATAAGTTCATTTGCACTCAACAGCAATCCAAATATGTGTTTTCTTCAAAAAAGCTTCAAACCACCGTTTCATATGTTCCTAAGCACTTTTCCTCCTCCAAATGGTGATCCAAACGTATCCTTAATAAGAAACTTTTTTGTGGATTTTTTTACACGTTAAAAAAAAAATACGAAGAGAACATAAGAAGTATTTACCTCGAATTTATTCCCAGCATACCATGGTCAAGGTTTAAGAGAAAATTTGGTTGCCATTGAACGTTCCTCCAAAACCAAATTGAGAATTCCTAGGTGACATATATCAAGCGGAAACAGTAAAGTTTAATATCTGGGGCATATAAATGGGTGAAAATTTAATCTTCTCTTTATCATGGTTTTCAAATGGTCAATCTCTTTATCATTAGAGCCAATGATACACGCGCACACACCCCTTCCCATCTCAGTGAGAAGCCATGAGCAGTCTTTCCATTAAGCCTAAATCAATGATAACTTCACCAGGCTGAAAATCCATAACAGAAACTACCAAACCTGCGGTGGAGAATGCACAATCCATTCTATATGAGCACAGAGGCTTGTAAGAATTGTGGCCTATTGACGAAAAGGAAATCCTTAGAAAAGCTAGTTTTGTATGAGAGAAGAAGTTTGAACATTATAGTTATCCTTTCTAGATGAAATGTTTACGGGCACTCTCATTCCTGAACTGAACATAAACCTTTTTGAGTAGAACAATGTGGCTTTATTGTCTCTATTGTAATAATGTTGCCTCTATCTTTTAACTCCACCTATGTTGCATAGCCGGTTCCAAGTCTAGGTAAAGGAGGAGGGTCGTGTTAGGTCCTCGACAGCCAACGTAAAACTCTATCGAATCTTTTATGACATGGATCAACGAAGAAATTGTTCTACTGCTAGGTCATTGCCCAAAAGTGGCGCGCTGTATGGCTCGAGTACAGTGAGAAGTGAGCAAGATCCGCTGTATTGTCGCTCGAATCTAGTGTTAAATGAGCAAAGACTACCACACTCTTATGGACGGAGGCAGCTAAAGAAGTTAGTTTATGAAAGTAAGATCAGGTTTGACACTTGGAATGTTGGGACACTGTATGGTAAATCAAGGGAGATGATGGAAGTAATGGGCAAAAGGAAGATTAATATTTTATGCCTACAAGAAACTAAATACATTGAAGAGAAGGCCTTCGAATTTACTAATGAATTTAAACTTTGTTATACGGGAAAGGTAGGCACAAGGAATGGAACTGGTATTATAATTGATAATGAATGGAAACAGAATGTGGTGGAAGTCAAAAGGATAGAAGACAGAATCATTTCTTTAAGAATAATTATGGGGAGGGATACTATCAATGTGATTAGTGCTTGTGCACCTCAAGTATGAGTAGAAACTATCTTAAGGAGAAATTTTAGACGGATATGGAGGGTTTGATTCAAAGTATACCAACCATGGAAAAGATTTTTATTAGCGGTGATCCTAATGGACATGTTGTTAAAGACATGGGACAACATTCTGGGGCTCAGGATGGTATGGGTTTTGGAGTGCATAATAATGCAAGACAAGCTATTATTGATTTCTCCTTCACGTACAACCTCAAGATTGTTAACACTTGTTTTAAGAAACAGGATGAGCATTTAATCAGTTACAAGAATGGAACTCATAGGTCATAGATCGATTTCTTTCTAGTAAGGAATCCTAATAGAAAACTCTACACAAAATGTAAAGTGATTCTTGGAGATGGCGTGACAGCACAACATAAAGTACTGGTCCTTGATGTGCATATTAAGTGTATAAAACAAAAGTGCCAACAAGTGTTAACCCTAAGGGTTAAATGGTGGCAGTTAAAGGGAGAGAAGTGAGAGATTTTCAAAAGGACACTTTTAAATGAAGGGGTTTGGGAGCTACAAAGAAATGCTAATCTTATGTTGATAGAAATGACTAAAAAGGTCCGGAAGGTTGCCAAAGCAATCTTGGGTGAATTAAAAGGTCAAGGTTGGGGAGATAAAGAGACGTGGTGGTGGAACGAGAATGTGCAAGAGAAAAGTAGGCATAAACAAGAGTGTTTTAAAACATTACGTTTGTATAATAATGCAGAAAATTGGGAAAAGTACCGTGTAGCTAAAAAAGAGATTAGGAGAGCAGTGGTAGAAGCTTGTGCTAAAGCTTTTGAGTTCTATAAGGATTTAGGGACTAAGGCTAGGGAACACAAGAGTACAAGATCCTGAAGAATAAAGAAAGAAAAACAAGAGATTTAGACCAAGTAAGATGTATAAAGAACGAAGAAGGTAGAGTTTTGGTTACTGATGGTGATATTAAGGATCATTGGGAAGCCTACTTTTATAAGCTATTTAATGATGCGAGTGAAGGATTGACTTATGAGCTTGAAGATTTGACAATTGGAGAAGAGGAACATAATTTTTCTTTTTATCGAGAATTCGAGTTGGTGAAGTTAAGGAAACTGTCAAGAAAATGGAAAATAATAAAGCAGTTAGACATGATGGTATTCCTATGGAAGTTTGGAAATGTTTGGGTGAAGGGAGGGTTTTTTTCTAAGTTATTCAATGAGATTTTGCGCTCCAAGAAAATGCCTGATGATTGGGGGAAAAGTACTTTAGTACTTATTTACAAAAATAAAGAGGATACTAAGAACTGTGCTAGTCACAAAGGGATAAACTCATGAGCCATATCATGAAATTATGGGAGAAGGTGATGGAATATAGGTTGAGATTGGAGACTTGTATTTCTGAAAACCAATTTGGGTTCATGCCAGGAAGATCAACAACAGAAGTGATATATTTACTAAGGGGCTGAATGGAAAAGCATCGAAGCCATAAAAGAGACTTACATATGATTTATATTGATTTGGAAAAAGCTTATGACTGTATGCCTAGAAAAGTGCTCTGGAGAGCCTTGGAGAAGAAAGGGGTGTGTCGCTTATATTAAAATCATACAAGACATGTATGAGGGGGTCACAACTAGTGTTAGAACACTGGGCAGTGAGACAAAAGACTTCCTTATAAGGATTAGCCTACATCAGGGATGATCTCTAAGCTTTTATCTGTTTAACCTAGTCCTCGATGTTCTAACTGAGCATATCAAAGAAGAAATCCTTAAGTGCATGCTTTTTGCTGATGATATAGTTCTATTGGCTGAGTCAAAAGAAGAGATTATCGCTAAACTTGAGACATGGAAAAGAACCTTAAAATCGAAGGGTTTTCATTTGAGTAGAAGCAAGACGGAATATATGCATTGCAGTTTTAAGAAGAGACAAGTTAGTACAAAATTAGAGGTCAGATTGGGAGACCAGGTCATTCAACAAGTGGAAAAGTTTAAATATTTGGGATTAATTATGCAAAAAGATAGGGAAATTAGTGGAGATGTTAATCATATAATTCAAGTTGGGTGGTTTAAATGGAGAAAAGCGATAAGAGTTATCTGTGATCGAAAAGTACCAAATAAGGTCAAAGGAAAGTTTTATAGCACTGCTATAAGATCGGCAATGCTATATGGCAATGAGTGTTGGGCTTTAAAGGGATAATATGAACATAAAATGGCAGTTGCTGAGATGAGAATATTGAGATGGATGTGTGATCATATAAGAAAAGACAAGATCCGTAATGAACATATAAGAAGAAAAGTTGGAGTGGCAGCTATTGATGAGAAAATGGTAGAAAACCGATTGAGATGGTTTGGCCACGTGTAAAGAAGGCCTTGGGACACGCCGGTAAGAAGAATTGAGCAAACAATATGGAGTCCTTTAAAAAAGAGTAGAGGAAGGCTAAAGACAACGTTTAATGAAGTCATTGAGAGAAATCTTTCAATTAGTAATCTATCCAAAAATTTGGCTTTGGATAGGACTTAATGGCGTCGTGCGATCCATATAGCCGACCCCACCTAGTGGGATAGGGTTTTGTTGTTGTTGTTGTTGTAATAATGTTGAAAATGTAGAAGGTTGCTTGCTTTCAATAATTTATCAAGTATTATTATATTCTTGACGTCCCATCATTCCAAGTTCCATTTCATAATACAATTGTGCAAGCTTCAGTATAATTGAGGGTGAACTTGGCAACTGGTAGGTTTGAAATAGATGGTTGACTCTACTCCATTAATTTAGAGCTTTTTTGTAACATCTTAAATTCTATTCTAAGGATTTAAATATTTTTTAAAAAAAGGGGTTGAAACTGTTTTTTTTTTCCGTTTTACCTAGGGTCTTTAACTTCAGTTTACCCCAAATGTTTTCTTTTTACCTTCTCCCGTCTTCTTTCTCTTCCTCTCTTTCTCTCTCTCCGCGTTCATTCTACTCGCAGCGTCGCTCGTCTCTCCCTCTTCTTTCTTCATCGTTTCAGATAGTTTTGGTAAGTAAAACTACTTCTAATTACAAAACTTCCTTCATGAAAATTGTTCTACTCAGTCAGATCTATCTAATGATAGTAATTTTGTGTTGCTTAGAGAAATTTTTTGATATAAAGTTTGGAGCAAGTATTTAGTTTTGATGAGTGTTAACCACAGTATTATAGATCTGTTATAGTATATCATTTCTACCAGTTTAGATTTGTCCATTTGTTGATTTTAGTATTTAAAAATTAATTTTTTAATTAAAAAAATATGTTATTTATGAGATATATCATATTTATACCAATTAAAATTAAGTTAAATAATTTATTTGGATTGTTTGACATATTATTAAAATTTTAATCGGTTTAGTTTTATTTATTGGGTGACTGGAGGTTTTAAAATAATTATTGTAGTTAAAGTTTCTTATTTATGGAAAAAAAATATATATGCCATTAAAATTTTGATTAGATTATTTATATATATAAATATTTGAGATACTATTGAATTTTTGATGATTCGGTTTTGAGGTTTAAATTTCAAATGAGATTTTTAGAATTTAGAATATACTAATTTCATATTTAGAAATTTTAGAAAATTCTTTTTATTAAAGTAAATAAGTTGGAGGATGTAAATAAATAATTTGACTCATTAGAAAATTATCACTTAGTTCTAAAGTACTTAATTTTGGGTTATAAGAGTTGTGAGAATTTAGAATGAAAATTAAATTAATTTAGGAATTTAACTAATATATAAGCTTAATTAATTAATTAGTTTATATTAATATGTGGTTATATTAATTGTGTAGATTAATAATTGGTTGAGCAAAGGATTGACCTCGTGGTAATCCTTCTATTACTTTAGTGAGAGGTAACCACTTTCCACTTGTTATATGTGTGCTAATATGTTGTTTGTGAGTATTTTCCTATGTTTGAATAATATTTGTTATTTGGAATTCGAGTAGATATATTATATCTGTTGAGCTATGAAAATTGTCTTGTAGGATTTTTGGAATTGTGATTGAGAAGTTTGGAAAAGATATACGATTTATATCTTATAGATTATACTGAGAAAAGATTGAGACATTTTTCGTTATATTGTGAATGATTTGGTTGTTATTTGGATTTTGGATTGAGTTCGATCCTACCACGTGATAAGGCCATCATTGATGCACATTGGTTGGCTTCTTCCTTCGTCCCCCATAGTGAGGGATAGGCCTTTGTGGCTTCTTATTCGTCCCCCAAAGTGAGGGATAGACCTATATGTTTGATTGATCCCCCATAGTGAGGGATAGACTTATGTGGCTTGTGTGTTGGCCCCCATAGTGAGGGTTTGGATGATTGAAATTATATTTCTATGGATATATCTATATTTCTCGAGAATTAATAATTGTCCCACTTGACACCTCACGAGCCCATGTTAGTATGTATGATGAGTTGGAAGGTTGGTTATTGAGGCGTTTGTCTCACTCCCGTGGTTTAACATTTTCAGGTAATAGCTCTAAGGCTGTTCTGTCAGCGAAGATAGCAGGGGCTTAGCTAACAAGTTTTTCTTGTATAGCCTCCCCTCTTTTGTCTTATGTGCTATTTTATTATATATTGCCACATAGGGCTCATCTATTTTGTTGTTGTGAACTAATACATTTGATTATTGCTAATTAATGAGAGAGCTGTTAGAAAGTCAGAGGCCTCTGAGACGTTGCACGTGACATTCGTTTGAAAGTATAAGTTTTTGTTTGGGCTAAGGGTGGAATGATATTTCTAGACTTTGAAAGTCTAAGACCCAAGTTAAATATCGACGTGCTCGTGATATAAGTTTATTTCTTTTAACCATGATAGTGATTTTAAAATTTTAAAGTTTTTTCTTTTCTATCATGGTTAATTTTTCGAATAAATTGAAATTTTGATCTAAATGGGTTTTAAAAGAACGGTTGTCACATTTTTGCAACAATAATTCTTGTAAATTGACAAATTGGTACAAATATGAACTTTAGTCATCAAAATCACCAACCATACGAAGGGGCAGGAGGCTTTCCATCCTAATTATCTATGAGGGAAAGATGCTGCCCAGATTTCCTTGCAACTATGTATGCAGTTTGGAATTTCTTTTCTCAAGGAAAGGAAGGCCACCAAGAATGGGAAGCTAAAATCACAAACATAAAGTCATAGAAGTTAGGGATCGTCTTCCAATATAAGAAAATGATACTTCAATATATAAATAAATTGGCACAAGGTTAAGAGACTATAACAAGATATGACAAAGGTGCATTCACTAAAAGATGTATGGAACATAAAAATGATAAAAATACATACGCAAAATCAAGCCCACATGGCATCTGAATTGTAAACATGTCAACAATGATCCATAAATAGCATACCCTTGAGAAAAGAAAATTTGGTATACATGGATGAAGTTAACATTTACTCTTTTTTTTCGATACATAAATTAAAATTTACCCTAATCCATATTTGAAAACAAAAACAAAAAGAAAAAAATAATGGAAGGAAAAGGCTATTGAGAATGGCTAATGAAAAGAAATAAGAATTCAGTATTTTAAAATAGTAATAGAGAAGCATGCTTTCACTCAGAAAAAGGGCTAGACATAGTGTTTGAATGATAGAGAGGGAGAGTTGACCGAGAATAATAGCATATGTAAACTTGAAAATGAAGAAAGAAATACCCTTTGCATAAATTAAAAGGGCAGATGTAATGTACCTTTTAATGATATTGAGCAGAGTGAACTGTGGAAACTAAAGAAACAACCATGAAGATCCCTGAAACCACCATTATCCAATAACCCATTTAACAAACAGCCCTATCAGTAAAATGAGAGTGCCCCTAGACCATGAAAAGAATCAGACTGAATTTCATGTTCTGCTTTGAAAACGGTTTCCCGCTTTGTTTTCAATATCAGACTACGGATTCCATTAGGAGAAGATTTCTGTACTTTAAAACCTAGACTCAAAAAATAATGAACAAACCGTCAAATGAAATTAGAGAAAGAGTGGAGAGAGATTGCCATACCTGTTGCCGCACTATTAGTCTTTATAACTGGAAAAAGCCAAAACAAAACAGAAATGAAAGTGAAAACTTTTAGATGATTATATCCTGACGTCCAAAGATCAGAATGAGTGAATATATATGATATAACAAAACACACAATACCGATTAGTACCAGCAGAATGAACTGGCTGCGAAGAAGCACTGGAGAAAAAGACGATTCACATCCGATATATACTGTTGAAAAGGAAGAACGATGCATTGGTTGACAGGCTCGTTAATGATTAATGCCTCAGAAACCAAAACGGCCAACTTCGGGGATACTAAAGAGATGACCAGACTCTTTTAAATTCAAATTTCAAACCCAATTCCAATTCACACCATTGACACATGTATGATATGGAGAGGACCACCACTTAAATTTGGATTAGCCTTGGGAATGAAATACTCTCATGGTATACAATTATGCTTCAGAAAGTCAGAGGGAGAAGCATTAATGACCCCACCGAAAACACATCCGATTAGATGAGTAGATTTAATGTCACGCCTAAGCATGACGTCTAATACACCGAACCCGTGGCTTATACATGGGCAAGAAAAATAACAGAGAGGAAGATGGCGTCGATTTTTGAATTGGATTTACGATTACAGTGGAGAGACGAAAAGACGACGTATAAGGAATCAGGGTCAGAGCATGCGGGAAAAATACTTAATTCCATTCATCCACCAATTGGGGATTAGGTGGTGGCAAATCTGATTGGTCTAACTATAGCAGAGTAATGATCGCAACTTTTTTCAAGGGGGTGGTGATGAGGGTAGATGAAGCGACTACGGATATGCATCTTAGAAAAATGACGCGGATAGAGCTGAATATGTAACCAATAGATCAACAGGGATGGAGACACATCATCTGGACAGCTTGACCAATGAGCTTGAGGCTACGAGATTTAGAGTGTTATTATATATATATATATTGATATGGATATGGATATGAATATTTATTTAACAATTCGAATTGATGGTGCAAATTGATTCAAATTAGCATTTGCTAATAAAGCATGGTAGTTTTCAATTTTAATGAACTAGCATGTGCTATCTGTACGCTGCATTGGATGATTGTTCACAAACCAAATCAGCCCATAACATGCCATAATGAAACATGATTGTCTCTACACTTTATGTAACTGTCTTCAATATAATAAAAGAATTTCAAATGATAATGACATGGTCATGAAAGCTGTTTTGCAGCGGAATATATTCAACCTTCAATATTTGATAAATAGCACGTGACCATCTCGTGGGGTAATTACGTAGTTAAAAATGATGATGAACCAGGATCGGTAGTGGGAAGATGAAATTAAAACTACAAAGTAAAGGACTGTGTACCAATAAATTAAAAATGAAACCCATAATTTTTGGACGTGCATATCTTCTAAGTTATGTTTTTTCCGTTTTTTTTTTTTTTGCCAACATCTTCTCTAAGTTAAAGTTATAAATCAAAGGGAAGTCTCTCTGTTGTTGCCCAGTCAAAAGCCATTATTGCGTGTTCGTATGCGGGTGCCAATGGTCTTAGTAGTCAAGCACGATTGATTTGTAGTTGGCAACCACCTTGGGTGGGATGTATCAAATACAATGTTGATGGAGTAGCTGGCCATGGGGACTTGGTGGCAGCATGTGGTGGTGTGCCTAGGGATCATGAAGGGCATTGGCTTGATGGTTTTATGTTTCATATCGGCAAAGGTAATAGTTTTCATGCGGAAGCTTGGGTTGTGCTTGGGGGCCTTAAAAGAGCATGGGATATGAATTGGAAATGGGTCGTCATTGAAACTGATTGCCGGGAGCTTGTGGAAATTCTTAACACTGGTTGGCATGATGAACACTTGGAAAAGGACCTTCTTCCTAAGATTCAAAGATGGCTTGGAAAGGATTGGGACGCAACCTTAGCCTGGTGTGGTCGAGATGCAAATACGGTGGCCAACATGCTAGCCAAGAACTCGCTGAATGTTGTTGAGGGAATAAGCTTTCTTTATTCTCCTCCTGATTTTGTTGTTAATCTTGGTATATCTGATGTAGCTTAGTGCTTTTTGTTGATGGTCATAAAAAAAAAGTTATACGTCCAAAGTTCTTTACTTAATTTATATGTTTATCATTTTTGATATTGTGCTCCTGCAGGACCTAATTTGAGAGTTAATATTGGTCATATATATAAGATCTATTTTTCATATTTATCAAATTTTTCTCAAATTAATCCTATTGATATTCCCTCAACAATAATCAAGGAAAAGAAGGAGAGAGAAAATTAAGAAAGATGCTTAGGTATACTTTAGGAAAAAAAATATATCATATTAACTAATTTAACTAACATTCTTCACATACTCAAATTAGTTAATTAATTCTATATTAATGCTTTGTTTGAATGGGAAGAAAAGTTGGGAAAAAAATGGGAGGAGAGAAAATAGAGGGAAGATGCTATCATTCTTCTTGTTTGGATAGATGAGAGAAAATATGAAGTAAAGAAAATGAGCAAATGTCTAAATGACTAAAATATCCTTTTCAAAATATATCATATTTAAAATTACATCAAATTAAATATTGCAATAGGAACATTGTACTAACATTAACATTATCAAATAATTTGAAATCAAGTTATTTGATTTATATATATTTTTAGATCATTATATTTTAAAACAAAATTATTTAATAAAAATATTGTTTTAAAATAAAAATAAACAGTGAATAATTTTTTAAATATAATAAAAAAAATAAATATGGAGAGGAAAGGAGAGGAGGAGTAATTGTGAAAATCTTGTTTTCTTTCTCAAATCCCTTCATATATGGAGAGAAAACTGGGAGAGAAAACGAGGTATGTGATCCACTTTATTTTCTTTCCCACTTTTTCTTCCTCTCATTTTCTTTCCTATCCAAGTAAAGAAAAACTTATTTCTCCTCATGTTTTCCTCTCTAGTTTTCTTTCCTTCCTAAATTTTTCTCAATCCAAGTAAAAGGTAAGGACCAAGGTGTACTATTTATTTAGACTAAAGACACGTGGCATCTATTATTATTTTAAAGAAAAATAAATATTTTAATCCTTCAATTTTTAACTTAATTATAACTCAGCCCTTGAATTTTTAACTCAATTAAAACTCAGTCTCCAATACTTTCTCGTTTAATAAGTTAATTCTTACCATATATAATTCACCTTGAATCATCACCTAGTCATCCCATGTGGTAGACTCTTTCAATTATTCTGAAAGTTACAGATAAATGGAATTTAGATTAATATGTCATTATGAAATTATGAAAGTTATTAAAATACATTAGTTATATATTAGATTTTTTTTTTTGTGACAAAAGAGGGCTTAGTCCATTACAAATAAGGAGATAGTTATAATTAATGCACATATAAACTAAGTAAGTGGATGGCTATACTTTTAAATTTTAATAAGCTTGGTTTTAATCTTGGTTATTTATATAATAATAAATAAGTTAAATCTCTTTGAAATTTTGAGATTAATCTTAGTTTATAGTTAATGGGGAAGCCATGTGTTTTAATAATTCATACATGGATATTGAAAAAAAAAAAAAGTAGATAGAGTAATGTGAAGGCAACATCGTATTTGGTTATAATTATAGAGTTTTAGATCTTATTTTTAATCTAATGAACAATTAACTGTTATATGGAAATACTAAAACTAAATGATCTAATGAATTCAATTCCTTAAAAGTCCAATATAATTTGGCTACATCTTCCTTTTTAATACAAAATTATGAAAATAAAAAATCAATTATTTTTGGTTAATATATATTTTGGTCCCTCAAATTTGGGCCCATTTTGGTGTTAGTCCCTGAAATTTAAAACCCATGGTATTGGTCCCTCAAATTGTATTCGTTTCTGGCCATAGGTCTTTAGTAGCTTTAGGCCGTCAAAATCTTCTAAGTTGGCACTAACTTCGTTAACCTATGATGTAGCATCTGACTTAAAAGGATGAGGTGGACAATAGTTTGATAATGTGGCTTTCTGACATATACATATAAACAATGGGACAAAAAAAGCGCTAGAGAACTGTGACGTGTCTGTCGCTGAAGGAATGTGATTTATCCACGACAGTCGAGGGAAGAAATGGTAAGAGTAATTTTGGTGAGTTTTGCTGGTTGAAAGATGTGAATCTATTGTATATGTTTATGCATTCTGGTAGTAACTCATGCAATGTGAGAGAACAAAGGTTGATTTTTGCCGAGTTATGCTTGTTAAAGTTGTAATAGTGTTTCGGCGAGCCCTGCATCTTTGTTTTTGTTAATTTTTTATTTGATTGTTGTATATTTGAGAGGTGTGGTGCATTTGATCTTTACCCATTAAGTCATTTGATGTTGCCATTCTTGCGTGCTGTGTGTTCAAGTATGCTCTGTTCTCATTTCTTGAAGGTAATGAAGATCTGGCAATTGCAACAAAGGGCTATTGGTATTTAGTAAGTTGTTGGTATAAGTTTTTAATTTTCTGCAACATCTCTCCTATGCCATCTTCTACTTATCTTCAACATTGGATTCAATGTAGGCTGTAGTGAGGTGGAATCGCTTCTAGTAGGAATTCATCGTTGTCCGCCATGGGTAAACAGATGGCAAAATGGGGATCTGAAAAATGCAAATGTGGGGATGATGTTGTAGTTTTCACTTCATGGACTGAACAAAATTATGGTAGAAGATTTCTTAAGTAACCAAATTATAAGGTTAGTGGCTGATAATTTTTTCCTGTCAAATTTGATTGAGTTTCTGGATTGATGAATTTTTGTTTTTGTTTAATGGCTTCTAGATTTGCTTGGCTTTTAGGAGCAATGGTCATGTAATTATTTTGATTAGATTAATGCACGGTTGAGAATCCAATATTGGAGGAGTTAAAGAAGATGAAGAAAGACGTATTAGTTTTTCTTGAATATATATTAGAGAACTAGGCTTCTCGGATACATATTTGAGAATTGGCCTTTTCAAATACATATTTGAGAACTAGTCTTTGGTCTTTCTTCTTCATATATTCGATCAGTTTCTTCTTCATCACTTGACCTTTCCCCTTCAACAATTTCCTCAGACTCATGATCAGATAACAAGCTTAATCATTTCGGTGAGCTCTGCATGTTTGTTTTTGTTAATTTTTTGTTTGATTGCTATATATTTGAGAGTTGTGGTGCATTTGATCTTTATCTATTAAGTTGTTTGATGTTGTCATAACTTGGCGAAAATAACCTTTGTTTTCTCACATTGAATGAGTTACTACCAGAATGCATTAACATATACGATAGATTCTCACCTTTCAACCAGCAAAACTCACCAAAACTACTGTTACTGTTTCTTCCCTCGACTGCAGTTGATAAATCACGTTCCTCTAGCGACGGACACATCATAGTTCTCTGGCACTTTTTTTTCCCCATTGTTTATATGTACATGTCAGCAAGCCACATTATCAAATTATTGTCCACCTCATTCTTTTAAGTTAGATGCCACATCACAGGTTAACAGAGTTAGTGCCAACTCAGATGATTTTGACGGCTTAAAGCTACCAGGGACTAACGACCAGAAACGGATACAATTTAAAGGATCAATACCATGGGTTTTAAATTTCAGGGACCAATACCAAATGGGCCCAAATTTGAGGGATCAAAATTTATATTAACCCTTTTTTTAAAAAAAAAAAATCTTGATTGAAATTCATATACAACTTATTTCCAGTATAAGTAAGTTGACAGCATCAAAGTCCCAACCATGACCTGATGTCTAAGGTTTCAACAAAGTTCCCACTTATTTCAAGAATGATTCATTAAAATGAATGTTCAAGAGGGTTAACTTTAAGATCAAGGAGGTGAAAGCTACTTCATGTTATAAAGCATCAATGTTACAAAGCAACCAGAGGCTTTAGGCTTGCTGCACCTTCATCCTCAGACAAAATTTATTTTCATTACAAAGAAGTTGACATAATACTTTTCAATTTTAATAAGTTGATTTATTTTCTGATTTACAAGGTAACTAGAGTATTTTCTTGTTACCCTTTTTTAATTAAGATTCTATAATGCTTGCCTTTTATTAATATCATTTTCCTTTTTATGAAAAAGAAGATATGTGATAGAACTCTTAAAAAGGAATTAAAAACATTATGGGGATGCTTGGTTAAGTGTTAGAAAAGTTTTGTGACTTCTATTGTGGTCACTTGTCACAATATTTGGTTAGTTTAGTACTCAGCAGAAGTAAATGTTATTTTAATGCTAAATTTAAGGATAATTTTAGTAATTTAAAAATGCTATATACTAATTTATTTAACAGTTAATATAATTTTTAGCCCGCCAAGTTTGTTTTTATTTTGATTTTGGTCCATCAAGTTTCAAACCATAAGTTTTGGTCCTTCAAGTTTCATTTCATTTAAAATATCGGTCCCTATAATCCAATAAAAATTTGGACCATTTTGCCTCTTGAGGGATCAAAACCTATGATTTAAAATTTGAGAAACCCAAACTAAAATAAAAACGAACTTGATGGACCAAATATTATATTAATCTTTTATTTAACTTTGGAGCCTTTACCTTGCATTATACTTGATTTGCACATAATAAATACATAAATTTAAAATTTAAAAATATAAAAGGAATTAAAAATTTAAAAAATTATCAATTTCAATGATAAATCATAAAAAAATTATTACATAAGAGATATAAAATATGTTTAACAAATTGGAAATTTTTATTAATAGGCTACAAATAGTAAAAAAATTCTCCAAATGCTACAGAGTGAGAATTATTTCTCCAAATACTATAGACAAAGTTGTTACTGAAAACTATAGCAGTTTATTGTAACTGCTACAAAAAAATCGTTGTAGTTTTCAGTTTTTTTTATAGTGTGACTTGAACAACTTTTAAAATTCATCTGGGCAAGATTTGTTTCTTAAATAAGCATCGTTTGGCGCATTATTGAACTTCACCTTTATGTGAACAACTTCTAAACTTCACCAGCCTTTAACCAATTTTTTTACGATCTCTCACCACACAAATACTCCTATAATGATTTTAATAATGCTCATATCATTAGAATAATGAGTTAATTATTATATATTGATAATAGCAATAATTAATATTGCATTAATTAAAAAGTGATTAATAAAAATAAGTAATGATTAAGTTTTATAAAATTAATAATAAGTAATAATTAAATTAACATGAACAAAAAATAAAAATTAATTTACCTCACAAATAATGACTCCCAATGCCATTACCCGGTCTCCTCCGCGTACGTTGTGGTCATTGTTATATATTCCCTTCTTGAGTTTGATCTGCGTAGTTGGCATATTTAAATCAAACCAAGGTGATTTGACTAAAGAAATTGATTGTCGAAGGGTGGCAAATGCTTCATTTGATGGACCACCTTGCTCAAAAGTTGAAGTGTTATTTTGATCTGTAAATAATTTAGGATCATCAAATAAGGACAAGAACGACTGAAATTGAGGAGGAATGGGTGAGTCAGAATGGGATAATATCAATGATGATGCCATGTGATGAGGGTAAAATTAAGTTGGATTAGAAGAGGTGACAAGGCTTGATGATGAGACTAGTATGTTACCAAACTGACTAAAATTTTAGGGCTTTTGTTCCCTTAAATTTTCATTTGTAATTGGTGGTTGAGTAAACAAATAACTGCCATGTCGTTTGGTTGGTTTATCTTGAGAAATTTGTGGATGGGGCAACTCAACTATTGATAGAGCTGGTTGAGGGTTCATATTAAATCATTGTTATCTCATTGCAAGTAAGATGTTATGCCAGTCTCGAGCAACACTTTCTTGATAATCAATACAATCAAAGCATGTTGAACAAGAATTAATCACTAGCTTATATAACTATTATGTTATATTAGCTTGAAATAAATAAAATATTAGGTTGAAAAAAAATTTTGTATAAAATAAAATGACGATATTGATTGAAAAAAAAACCAAAAAGCCCTCACCATGTAGCCATTATCACTACTAATACATTGGATCCATCATCTTGTATGTCTCCAATATCATTACATGTACTTAGATGTTTGATCAAGTTCACCACGTGCCAGAGGAGCATCAGCAATAGCATGTGGCCATTCATTCCATGCTTCAATAAAGTTTGAGTATTGTTAGTCCAATTTGTGATTATTCTGTCACATAGCTATATTATATAGTAATTTCCTAAATGAACAAGCATAGCAGGAATAGGTTGTTGAGAATTGAATTGCCTTAGTGCAAGATCAGGGTGATGCCATTCTATAATATGAAAACATATTAAAGGAACCGAAGCAAGCCAAATTTCAAGTGTTGCCAAGCAATACTCTAGAATCAATTGGCGTACTTCAGAAGATTCATATGGTTGCCAAATTATGTCATCATCGGTCATTCTATCAAGCAAACTCTTATATTGGCGTAAGGACCTGGCACTTGGATGAGGATTTTGTCCTACATTTTTTCATCTAGCATTAACCAAAAAAAAAGTAGCGTTAAAGTTCGTAAAATTTTAATAATAAGTACATATCAAATATTTGTTGTATGATTTCAGCATACATGAAACCTAATAGTGCGTTTGGTATGAAGGATTTAGAGGGAAGGAGGGGGAGGGTAAGGGATTTTGATCATTTTCCCTTGTTTGGAAAGATAAAAATTTTATGAGGGGAGGGAATTTTTTTAACATTTTCCCTCCTCTCCCCTCATAAGCCTTCCCTCCAAAATTAAGGGAATTTGGGAGGAAATGGTAATATTTTGCTTTGTATTGACTAATATGCTCATATTATTTTCTAATAATCCCATGTTACCCTTCTACCCTTACTAAAGGGAAATCACAAACCCTATGTTTGTTATCAGCCGTAACCCCTATCTCTACTCTCTGGAACTCAGCTCATCTGGCAACTTCTCCATATTTTCTGGGTTTGTTTCTCTTTCTTCCCTTGGGGCATCACAGGTTTGTGTCTCCTCTTTGAATGTGTTTGAAAGAAAATTATCAATCTTTGAAAAATGTTTTGGATTTTCAGCTCAATAATCATGCCTTTCTTCCAACAATTCCAAAATGGCTATGATTGAAGACATAATAAAAGCAAACCAGTCGGAGGATTTGCCTTCAAACAGCAATGGTTTTAAGTTTCTCTACCTGTTTCATTTTGTCTCATAACACTGAGATTGTTAAGGAAAGCAACTTCTCCAACTCCACTAAGCTAAAAAACCATCAAGATAAAGATTAATTACTTATAATGATGTTATGGATTGTTTTGCTAGATCTTGTATACAAAAGAGAAACAGACCAAGCCAATTGTTTAGAAGATAAAAACATGAAGTATTAAGACGTGAGTCTAATTTTTAGATTGGGCTTAACTAAGAAATTTCCTCTCAGATGCAACTGAAGAGAAAGGATCCACAAGTTAACTTACATGTCATATTTGCGATAAGCTTCATTCTTTTGGTAATGTATAAATATTTGCAATAAGTTTCATTCTTTTAGTAATGTACAAGTCGCTATATTTAGGAATATTGTTTAATGAACTACCTGCAACATAAGTAGAGGATTAATAACATATTAGATCTAATGGTAAGAAAGCTTAGCCAGTAGCCACTTTAAAGGTATAGGACTACAAAATTACACAGTACTTTTTCTTTAAAAATCAAGCATTTTAGGGAGATGTTTTGGAACAATTTCAAGGAATTTAATTTTCTTATCCCCAGATGATTATTAATTTCTCTAGATGACAGATGCAATGCAAGAGAATGAAAACAATCAAGTGAAAGTATTTTCTTTTTTAGCTGTAACTTACACCCATTAAATTCTTTTCTCATACAGATTTGACACTTAATTCTATAGTTTTTCATTCATTATAACTTCTTAGTTAGTTTTTTTTTCTCAACTTGTTTGGATGGTGTTTTTATAACTTTAAAGTATACTTACATACAAATTGTCTTGTTAGTTTATTGTGATATATCTATCCTATGATGATGTCTAACTCATGGGTATAAATTTTGTAAATTTTATGGAGAGTTTTTCAGATTATTCGCTTCCAACTTAATTGCCTTTTGCTTAGTTCATGAATTATATGTCATTAAAAAGCTTCTCTATTATATATGTTACCTATAAATTTGACTTGGAATCTGAATGTCAAAAAATTAAGGAATGTATGAATTACATTGTTATGATTTCCTAGTCCAATTATTCATCATATATTTATCTTTCATAATTAAAATAAGAAGATATAAATTTGTTAGATGACTCAACTTGTTTTGGTCATTAATTCCGGGTAATTTTTTTCTTCATTTGATAGATGGATTCTGAAGGGGATTTTTTAATGCAATGGTAGGAAATGCGTTGGAGACTTGTAGCCTGCCTTATTTATCTTGTTGTTTAGTATTGTGTGGCTCAAATGTATAATCATAAGAAGAAAATAACTTAATATGAGTTCCACAAGAGAAAGGGTATGTGAAGAAGTGAGAATAACTTATACTTCTAGTGGACGAGATATTGTTAGAATGAGTCCTGAAGCCTTCTTAGGATTGTGTGACATGTTAGAAAGAGATGGTGGCTTGAAGCCCACAAGATACTCAAGCATGGAAGAACAAGTTGCTAAAGCCCTTTATATCTTATTACATAAAACAAAAAACTATGTGGTTAAGCTTTGGTTTAGGCATTCTGGTGAGACGATTAATTGCCATTTCCATAGTGTGTTAGGTGCTATCATTGAATTAGAAGATAAATTCCTTATACAATTAGATGGCTTTAGAGTCTGATAAAGCCCAATTTTTATATATTTTATCCCACATTAATTCAGGATTTAAATGATAATTTTGAGCTTAATTAGATTTTTTATGCATAATTGGATTAATTGGTTGATTTTTAGATTTTGCATAAAAATTGAGATTTTGGATTAAAAATATAGATATTTTGTGATTTCCTATTTCGACTTGGAATTAATTTTTCCTATTTCTTTGGAAACAAGTCTCATATTTTTAGAAAGACTATTTTTAGAAAGTTTTGCACTTTCTTGCTTAATTTTTGTGCAGATTTAATATTTAATTTTTGATTATATTTGGATATAATCTACATTAATGGATGCACTTAAATTCTTGTAGGTCAAGAAAGAGTTTATGGGAAATCCAATAGTGCAAGATTGTTTCTTGGAATTTAAGCACAATCCAATGGCGAACATCAAGTGGGTCAGTTAATTACTAATGGGCTTGAGTTTTGGATCCAAGAAAATTTCCTTTTCTCTCCTAAAATAATCCCTCTAGCACGCCTACATATCACTCACTTTCCATTCTCCATTGACGACACACGGATACCATTCAACCCAACGTCAAATCTTCCCCTTTCACCGCTACTCCTCTAGCCTCATGCCCTTTTCCATTTTTCCTTTTCATTCCACGTCCACCCAACAATCATCATCACCCCTCATCATCATCCATTCATTTTTTTCTCACTGCACACACAGCTTCTCATCTACACCCATCATTCATGGCCGTGGCATCTAACAAGTTTGGAGGAAGAGACATTTTGATGGCAGCTTAAGCTTGCTAGGGAGGCAACTTGGGAGGAGCATGAAGGAGACTTGAGCCTTGGGCTAGCACTTGAAGACCACAAGGGAGTGATGTTCCATTTATCTTTTTAATTCAAGGACTTGAAATTGTTTAGTTTTAAATGAGTTCAAGTTGTAATTTTGTTGAGACAATTTAGTTCTAGGTTGTCAATTTTATTCTTGGATTAAATTGATATTTGGATCTTATTTGTCCAAGATACTTGTTGGAATTTATGTTTAGAACCTTTGCATTGTTAATTGAATTTATAATTGAGTTTTCATTATGAGTTTAATTATCAATGTGGTTTGACTTGCAAAATTTGGGTTCTTTCACCTCTTAATTGTTCAATTAAGTTGGTTGATTATCTGATTGTTTAATTAGATAATTTCAAACATAAATTCCAAAATTAAATTGAATTATCTTCATTGGTTTTAATAGGCTTAATTAACTAACCTTACACTGTTATGAGTTCTCTAATGGTTTAAGGGTTTTTGAAATCGAGGGTTCCCTTTGTTTCAAATAGGTGATTAAGTTTATTAATTCCACTCTCTTATCACTTCCCTTTGGTCTAATTAACTGATTAAGGTTATGAAGGTTAAATCCATGCAAATCCTAAGTTGTCCCCTCTACCTTACCTGAAGAGAACTTCTCAATTTTCACTTCTTAATTTTCTTTTCTTTCTGATTAATTTTCTTTATTCATTATTTTTAGTTTCCTTCAAAAAACCCCCCCAAAATTGCATTGCATTCATTTAGTTTAATTTAATTTTCATATAGATTTTAGGATATTTGCATCTTGCATTTAGAGTTAGAATTTTGCATTTTAGTTTAGGTCCGATTTATTGTATTTTTTTATCACCTAAATTTTTACCTAAAGAAACTCATAACTTGCTCCTTGGAAGTAATGACCTAGGTTGACCTTAAACTACAAATTAGTTAGGACCTAGTTTAATTAAGTGCTTTGACGACAAAAGGCATCATCAGAGTCCCTCTTAAAATTTGGGTTAATGACAAATTTTACCCATATTTTAAGGATTGAGTTAGGGCTATAGATGGAACACATATACATGCCAAAGTTATTATGGTAGATGTTCCTTGTTATCACAGTAGGAAGGAATTCCCTATACAAAATGTGTTAGCAGCTTGCACGTTTGATTTAAAGTTCACTTATGTACTTGTTGGATGGGAAGGCACTGTATTTGACTTAAGGATTATAAAAGATGCATTAAGATAAGAAGATAGTCTTAAGATTCCTCAAGATAACTATTTTACTAATTAGTAAAAACTGACATAATTTAATAAACTTACAAATTTAAAACTAATAAAGTGACTATTTTATTTGATGATAGGGAAATATTACTTGGTTGGTGTTGGATTCATGTTGACAAGTGGTCTTATAACACCTTATAGAGGAATTCGCTACCATTTGAAAGAATATTCAGATAGAAATCCACCCCAACATCACAGAGAACTTTTCAATCTCCGACATGCATCATTGCATAATGCAATTGAACGGGCTTTTGGGGTATCGAAACCGTAGAGCCTACTTATGATGTCAAAGCTCAAAAGTTGATCATTACTACATGTTGCATTCTTCATAATTGCTTGATGAATGTAGACCCTGATGAAGAGCTTATCCATGAAGTGGATGATAAAATTGCAACTCAAGATGAATCTAACAATGATAGCTATACTCCAAGAGGCAATAGAACTAAGGCAACTCAGGGTGAGATAATAAGGGATGCAATAGCTCATCAAATGTGGATTGATTATGAAAATAATCCTAGGAATAATGCTAGGAACTGAACTTTACATGTTCCTTCGTTGTATGGTTAGTAGTTTATTGTGTTTCTTGAATACGAACATTTGTTGCAATAATTGATGTACTTGTTGGATATGGAATTTTATTATATTTGTTTGATATTGTTATTTGCTTATTTAATGAACCCTTTTCAGCACATTGTTTACTTATATGATATTTTATTTGTTTTAACTTCTATTAGTATGGCTCCAAAAACTACTGATAAGAACTTGATTTAGACCTCTAAGATGGATAATACCTTGATTGATGCATTCATAGATGAACTTGATAATGGGAACAAACTTAATGGAACATTATAAGTACTCTGTTTGGATTTAAAGTTGATAAGGAGAAGGTCAAAAATCATTGGAAGACTTTAAAGAAGAATTTTTCTGAAATTTATGACATCTTCAAAGTGGGTATGAGTAGCTTTTCATAGAACTCATCCACTAATGGATGGGAAGCTGAGGACCAAGTCTGGGATCAATTGATTAAGGTGAGAATAATAAATCCTTCATTTTGATATTCGTACTGTTTTTAGGTTAAACCTAATATGTGAATCATGCCATTATGCTATTAAATTACAAGACAAACTAGGATCAATTAATACGGCATGTGCTATGGTTTTGAGTGTTTACCATTCATATGGATATTCATGGTTTTAAATGGTTAGCATGTTCTAGACTGTCCAAGTAGCTAGCAATAACAAGACATTCATATTATTTTTCACTTTGATATTGATATGACTTTACATGTTCACTTTCTAATGAATCAGTCATTTGGATATTCATGTTATAAAATGTATTTTTCAGGTTAAACCAAAAGTGGCCCTTTGGAGAAATATGCCTCTGCCCAATTATGAAAAGGTGTTAGCTCTTTATGAAAATGATAGAGCTAATAGAGATGATGGTGATACTCCTTTAAATATGAAGAAACGACAACATTTAAATCCTCATGAATTTGTTGATTCTATCAATAAGGTTGATCAACTTACCTCTCAAAATAAAGTGATTTTAGAGAATTTCTCAATCAATAGGGAAACTCTCATACTTGATGACCACTCTCCAAAAGCAAATAATGAGATTAGCAAGAGGACCAAAAAGAGTGGTACATCTAAAAATAGAAATCCTTCCTAAATACATCTAATTGCAAAAAAAGATGGAATTCATAACAAATGCTCTGAATAAAGGAAACAAAATATTTAAAGATAGATATGTCCCACAAATTTCAATGGAAGAAACTTTGAAGATGATTGCTGATGCTGGATGTGAGGAAGACAAGATCTCTAAAATTTATTGCTTCCTCATGAATGACGTGGCTCAGCTAAGGGCAATAATTCAATGTCCACCTTTACTGCACAAGCAAGTGATTATAGAGATGGTTTTCGGTTCTTAGTGTGTTATTGATTGGAAGGAAAACACTCTTTTGTTGTGGGCACTTTGCAAACACTTATTTTGGCATGGTCTCTCTTTTGATTTTTTTTGTTTGGCCATATGATGGCATTTGATGACATTTCATGCCATGCCCAGTGATATTTTATAGGGCCATGTGATGGCATTTCATGATATTTTATGCCAAACTTGTTGATATTTTGTAAGACTATATAATGATAGATGTTGACATTTTATGCCATGCCTTATGATATTATATTGTGCCATACAATCAAGTTTATAATTATTTTCATTATCTTTAGGTGTTAGTTCTTGTTATTCTTTCTTGATAATTTTGAGCATATCCTAATACATTGTAATATTTATTTATAATATATAATTATTTTTAAGTCAGAATAATATTTATAATCTTCTTTCAACATTAGAATAATATTTATAATTACTTATAGCTTTCAGTATAATTTTGGATACAAAAATAATTATAGTTATTAATTATGTATTTCCATTGTATTTATTTAATTTTGCTAATTATAAAAAGTTGATCTCATATATTAAATGTCATTTATAATTATCTTTTATTGACTACTCTATAAAGTTTGTAAAAATCAACTTAAATAATATGAGGGCAAAGTTGTCCATATAAAAATATTTTGCCTTCCCCCTTCCTAAACCAAATAAGATAACATTAAAATCTCTCCCTCCCATTCCCCTCATATTAAGCCAAATAAGATAATATTAAAATCCCTCTCTTTCCTCTCATCTCCTTTCCCTCCATTAAAATCCCCCCTTCCATCCCCTCCGTTGAGCCAAACACACCCTAAAGGAGGTAAGAAATGGTAGATATCAAATTGTGGATCTGGAGATATAGGTTGTCATGGTGCTAGCATAGAAAAATAATCCCATGCCCATAAATGTAATAATGATAAGCACCCTCCAATCTTATCTTCAGTTGAATTAATGGCATTACATAATTCTCTATACAGGTGGGCCAAAACTACTAAACCCCATCTAAAATTCCCAACTTCTTCCATATTATAAAGTAGTGGAAGGTATATTAAATACAACCTAGTATCCGATCTAGCTGGCATGAGATATCTACCAATCAACTTGAGAATATATGCATAAGTGAATTATTGAACTCGTACATCGACTGCATCATTGGGTAAGTAATTAAAGTACTCTTCCAACTAATTCATAAGTAGTCATTATTCATGTATTCTATTTGTAGGTCGTGTAACCCTTAGAAGCCATTCAAAAATATCTAGCCAATTAAAGTCACTTTTCCTAATGGTAGGTATTCTTGCGCATGGAAGGCCCAACTGTATAGCAATATCCGCTAACATTATCGTGCACTCTCCATGTGTAGTATGAAAAGTGAGTCTCAGGATGCCACCTCTCAACAAGAGCTCAGACTAAACTTTGGTCATCATCAAATTGCCCTACCCGAGCAACACCAAAAAATTCAGCCAATCTAAGATATTCAAATATCCTATTAGGTAGCTCAATCATTCAATTAGTGTGCACGACTTGTCTAGTGTGTAGGATTCGAAAAACCTACACAAGAAAATTAAAAAAAAGTTAGTATTAAAGTATAGAATTAATAAGCATTAGTTAAGATAGATTACTTGCATTGTTATTCCAAACTTGTTACAAAATATGTTGGGCTTGTAAGTACAAAAGTAAGTCATCGTCTGGACCAGGGTTAATGACCTCTTTTGGATACTGTGCCATTTTCAAATATCTAAACACAACATAACAAATAAATATCCACATAATATAAAAAATTATAAAAACCAATTACATTTTATCTTCATCTTATTCATAAACTATAATATTTTTTTTACATAAGTGACATACATAATTTATTGTCTGGATACCACACTTTTGGGACAAGTAGAGCGATTATGACCAATTTGTCTACATAATCCACACTTGTTGGGTTAGTTAGGTGTGGTCCAATCCATCTCATTACGTATACATCTTGAAGGAGGATGGCCTTTATCTCTAATAATTGATGGGTCAGGTATTAGAGTAGGGAAATCAATTTGTGGCTAGTAAGTCTCATCTCCTATTAGATTAAAGTTGTCAACATATTGCAAATTGTTAATGCCCACTTGTGAGCAAGCTGCGACATCATGCATACATGAAAACTTTTCTACTTAAACCTCTCCACAATCACATTTTTTGTCAATCAAGTAAACTTCGCAATACCTATGAAATTGATGAAGTTAAATGTTGGATGGCTCCATACCTCAAATGATGTTGATATTCTATCAAACTCTCGAATGACACATGCAGATATATCTTGTGTTACTATGTCTAACTTCTTTGTTACTGTCTCAAAAAACACTTGGCTAGCTATAATTTGTGCATAAACTTTTTGAGCATTATTCACAAAATAGTTGTTAACTCTATACATGATCGTCTTTTCGAAACCAATTAGTAGTAGGCTTCAAACACCTTTGAATACACCATTCATGCATTCTACAAGGTTAGTTGTCATGTTTCCATAACGTCGACCTTTAACGTCATATGCGTGTGACCATATTTCTTTTGGGGTGGCTCCAATCTATCTAGTAGTAGGTGCATGTTGCAATGCTATCTTTACTAATTGTTAGTCAACGACATGACGTTCATAGGCATATCCTACAAGTAGTTACTAACTTTTTAAAAATAATCATAAAATCATAAAGTTATCATGTTGTAAAAAACACCAAGAATCTCACCAATATTTATAAATTTCTCTTTCAACCAATTTGTTCAATGTGCTTTGTGAAGATTTGAGGCCACGCAACGCAGAGAAAAAACATGATGTGCATGTGGTGGATGCCATCCATATTGAGGATTAGAAACTGCAGCCAAAATTGAACAATGTCTGTCTGAAATTAAACAAATTTCTATTTTGTCTCATACAACACAATGACACACATGGTATAAAAACCATGTCCAAGCTGATCTTGTCTCCCCTTCAACTACCACAAATGTAAGTAGCACACTATTTTTGTCACCATCTCATGATATGACCATAAGTAACGTGCCCTTATACTTTCCATATAAAAATATTCCATCAACTTGTATAATGGGCTTTAAGTATGGAAATGCATCAATGTATGGCTTGAATGCCCAAAACATATGCAAAACATTTTAATTGGTTCCCCATTTGTATTGACTTGAAAGCGTTGTTTATTTGAAAATTGTACGTATGATCCAGGCATGAAGTGTTGTACTGCTTCCAACCACCTTAGGAGTAAGGAATATGAGATCTCCTAATTCCTGAAAGCAACAGCAATGGCTAATTGTTTTGCATTCCATGCCCTCTTATATGACACTGTATAACTAAACATGGATTGCATCCTCTCTATAACTGGAGACATTTTCATATCTGGCTTGTCAGTTACCATTGCTATGATACAAGATGATATAACATCAGCATCTAACTTCAGATGGTCTTGAGTTAGTGATGTGCTTAAGCATGTGTGTGCCTCCCACATTTTGTGATCTACCAAAAGTTTCTGTTTTCCTTCTTACAAGCTCCTACTCTCCAATTGTAGTTTTCACGATAGGTAATACATCGATATTCTTCATACTTCTTACATGAATAATAGACCTTGAATGTGTGATGAACTCAAATAGAGTATAACTTGACTGCACATTTTAGAACACTAACATTGCTAAACATCTTTCTTATATGTGACCCTTCATTATGACTAAAAGGTAGAATTTCTTCTAATTCGTTGAACTAGGAGCCATGGCTGACTTAACATTAATATGTGAGAAGAAAGCATATGCTAGCTCATTATCTTGGTTTATCTTGTCATGCCCATCATTGTCATCATTATCATTTCCATCGCCAATATTTAAATAAGAATCATATTAATCTTCATCGTCAAATTCATCTATAGTATCTTCCATTTGAGGAACATAATAAGATGGCCCATTGCTGCCACTGTCTAGGGGAAGTTTAAATGGGCAAGGATTTTTCATGTGATCACTAAACATGGTTTCTTCTTCTACAATATTTACCTAATTGCTACTTGATGGAAGATTATTTCCAGCATTGTTGTCCATTTGTTATGATTCAATATGACCATCATCTTCCGAGCCACATATATTGGCATGTAACTTTGCACATGTTAACTGAGTTGAGAATCGATAGCTCACTTGCCACATTTGTTGTATATTTGAATCATCTTCTGGATTGCATGTTTGGTATTATGGTGGATTTATGCACATCGGATATCTTTATACTAGATTTGTCATGATTTTATTGGGAGGAAGTCGTAGCTTTCATCCAATAACTTCCTTCGATCCACCCATTGTAATATTTAGATCAACTTTCACTAATTTCACTCTATTACACTTAAATGTTGCACCAGCTGGGCCGTTAAAAATTCGTCCATTTGGAAATATACATACAAGCTCTTTTCTATGATCCATTTTGCTTCCTAAATAATACATTATAATTATTAATTAAGCAAACACGAATTGTGAAAATAAATTAACTCCATAATATCATTATTTTTAATTTAATTATTTATATATTTTCAAAAGAGAGTAGTAGAATAATCATTTACTTAGAATTATAAAAATTAGGCTATTCTTTTATTAAGAAACTCATTTACATTTTTAAGTAGTAACTTGTAATATTTTTAAATGAATAATGACCGTAGAACATCTATCATAAAAATATATTTAGAATAAAAATATTAATATGTTAAATTTAATAAATTAAAAAAAATATTAACTTAAATTTAAAATAAACATTATATATTAAAATTAGGGAAAATGGTAAAGAAAGACCCCTGAATTACCAAAATTGCAAGGAGGTCACTTGAATAAGCCAAATTGCCAAGAGGGATTCGGTCTCAAATTGCAATTAGCAAATATTGGTGAAAAGACGAAATTGCCCCTCAATAATTTGAACAAACTGAAACCGCGGCACATAGTCCCCCCACTATCGACAACTTCCCGCTCTTCTGCATTCCTGCAAATCTCTTTATTTTCGTGCACCTCCTTACCGCTATTTTGCCATAAGAGTAGTGTCGAGAGGAGTGTTCCAATGTGAAGAGTATATTTGTTGTGACAAAGGTGAACAGAGTAGGGTTTTATCGGTATTGTGGAAGGGTTTAGAGAAGGCGAAGGCATTATTGAACAATAGGGTAGCAATCGCGTTTGGTGATTAGAGTTAGCAGCTATGTTAGGCAATTGATTGTGGTAGGTTTGATGGCTAATTTTGTTTAGGTTGGTTGCTGCAAGAATGTGTGATTCACTGGTGAGAGGAAGAGAGTTTAGAGCAGGAAAGTAGAAGTACCCAATTGTGATTGAGTGATGAAGAATGTTTTACTGTGAAATAGATATTTTACTGTGAAATAGATATGTTTTTTCTATTAAATAACTTGTGAGAATGGTGTTTGCATGGGGAGGGAATGAAAATATCAGTTTCGTAGATAACAATAATAGTTAGGAAAATAAAGATATAGGATTTGGTAAAGTGTAAATTGAATTAAAGACGTACTGAAGTGTGTTTTGCTGTAAATGAGAAGATGGATGGTGGGATTTAACAAATTCAATAATCAAAATAACAAGTTAATAATAGTAAATGACAAGTTGTTGATTAATTGGAAATAACAAGATGTCAATGTGAAATTGACAAGTTGGTGATGAGAAATAACAAGTTTATAATAGTGAATAACAATATTGCTATATGGAATTGAGAAGTTGATAATGGGAAATAACTTGTTTGAATAACAAAGCTGAGTATGACACTTTGACAAGTTTTTCATTTCAAATGACAAGTTAATAACTGTAAATGACTAGTATATGATTAGAAATAATAATTATGATAAGTAGGTAGGAATAACAAGTCAAGTTTAAAGATTTGACAACTTTTGTAGAGAAAATAACAAGTTTATCATAGGCATTTGATTAACAGAATGAGTGTTGACAGAGTTATTGTTAGTCAGTTAATAAGTTGTCTTAGCGAACCATTGTAAGTTGAATGTTTTGCAAAAAAAAGGACATGGCATGTAAGGGAGCCTCTAGATTGAAACTGGCACACAATGGCTGGTCGCTAGTCAAAAGGAAGTATCTGGCGACATTAGATGACAGTGATATCAGAGGCAAACAAAAAAGAGACGCTGTGTTAGAGGCATGGGGAACTTTGTTTGATGAAGAGAGGAAGAGGTACAGAAAAGAGGTGAAGAAAACAAGGCCAAAAAAGATAGAAGAGGAGGAAAAACAAGAAATATGTACTATCATTTTTAGCCCGAGTGTCTATGAAATTTGTAACAAATTACTGCACTTTGTGAATAATGATGATGAGTTAAGGGATAGGGTGGAGAGGATAGGATTTAGAAGCTTGTTGAAGGTTGGATTGAAGAGACTCGCCCACGATCTCATTGTGACAGTGCTCAGATCATATGACTACCAACACATTAATTTGTAATTTGGGAAAAAAACTGAGAAAATAGGAGTAGAACATATTGAGAAGCTCCTAGAAATATGCCATGGTGGAGAGAAGATTAAAATTGAAGTTTCGAAGGATGATGAAATGTACAAGAACTTAAAGAATGAATATCAGAGAGTGTCATTTAACAAAATACTGAATGACATTATTTCTGGGGAAGAGGATCACAGATTTGAATTCTTATTTGTCCTATACATATTAGTACCTTTCTATGTCCGTCATCTAGCTCAAAAGTGAGTAAGAAGCTGGTAAGAGTCATGTGTTCCATAATGGATAACTTTGGAAAGTATGATTGGACAATACATATTATGGAAGACATATGGAAAGAAATGGCCGACTTTTTGAAGCAGTATAGACAGGGTAATGATGGACAGGTGAGTAGCTCTATTGGTGGTTGCATATACTTGCTTCTAGTATGACTATTTTGTTTCTCACTGTGTTTAATTTATTGGCAATATGCACAATGTAATTGATGATGATATGTGGTATTGCAGCTTTTTTTTCGATGAGCATTTTAACCTTAGCCAAGGTACAAAGCGAGGCTCCACATTACTATCCAATACTAGACAGATGAAAAGATCAAAGAATTGGCGAGTACAGAGATGAAGAGCGTCAAGGGGATTTTGGTTGGTGAGAAAGGGAGTGATGTGTCTGGCAAAGACAAGAGAATAAATGTTGACTTTCTGGACCTAGTATATGTATGTTTGGTAGAGTAATATTGTTGGTGAAGTGAACTTGTTATTTGCAATAGTTATATTGTCATTTGATAAACTGAACTAGCTATATATAATACTTAAGTTGTGATTAGGTTAAGTGAACTTGTCATTTGCTATAATCGACATTGTTACTTGATAAACTTAACTTGTCAAATACAGTACCAAAGTTGTGATTGGGCAATGTGAACTTGTCATTCGCTAAAGTTTAGGTTTGGGTTGTTATTTTATAAACTTGTTATTAATTATACTTGAGTTGTGATGAGGTCAAGTGAACCTGTCATTTGCTATAGTGTGGTTGTTATTTGATACACTGAAGTTACTAATTATAAGACTAAAGTTGTGATGAGATAAAGTGAACATGCCATTTGTTATAGTATAGTTATTATTTGATGTGCCGAAGTTGCTAATTATAATTATGAAGTTGTGATTGGTTAAACTGAACTTGTCATTTGTTATAGTGAAGCTGTTATTTGATATACCAAAGTTGTTATTTATACTATTGATGAACTTGTTATTCACAACAGTTGTTTTCTGAAAAACCAAACTTGTTATATGTAATACTTAAGTTGTGATTGAGGGCAGTGAACTTATATTTTGGTGTTTGTTATATGTAATACTTAAGTTGTGATTGAGGGCAGTGAACTTATATTTTGGTGTAGTTAGCTTTTTATTTGATATACTGAAATTGCTATTTATGATAGTTTAGTTGTCACCGAATAAAATGAAATTGTCATTTACAATAGTGAGGTCATAATGTCATATAATTATTTTGTTACTTAATTAATAAACGTCATTTTCATGCAAGAGTTGAAGTAGTTACGTGCACGACTAATAAAGAGAATAGAAGAAAGCCATCAGATACTGATGAATATGGTAGATGAGGAGCTGTTAAAGGTACAAATTCTAAGAGAGAGAAATGGTAAGACAAAAGGAAAGGCTCCTACTGAGACACTCACATCAACTATCAGTGGCTCTAAAATTGATGATGAGTAGAGATAAAATGCTGGTGAGACTAGTAAAGCTATGCAGAAGAGTAATAGAGGGAGTGATGATCAGACAAGTGAGGAGAAGGATAATGAGAAGGATGACAGGGGGAGTGATGATGAGACAAGTGAGGAGGAGGAGAAGGAAAAGGATGATGGAGAGAGCGATCATGAAGATAGTCAAGAGAAGGATAAGGGACAGAGTGTAGAGAAGGATGAGGGACAGAGTGTAGAGAAGGATGATGGGGACAACGTAGGCAATGCTGATGGGGATGGTGATGAAATGGAGAAGGGAAGAGTAAAGATAAGGGTGATAGACCTGGTGGTGATAAGGACAATAATGAAATGGAGGGTGACATACTCGCGCCTAGTACCCCTATAAACCTATCATCCAATATTCAAAAGTGATAATGCAGAAGGTGACATAGCCATAACTGTATCCTCCTGGCAATTGTCAAATATGTTGACCCTGTTAAGAGTTAAACCCCCATCATAGTGGAACCTGCAATAGCAACTGAAGCTGTTCAACCACAGCAATAAGGAGATCTCCCAGGGTTCACATCAGCAAAATTAAGTCTCCTTGGTTAGAGTTGAAAGTACATATGAGGTTGAAAAGGCCTGCGAAGGATGAAGATATTTTCTTCACCATTACAGCTGAAGTGTGAAAGGTGATGAGGGCAACTAGTAAGTATTGTGATGCTAAACTTTTCTGATGGTGTTTTGTTACCACATATTAACATAACACATGCTAACTCACTTCAATGATTATCAGTCCTTTAATTAAAATGTATGATGAAGACATCACCCAACAATTACTACATTCTCTTAGGGGAAATAACAGAGTTAATAACAGGGTCATGTCATTGGTTTGTAAGGTTGTGGTGGATGAGCAACAGGCGGTAGAAGGGTAAGTAAGGAGGCATATTTTTTATGCAGACTTCATAGTGAGGTTTCTTCATTATTATAGTTGAAAGTATGGATACAGAAAATGAAATAGTTTAGTTTGTCGAATGATAAGTCTGGATAGGAAAGTTACAAGTTTGCAAAGGAAAATGACAAGTGTAGCATATAAAGTAACAAGACTGTATAGGCAAATAACTGTTTAAAGAAACTAATTGCAAAATGACAATTTCAATTTGTGTTTTTATCAGAAGGTAATGATCCATGACCCAACTCGATGGGACTTTAACTATCATGCATAACAAATAATTCCTAATTTTGTCAAGTATAATATAGGTGACTGTGACTTGATTATGGGTCCTGCACATGTTGGTGAGCACTAGCTTTGCTTTGCCCTTGAGCCCAACACTATGAAGTTCTATGTCCTAGATTCCATGCAAGGAACTGTTCAGCCTAAGAAGATCACAACTAAGAAGAAAGCTGTCACATATGACCCTCAAGAAATGGCCATCGCAAGATATGTAATGTCACATCCCAAAAATTTTCACCTGGCTATAAGGGATTAAAAATTGGGATGAGGGTCAATATAGGAACTAGAAGGGGAGATGAAACAACTTTTGATGTGAAACCCCGAGGAGGTCCGGGCTGGCATTTTCGTAAGTATCAGTCTAGGAAGGGCAAAACGAGAACATTTGAGAAAAATTCCAGAAAATCCCCAAAAAATGGGAAAGTGGAGAGTAGAGGTTTTGGAAACTCGGTTGAGGCCTGAAAGGTGAAATTTTGGTGAAAATGAATTATTACGGAATTTCCCATAAATAGAGGTTTTTCGGGAAATTACTTGGAAAATGAAGAAAAATAATTATTTTGATGAGTTAAAGGCCTCAATAAATTTGGGATATTGATGGAAAATTCATCTAAATATTTATTTGAATTTATAAAAAAAATTTTAGGCCTTGGAAGCTCAAGGATTAATTTTAGGGAATTTATTTTCCCGTAGTGACACCGATAAAGGCCTAACCGGGGAAAATTCAAAATAAATACCTAGAGGTGGTGAAAAATTCTGAAAATTTCCAGATCATATTCTCATATTAAAAGGTGAATTATCATGGAGATAAACGAATTTTTGGATGTCTGAAAAAATTATGAAATGTTACTAGTGAATAGTAACCGATAAAGTTTCTAATTGGTTTGAGATAGTGATTTGGTTTGTGGGCCATCTTTTTAGGCCAACCCAAACCATTTTTGAGGCCCAAAATGGACTTATTAAAGGTCTAATTTTGTGCACTTTCCAGATTCCACCATTTTATTAAATAAAATGTGAAATTAAGGGATATTTTTGTGGAAAAATCTAGAGAAATGCCACTTGTTCAAATCTGAATATTTTTCACACTTGATGGCTGCCACATAACCCCATTGAGCTGTCCTAATTCGTGCAAATCAAGAGGGAGAGGGCAGATGGAATTTTTCTATAAATACCCCTTGAAAATACATGAAAAATGTTAGAAATTTGGGAAAAATAAGGGGAAACTCTACCACTGTTCATCTAGCCACACTTGCACGAAATTTTGAGGTGTTTTAGGCAAGAAATCATCTGACCTACTTCAAGGAAACACTAAGGTATGTTCAAGCATCAATATCCCTAAGTTTTACATTGATTAAACAAGGATTTTTGCTTGGGAAAATACTGGAAAAATGCTGGAAAAATCTGAAAATTTCGGTTGAGATATGTGATGCTTAGGGAAGGATAGAAACCTTAATAATCAAGTGGGATAAGCAAGATTAAGTGGTGTATGGATTGATTTTTGGAAGAAAGCCAAGTTAGGGTTTTGGTTCTTCATTTTCGTTTTGCACTGTTCATGCAGAAGCAATTTGAGTTTGCTTGATTTGATGATTCCAATGGCTTTAAAACATGTTTTTGTGTAGGGATTTAATGTTGAAAGATGTTTAAAATCATTGGAATCAAAAATAGAATTTTTAGAAGCATATAGCACCCTATTCGGCCAAGTGAGGATCATGGGGAAGGAGTTTGAATTTTAAAAATCTGATTGCACCATTGGATTCCTCATGAAAAATTGTGTAGGATTGGGTCATGAGAAGTTTGATCCTAAAGGAGGAATCATTTTGTTGAAAATCAAAGATAAAGGAGGGAATTGTTAAGTTAATGTTAAAGTGTTAGAATCAAGTTGTTTTATGATTAATATGGCCTATGTTTATGCTTAGTTTAACAGGCATTAAGAGGAGGAATTAAGGAGAAGCATTGCTCCTTGGAGGAATTAAGTGGACAAGCTTTGCAAATATAGCTTTGAATTATAATTTGATTGTTTATCTTGCTTGTTTGTTGTAATTTGTTGTTGCTTGGATTTGGAGGAACTTTGTGGTGATCTTGACTGTCTGATTGACATTGGTTATGCTTTGGCCAAATGCTTTGTGGTATGTCAATGTGGATGATATGATGTTCCTCTCCTTGCCTGGTATTTGGCATGAATTCCTATGAGTTGGGAATGGTTTGGATTGCATGGACATGTCACAATTGAACTTGCATTGATTTACATGATAATTATAATTCATATGCTACTGGGATTTCTTTGAAATATCATTCCTCCTATGTCATTCTATACACTAATTAGGAAATGGACTAAGCATGGATCAAGGCAAGGAACTGGTATTGGAATAGTGGAGCAATATGTAATTAATGTTGTTATGTTATGTTGTGTAAGGTATCATTGAACTTTATGTAATGATAGTATCTAGTTATGGATGATGTTATGATGTGTATTATACTTTATTCTCATGCCCTAATGTTAGAGTTATGCATGGTACATTATGGAATGGATGTGAAAAAAGAGAAAGGGGTAATTAGGGGATAGAAATTCCCCAAAAAGTGCCAAAATTGTGGCACATAAAATAATGAGAAATTGTGAGAATCTGAGCGTGAAATTTGGCAGTCTAATAGATCTCATTTTTATCTTTAAATCAAGTGGTAATTCATCAAATTCGGAGTTGTGTGCTAAGAGTTATGCCCTTCCAAAGTTGGACAAAAATACCGGAAATTCGAAAATTTACCAAATGAACAGTATATTTTGACGAATTTCTTAGAATTATTTTGGATGGAATTGGACCTAATGATTATTTTTCCTCCACAAAACTCTTAGCCAGCTTTGTGTGAAAATTGGAACCACTTCGTTTCGATTTTTTTAGATTTAGTTGTGAATTTTTCATCCGAAAACGCTGCGAAACACGTTATATTGGTTCCAATTGACGTATAATGGGTTATAAAGAGAGGTGTGACATGTAAGAATCACCAGGGCATATTATATTGTGTTATTAGTGTCTAAAATTATAGTGATGTTGACGAATATATGACATATGGGTAGAGAGAAAGGTTCCATGACATTATCCGCATAGTTAGGAAAGATTTGATTGAGAAAATGCCAAACTTGGAAATTATGCTGCCTGATGTACCTCAACAGAGTAATTTGTGAGTATACACACACTACACATGTAATGTGTTGATTTCCTATATTTATTCAAGGAGGTTAAAGTAATAGTGGTGTAATGTCCAGGAGGGACTGTAGTGTGCATGTCCTAATATGTCTCACTGGCAAAAGGGCGATATGATTAACTTGGTGCTGAATTTGTTGTACATGGCAAAGTGGCAGCTTTTCAGCATGATCTCATGTGGTGATTGGTGAACCATGATAACAATGAATGGCGTGAGAATGCGCTAAATTTTATTCCACGTCCACAGAAGGGGCGAACATCCAAAAAAAAAAGGAGAAAGTCCCTATAGTGAATGAATTAGGGGAATGGAGGACATTGACTGTACATAATGTTACTGCATTATCATTATGTGTAGTAAACTTGTTGACTGGGCTTAACTGCTACCTATTAATCATAATTATGAAACGGTTAAATGACATTTCTACTTACATAATGCAAAGTATGTGTTCAAATGACACTATTTTCAATTTTTTATAATGAATGACAACATCAGTAGGCCAAATAACCACTCTAGAAAAGGAACTGATGAAATTTAATTTTTTGTGTTCAAATGATATATTTTTACTTTTCTTTAAGGAATGACAACATCAGTAGGCCAAATAACAACTCCAGAAAAGGAATTGATGAAGTTCAATTTTTTGTGTTCAAATGACACTATTTCCACTTTTCTTTAACGAATGACAATATCAGTAGGCAAAATAACAACTCCAGGAAAGAAATTGATGAAGTTCAATTTTTTGTGTTCAAATGACACTACTTCCACTTTTCTTTAACGAATGACAACATCAGTTGGCCAAATAACAAGTCCTGAAAAGGAATTGATGAAGTTTACTTTTTCCTGTTCAAATGACATAATTTTCACTTTTCTTTAATGATTGATAACATTAATATGCCAAATAACAACCTCGGTTAAGCAATTGACAACATCAGTATGCCAAAAAACCAGAGGTGCTTTGACAGCAACTTGATTTTGCTAACATCAAAATAACCAGTCTGCATTTACAACACAACCAAGGGAATTTACAGTAATACTATGTCAAATAACCACAAACCAGAGGTGCTTTGACAACAACTTGATTTTGCTGACATCAAAGTAACCAATTTACATTTACAACACAACCAAGGAAATTTACAGCAATACTATGTTAAATAACCACAAAGCAGAGGTGCTTTGATAGCAACCTGATTTTGCTGACATCAAACTAAATATCTACGTTTACAACACATGCAAGGGAATTTACAGCGATGCTTTGTCAATTAACCACAAACCAGAGGTGCCATGACAACAATTTGATTTTGCTGACATCAAACTAACTATCTACATTTACAACATAACTAAGGAAATTTACAACAATACTATATCAAATAACCACAAACCAAAGGTGCTTTGATAGCAACCTGATTTTGCTGACAGCAAACTAACTATCTACATTTACAATACAACTAAGGGAATTTATAGCAATACCATGTCAAATAACCACAAACTATAGGTGTTTTGACAGCAACTTGATTTTGCTAACATCAAAGTAATCAATCTAAATTTACAAAAATACTATGTCAAATAACCACAAACCAGAGGTGTTTTGACAGCAGTCTGATTTTGCTGACATCAAACTAAACATACGTGTTTACAACACAACCAAGGGAATTTATAGCAACACTATGTCAAATAACCATAAACCAGAGGTGCTTTGACAACAACCTAATTTTGCTGACATCAAACTAACTACCTACATTTACAACATAACCAAAGGAATTTACAGCAACACTATATCAAATAACCATAAACCAGAGGTGTTTTGACAGCAACCAAATTTTGCTAACATCAAACTAACTACCTACATTTACAACACAACCAAGGGAATTTATAACAATATTATATCAAATAACCACAAACCAAAGGTGGTTTGACAACAAGCCGATTTTACTAACATCAAACTAACCAGTTTGCATTTATAACACAACCAAGGGATTTTACATGAATACTATGTCAATTAACAAAAAGTCAGAGGTCCCTTGACAGTAACCAGATTTTGCAATAGTCAATGACAAAAGGACATTAATAATGTCTGTAAGCTTTATTTTCCCTTGTCACCAAACATATTACTTGCAAAAATAGCTGTGTAGCTATGCAAATCTACCAATGCCCTTCTCACCAAAAAAAATAAGGGTGGAGCATATATACACCAAAAAAATTAGTTGTCCCTTGTTGAAATTAACTTCAAGATGAGTTAGGGTTTTTGCAAGTCCTCCTTGTGTGTCCAAATTGGTGGCATCTGGTGTAATGGTAGGCTTTTTTTTGTTCTAGAATTGTGATTTTTGCCGTTTAGTCCTTGGTCTTTCAAGAGGCCTAGTTGTGTTTGGTGGTAAAAGTAGGGTTTGTTGAGCAAGATTCTCAAACATACAGTCATTTGGGTTAGGCATATCGATCGTCACCACTAAAACTATGCTCTTGCCATATATTTTCTCTTGTGCTGAAATTTTGTAACACTTTTCAACATATTTATATACATTTGCCCCCATAGTCTTAATGGTTGTACAAGCATGGCAGCATGGAATTCCTGACATTTGCCAACCAAGACAACTACATTGGTGTAAACCAAGGTCTACTCTTTAGTCTCTACTAAATGTATGTACACATAGTCTTCCACCTCTATAATTGTCACAACTCATATACCTACTGAAATACATACTTTCCATAACCTTTGCCTCGATTTTTGGCCCAACACAATTCCTTCACTTAGTCATTGCCACATATGTTGCATGCATCTTCCTTGCTATCTTCTCTTGATGCTCATGGATCATTTAGGCCACACTATGCTTTTTTTCCTTCACCATCCAAGCATTGAAAGACTCAGCTATATTGGTTATTATATTGTCCCATCTTTTAAATGGGAACTTGCTCATTGTCGACCTATTCACATCATCTTGATTGATAACCTAATCATGTAACTCGGGAGATATAGTTCTCAGCTATGCTATTATATGATCAAATTTATTATCAACCCTTGCATAAGCTACTCTATCAAGAACCTTTAATGCATCTTCTTTTGAACATTGGCTTGTCATTTTACCTCTGTTTACTTTCACTTGTTCAATGCTGAAGTTTTTCTTCATATGCCTACAACAATACGAATGCCTTTCACCCCCAAATATTGCTTGGATAGCTCTTATTATGAAATTGTGTTGGTCTGACACAATCGTCAGCTATACCGAACAAACAATTTCTTTAATTTTGTACAAAAACCAACTCTAGTAATCAAGATTCTCTTATTTCACCACTGCTATTGCAAAAGGCAACAAGTCATTATTTGTATTATATCCTAACGCTGAGAGTAGTATCCCCTTCTATAGACCACTTAAATGAGTTCCATCAACATATAATATAGCCCTTGCACCACCCAAAAAACCCTTAATACACAGACCATATACAATGAAAACTTGCTCAAATATATTACCAACAGCAGCCCATTCAGCAACTGTTTTATCATCAGTTTCCTTTAATCTTTGGCATATTCATGGTATGAACATTTAGTATTCTTCTGCTTTCCCATGTATGTGTTCCATTGCCTTTTCCTTTACTTTATAAGCTTGAAAATATATTAGCCTCACACCATACTCCCTTTCCAGTGTCTTCCTTATTTCGGTACGATGCTTTTCGATATGGTTGCTTATCTTCTCAAGTATTAGTGATGACGTCAACACAGCATTGCCACCATAAGTGATATCTAGATTGTCTTATGCTGAATGAATGTGTTCCGTAACGAATGTGGTCACCCGTAATAAAAGAGTATCCCTCTCAACAACATTTGCACATATCTTCCAAGGACACACTTCCACTTTACACCTCACATTCATCTTCTTCCTATTGTTTCTCACATAACTCGTTGCAAACTTCGGTGCAATACTAAACCTGTACACAACCTCCCTAAAAACTTCAGCATGTGGAATATATTACCCTACTCTTGCAAAAACTCCAACGCATTTCATGCAATTCAAATTACCCCTTATAATCCCTTCACTCTCTGAATTGTCACACAAGTTTCTCTGACTTAAACCCCCTCCTTCATATGTTAGGCATTCACCACCATTGTCAATACTGAGTGGCTTATAGTTATTACCAAGGTTCACCGCACCTTCAGTCATTTCTTCCGATAGCCCAAACAAATTCTTAATCCTGCAACCATAATAACAAGATTCAAATGGAAATTAACAACAACTCATTGGGAAATAACAACTTCCTACTGCAATAGACTTAAGCTTAATAACAAGATTTGTATTGGAAATAGCAACAATTTATTACCAAATAATAACTTTCTACTGTAACAAACTAAGCATAATAACAAGATTTGTATGGGAAATAGCAACAACTCATTACCCAATAACAACTTTCTACTGTAACAGCATAAGCATAATAACAAGATTTGTATGGGAAATATCAACAATTCATTAGCAAATAACAAATTTCTACTATAATAGATTAAGCAAAATAACAAGATTTGTATAATAATTAGCAACAAATTATTACCAAATTACAACTTCAGACTGCAACTTCATTACCTTAATACCAAGATTTATATCCAAATTTACAACAATTCATTACCAAATAACAACTTTCTACTGCTACACGATACACATAATAACAACATTTCTTTGGGTATTAATAATAATCCATTAGCGAATAATAACTATCAACTGCAAAAATTTAACCATTTATATTTCTCCGTCATTCCTACTCCACCTTCCTTTTGGTTCTCTTTTACTTCTATATACAAATAAGCACTACTATAATTACATCTAAACATATTGCAAATATCACCTTCATAATAAAAATCAATCAATGTGCTATCAGCAAACTTAACCATGTACTTAATCTCGCACCCTTTAGCATCATTGTCTATCCACTGTGATATTGTCCCTCTTAATTTATTGGCTGTTATCCCTTCTTTTATGCTGCATGCTCTCATACTCCCTCCAACATATTTAACTTCACCTTCACTATTTCTTTCAAAATACCCACCAATATGAAAAAAAAAAAACAAAACAAATCCTTCCAAGAGCTTGACCCATTGTTACGGTTCATTTTTCACGCTAACCTAGAACAACAGTTTACATATAATAAATATATCAGCTTCAGTGTACTCTTATTCAATCAAACGAATCGTTTGCATTTAGAAATCATAACCAACTACCTCTTCTCTTCCCCCCTTGACATTAGGGTTTTACAAGTTCGACATTCTAAATGACAAGATCTTCATTCCCTCCCCCTACTGCACCACATTATACTTCACACTCAAACTAACAATCATTACCCCCTTCAATATCCCCTCCCGTACTCTCCCATTCATGACATTGCTAACCCAAATCAATGGCAACCTGCACCATGAAAATCACAGGTCAACAATCTGACTACAAAGACAAAAATTTTGAACCTCAACCCAACCGAAATCTCCTCAAACAACATTATTCCATCATCAACTCCACTTCTCACTCCCTCCATACCTATCACCGAACGGCCCACAATGCCACTCACCATATTCAAGAACAAGAGGACATTCCTCGATCTTAAAGGGTAGAGAAGAAGAAGAGTTTACTTAGAAACATTACTTACGTGATTCTCAAGCCTATGCAACACCCAATCTTCTCCTCCAAGCTCCACTAATCAAATTCTTTGTCTTAGCCTTCATTAATGAAACTAATTTACTAAGGGGCAATTTCGTCTTTTCACCAACATTTGCTAATTGCAATTTGAGATGGGGTCCCTCTTGGCAATTTGGTTTATTCAGGTGACCTCCTTGCAATTTTGATAATTCAAATGTCTTTATTTGCTATTTTCCCTTAAAATTATATTGCAAATTCTAATATATAAATATAAATTTCATAATATAAATTACATATTTTAAATATATTAAATAAACAATTTTCTATTCATTATTTCATACATTCCATTTTATTCAAACAAAATTAAATTAAATATTATAAAAAAATATGAGCTAAAATAATTGCCTCTACTTCGTTATTAGAAATGATCTTAAAAATTATAATTATTTGAAAGGATCAAATATATTTAAAAATACTAAATTACTCCTTAACTACATCCCTAAATTTCCTCTAACTTATGCTCCATTACTGGATATTTTGAATGATTAAATTAGATAAATATTTGATTAAATAAATCTATTTGAAAATGTGAGTTTTTTATTTAAAACATTGCCTCTGCTTCGTTTTTCTCCTACTCCCAACTTCATATTTCAACCAACATCATATTTCAAATGTTCAATTTTAATTTATATATATTATTAAAGAATAATTATATTCCTTTCAGCCTCTAATTTTTATACTGTGAACAAAGGTTTCTGATGAGATATATACTTTGGCCAGCACATAAAGATAAATTTAGATTGAATAATGATAAGCTTATAATGAATGCACTTTTATAATTTTATATTAGGCATAACTCTTGAAAAAAGTTTTTATCTGGGGTACCGTTTAAGTGACCCAAAAAATATACTTATGATTGAAAACAAAAATAAATGTTAATAACTAGTTCAACCTAGTTATTGAAAAATTATAATTACTTAATATGACAAAAGATAAAATTAATTGAAGCTTTTGAACAAGCAAAAGCTACACCCTATAATTGAAAGCCTGAAGCCTCTCTTTAATGATAGATCATCCTTCATATTGTTTTTGTGTTTCTGTCATTTAAAAAAAAAACAAATAAACAAACAAACGCATGAAGCTTTCAACTTCATTTAGGTTTCAAAACCTGAAAATTATTAGGAGGTTATCATGATACGGAGGTGTGGTAAGAGAAAATATAGAAGATATCATCAGCGACAATTGACTGTTTTTAAATTTATATTTTATTATTTGGTCTCCCTAAATAATTATAATTTTTAAGATCCTCTTTAATAAATATTGCTTTTTCTATGTCCTATCTAATTTTCCAAAAAAATTAAAAAGAAACTCCTTTCTTTCATCATTATTAATCCCGTCATTAGTACTCTTTTTATTAGGAAAATTTTGGCACCACTTAGTGCTAGTTTTCATGGGCCAGATAGAAAACTAGACTAAGCTCACAACCAAACACTATCTAACTAGATACATATTTAATCTGATTATATATTTACTCAAACACTATCTGCTAAAAAAAAGATATATATGTTTAATCATATTATAAAAAATTTAACTACAATTTATTTTATATGAAAATTAATTATATATCTATATTTTTTAATTAAAAGAAAATCAACATGTAAAAATGACTAAATATAAAATTCTTATCCATCATTTAGCAAAATACATACAAAAATTTAAGGGAAAAAATTTAATCAAGAGAATGTACTTTAGTCAGAAGAAAAATCAAGCTTCAAGTTGCGATAAAACGTATACAATATTTGCAAGACCGCACATACCACCAACTTCACTGAACAAAAGTGTGGAAGGCGAAAGAATGAAAGAAGCTGAAGAACTTGAAAAGTAATGAGAAGAAAGGAAGATTTGAGTGGAAAATTGCACACATTATATACATAGTAATGAAATATACACTATGCACTCACATGCCAAAAAAATACTTGCTAGGCATGAGCTAAGGACAATTTGAATGACTACTCCCTACGCCCCTATACTGATGAGAATATCTAATGAAGGAAATTAACTATGTCTATGAGCAGTAGCTCTGCGTGTGGTTGAAAGACAAAAAGCACGTGGAGTCTAGTCAAAAACAAAAGAAAAAAGCACATGGAGTTTATGGGGAAAGGTGTAGGTAGAAGACAAATCGATTCACTTTTTTGAGGAAAGTCCCACTAAACTCGTTCTTGGTCTGACCAAGTTCTGTTGTTTTGAGACGTGGGTCTCACTGAACTCATTTTCGATCAGAACGAGTTCTATACAAATTTAAACTCGATCATGGTCTGAACGATTTTCAGGTATAGCATTTCAGTAAATATTTTTTATCTTATCATATTTGAGTAAATTTGTTTACTATTTATCACATTTGGATAAAAAACCGTACCAAATTGTTTGGTCTCAATTATATAACAACCTCAATATTTTTCCATAGTAATCTATATTAATATATACATATTTTTGCATTATAAATATGAGTAATACACATTGACTACCTATTTGTTTTATTTAAATTACAAAAATGTTCTCTCTATTTTGAAAATGTATTTCTTAAAATTAAGATATATATTTCACAAACTACCTTTGTATGTTTAGGATTTTATTCCTATCTATCCAAAGTTAACCATTAAGTTTGAATTTCAAACTTTTATTTTGATCAAAATATCCTTCCTTAACATAAACATTTTTTGAAGATTTATATCTATAAAAAATTAATTTTTGATACAACAAAAAATAATTATAATACATATTTTTCAAACTTTTTAATGTTATAAAAATTATTTATTTTGATTATATTATAGAATTATATAATTTTAATTCTTCATAACATATTAAAACTTATTTATTTAGGTTTCTTTTAAATGACTAAATATTTTAAATTCATATTCTTTTACCATATAATACAAATCATACAAGTTTGGGTCATTATAGAAATCATTTAAATTTATCATTTAAAATTTTTCAATAAAAATTTTGTTGCAAACGTTTGTAACATATTTGATTGATTATATATTTGTTTTCTGGTCCAAAAAAAATTATACATTTGTTTAAAAAAATTTTGGCCAAAAAAAAAATTTGTTTAAAAAATTAAATAAATTTTCATTTAATTTTTTATGTTTATATTAACTAAATTACTTAATGTTCTGTCCTAATATGATAAAATCATTAAACAAATAACTATTTGTAAAAGTAAAAAATAAAATTCACATAAAGAGCCAAAAAACTTAAATTCTTCAAAATAGTTTTAACCAAAATTTAAGATTCAGTATTATAAAAAGCAAATTAGTAAATAAAAAATACTTGAACCCAAATTTTAATTAAACTTAACAAATGGACTTAAATATATGTTTTTAAAATAAAGAGAGAATCCGTGTAATTAGGACAAAATAGAAAGGAGGTTAAAGTATTTGACTCTATAAATATGTATTTCATTATTACAAATACAACCAAAATTTTGATCAATACCACTAAGAAACCATAAAAATAAACCTTAACTAATTCAATAATCAATTATTAATAACTATACTATATTGAAAACAAAAAGTATCACCATTAAATCCCACTTGAATTCTCTTCCTAAGTAAAGAGAGAGAGAAAACCTCATGAACATGCAATCCCAGAATCTCGCCATAGCTGATTTTAGGCGCCTCATGAGAACTTCGTCCCAACCAAAGGGACGCCCCTGAGCCATTTCAAATCCAAATCCATGGTTTCAAAAACCACTAAACGAATAAAATTGATAATGATGACAGCACCAAAGTCCCAACCATGACCTGATGTGCAAGGTTTCAAATAAGTTCCCACTTATTGTAGCAAAAAAAAGGGTTAACCTTAAGATCGAGGAGGTGAAAGCTACTTCATGTACTAAAGTATCGATGATATAACCCCAGGAAAAAAAAAAAGGGGTCAAAATCATCCTCAAATAATTCCAGCAAAATCTCAAACCACAAAACAAATAAATCTAAAATAAATGAACCAGCTACTATACGGAAAAAAAGCTTCATGCGCTTTAGTCTGTAACCATAAATGGATCCACATCACCGAGGTCAGCAACCAGTGGCTCCAAGCTTGCTGAATCTTCATCTTCAGAAGCAAAGTAAGTTGGGAAGGGAAGAATTGATTCACTGGGTTTTTTATAGACGGCATCTTTGATGAAAACAAAGTTCCCTTCAGCTCCTGGTACCTGTTAAGAACACATAAAAATCAAACTCTGAGACCAGACAAGAAGCGTAGCTACAAAGTTTCCACTGATCTCACCCCAGAAAGAATAATCAGTTCTTTTTGGCACTAGGAAGATTTTACCAAAAAAGAAAACTTAGTGGACCAACATTAGTTGCGTTGACTTTGCTACCAGTGGCAGTTATACTACGCAGAAGCTCTTAAAACACTAATCAAATGAGCAGTTAATTGAAATATTTAACCAAATGTCACACATGATCTTGAACTTGTTTTAAAATTCATGGATCATAACACCGCAATAACAACAAACAAGTGTTATCCCAATATTTCAGATCAACTCCATGGATAGCATTGTGTTCTATTGTGCTACTATTAACAACCAACTCTTTGGATGAAATAAGGATCATAACATCGTCCACATTATTTCTAATTTCTCCATAAGCTTCCCAATTGCATTACTCTACATGACAATTAGGTGGGGCTTTTTTTCCTTAATAAAATAAGGGTCAATGACAACTGTTCTAAAATAATAGTCCTTTCCCTTCAATTACAGTTACAATCCCACTATTTACATCTTACGGAAAAATGCATAGAAAATTAAAAAATAAGAAAAAATAAACAAAAATACCTGGCCTTGAACCCATATCATACTCCTCGCAGGTTCTATTTTGTAGACCCATACATTTTTCACTGTTCTCTGCTTCCCACCCATTCGTCCAGCCATCTTTCTACCTTTAAATACCTAAGAAGTAAACAGAAAAAAAAAATTACTGTATCAAAAAGAGAAATCTAGACAACAAAATGATTTGAAGAACCAAAATGAGCGATGCCTTGCGCTAGTTCCTACATACAAAATACAGCAAATGGTGTATTAAGAAGGATATAACATTCAGGAGTCGCACACACCTTTCCAGGAGCATCCCTTTGACCTGTGGAACCACCACTTCGATGAGATAATGATGCACCATGGGATGCTGGCATGCCCGCAAAACCATGCCTTTTCATGACACCCTGAAAAAGTGAATATAACGAAGATTTGTTATTCAAACAACTGAAAATTTTATACCATAAATTAGGTAACATCATTTTGTGAAGTCAAGACTGCTTCACACGCATGCAACTACTGAACATGAAACAAAAGAAAAAAAAAATTATCACAAGCATATGCAAATGCAGCCCACAAATAAGTAAGTGCTTTTAGACTAAATTATAAAAACAAGACATACAATTTTGAGAAATGAGAAGATGAAAATATGGCCTTCAAGAAAGCATGCAATGAAACAAACTATATAAATGCACTGCTTGTAAAAGGCCAAATAGAATAATCTGTCGGCAAACCATGAACAATCTTCCCAAAACTCCAGAAATCATAGAGATTAAAACAGTTGAACAAATAAATAATGTTATCTAAAGTTGTACATCCATCTTTATCTGTTAAGTACTTGAGCTTATCAACACATGATTCTAACATCAACACCTTAAGCACATATTAAATTACAGTATTTGTTAGACATAACACCCCTAAACTACCACATTTGTTAACCCACTAAAGCAACAACTATGGCAGAGAACAATACAGTCATGGCATAGTTTGGCATTCAAAGCCTTATTTTATTTCTTTCAGCAAAATAAGATCATCCAATTTCATCCCACTGACACAATTGTTAGTAATTAATATACTTACAACCACTGAAAACCATGCATCTCTCTACCAACAGGAGGAAAATACAGTTATCACGCTCAAAGACATGCATAAGTGCATGCACCACACACAAACCAGTTTTAAAAAGGAAAAATATATTATAAGCGGACTCTCACACAATGAAAATTGAAAAACCACCTGAAAACCTTTTCCTCTGGTGATTCCTGTCACATCAACATATTGACCAGGAACAAAATGGCGGACACCAATGGGCGTACCCACAGGAAGAAGCGCATCCTCTGTCACTGGAAACTCCCTAAGTTTCCTTTTCATTGGAACTCCTTGAGCTCTAAAATGACCAACTTCAGGCTTAGTCAGATGTTTTTCTTTCTTCTGTCCGCAACCAATCTAACTAAAAACACAGCATTAAGTAGGTCTATAATTAGATATACACTAAACCAAGCATGCTTAATAAGTGTTGTTTCTGAAACCAAGGAAATTTGTACTGAAGCAGAGAAATGAAACTAAAAACCAAAGTATGAAAGTGGCATTTGATTAAGCCAGCGCATAATTATCCATTTTTTTGTACATAAGCTTGGAGTTAAATTAAAGAGTCTGACAGTAGTTTGAACATAGTTACATTAATATTTAAGTAAACTAACAGCAGTTGGCATTGTATCAAAAGACAACACTCTAGACTGATCAATATTTGAGTTTTTAAACTAACGGAAGGCACAAAATAACCCACTAGTGAAAGTGAAACAGCACCAATAAGCTTATACGCAGGAAAGACATACAGAGAAAGAGGTTTCAAAAAGGAAGGATCTGTAAACCCACCCCCCCCCCAAAAAAAAAAAAAAAAAGAGTTCTTTAACAACTAAAATAGCTCGATTGCATATTTTGTCATAGGAATGTGGGGAAAAAAAAAAAAAGAGTTCTTGCTTTTGCATTAATTGCAACATAGCATTTGGCCTGATGTTAGAAGGGGCTTCCCCTATCACTCCTAGATGAAAATAAAACAGTCCCAACAAAAGCGATATATAGATTACAAGTTGTAACTGATAACAAGAACGCACCTGGAGGGAAAAAATATCTTCCTTCTCCGGGGTCTTGACCTGAGTCACAACATTGTCATCGACCCAGAGGATGGTGATGGGAACTCTCGCGCCCCATTTATTCCAAAGTGCAGTCATTCCACACTTGACAGCGATAACCCCAGTTCGTTTAGAACCTGGAGTCATCACCCTTGGCTTCGCTTCAACAATCCGAGCCTCCCCCGCACCCGAATCATCCAATAACTCCGAGCATAAGCCCCTCAAAAACTGGTGCGGCCATGATGTCGGCGTTCCTGTCCCCGTCGATGTCGCAGTCGAGTTGCTGGTGAAAACACGCAGACGAGAAATAAGGCCTCTCGATAAGGCCATCATGGTCGAAATGCAGATTATGATGGAGCAAGTAAGCAGATAAGATTTGCTTCCAGTCTTCCTAAACGCTTATAAACAGAGGCTGCGATGGCATAGCTTCATGACTGCTTCCATGACTGCAGCGTTTGGTTTGGGAAACGAGTCTCGACGAAGACAGCAATGGGTCTGAGTGTGGATTTCAGAGAGTAGGGTTTTAGGATGGGACGATGTGTATACCACTGCCTCCGCTCCCAATTACGGCCTCCGCTAGTTGTGCTATGTTGGTACGGCGTTTTTGGCCCCTTGTTTGGAAATTTTTAAAGAGGGAAATGTTATTTGTTTCTTCCTCTTGTTTGGTTGGATATTTTTTTAAAAAAAGAGATTTTTATGTTTTTTAAAAGAAAGATAAGAGATAAATTTTTATATTACAAAATTAATCTAAATAAGATAATACTCCTCCGGTCCTAATTATAAGACCCAATTGACTTATTTGAGGAGATTAAGGAAGTAAGTTAAGTTGGTTATTTATAATAAATAAGTGTTGTTATTCCTAAAATATCCTTGTTAATTAAGTATATTGGCTAAAACTATCATTATTAGAAGGATTATCTTGGAAAAAAAATGCATAAATATAAGAGAGAAAATGAATTGGGTCTTATAATTAGGATCAAATAAAAAGTCAAATTGGGTCTTATAATAAGGACCGGAGGAGTATAATTTTTTTCTACTTTTAATTTTTATCATCCTAATATAACATAATTTGGTGCTCACTTTGTGAGTCAATTTTTCTTGAATAACAAGTGGTTGTCAGCTTGAGGTCAATCCAAATCGTTGTGTTTCAAAGCTGTGTGTATTATAGAATTTTTTTTTTCTTTCCATCTTATTCAGCTTCTTTATTCATGATGGGAATTGTTTTTTTTTCAATTTGTTTCATCTGATTGAACATTTTCCCATATGTGAAACGCTACATATACGGATGAATGGATTCACATAGTAATATCGTTTGTCTTTTATGACTTCTGTCTTTTGGTTTTGGATCTTCAAAATCATCCCCCAAGGGTTCGGACCCTTTTTTTTTATCCTTCGATTAAAAAAATTCATTCTCTTCATAAAAAATAGGAGGTAGAACCAATAAAGATTTCTTTTCCGATTCATCCCTGGAGTTGAATACCTTTTGTGATGATAACCCTACTGCACTATTTTCTACTTATCCTAAAGCCAAGAAATATTTTTGTTTTCTCTCTCCTTGCTTTGTAATGCCAGTTTAGCATGATTAATAAGGCGTGGCAACCGACTAAGATTGAAGGCTAAATATGATTAATCAGTGATATTAATGATGATATTGATAATTAAAACAAGAAAACATCTAAAAAGTGTTTTGGTTTTTAAATTTTCAAAGACATATTATTTTTTTAAAACAACTAACTAAAAACAAATTATCAAATAAATTTGTTTATATTTTTATTTTTAAAAATAAAAAATTATTTTCAAAACAAAAAACACTAAACAAGCGCTTAGTCTTTGAAGCTGTGACGTGGTCATGACCAAGGATTGAAAAACATTGATTAAGAACAATAAATTTCACTTTAACAATACCATAGATATTTAATAAAAAATTAGTCACTACTGTTTATGATTCTCCTATTTGATCTTTTATATATTTCCATCATTATCATCTGATCTTTCAATTAAAGTACTTGTTCTGACTTTGGTTAATTAAAAATGGTATTGGTTTCAAAATGTTGTTGTGTACAAAGGACAAAGTGACTATGGCAAATATGATGATTTTAATCAGACTTTTTTAATATGTATTTTCAGAATCATCGTGCATACCATTATGCTAGATTAGAGACCCAAAACAATAATGCTCTTTGCTATTATCCTTTTTAGTTTCACATTAGTAAATTAATATTATATTCCCGGCTTTAATAATTTGTAATTTTAATTCTTATGCAACTTTAATAATTTTTATTAAATTTGATGAATTGCATTATACATATTTATATCTTGATAGAATAGAAAAGTAAAAAAAAAAAATTAATTTTACAAGGTTAAAATAGTTAATTTTTTATCAGCTCCCCTCCCCTCCTCTTCTAAACCCAACAAGGTATCATTAAAATCCCTCCTTTTCCCTCTTTTTTATTAAAATCCCTCCCCTCCCTTCCCTTTCCATACCCTCCCTCTCTAGCTACCTTTTTTAAGAACGGCTGATCACCCAAGAGGGGGGAAAATTGAGTGTTAATTAAAATCAAAAACCTTTTCATAATATAATGAAATTCATGAGAAATTTTGAGTACAAAAACAATGAATCAACATAAGCATAATCACAGTAATAAAATAGTTTAGCCAGAAATATAAAGAGGTAAGGGAAGAGAAGATGCAAACTGTGATTATCCTGGTTCGGTCCTCACTGACCTACGTCCAGTTCCCAGGCTCCTCCTGAGATTTTCAATCCACTATCTCCCTCAAGTTCAACACGGGTACTTGAGAACCACTACAATCACAAGTTTGATCCGGGCACTTGTGACGCCACTTACAATCCTTAGACTAATCAGTCTATTCAACAGCAACCTCATACTGAGGTAAATACTCCCCTTTACACACCGTAAGAATATAATCTGATAATGATATGAAGATTGAATATTTTTTCTCTCAAAGAAGTGATAGATGAATCCTAAGCACGTCTAGGAAACTCTCCTCTCTATCTTACGAATACATATGTCATAGTTTTCGAAGTACAAAAAAAGAGAGTTTTCTCTTGGAGCTTTAAATGAAAATATGTTGATTCGGCATTTTAGCATTTAATGTTGTAAGCTCAGACTATCTTCTTTTTCTCGTTTTGAATGCTTTTCTACTTAAAGATGATGTTGGGCATTTGACCATAGAGCATCTTCTTCTCATTTGGCTCGAAAATTATGATCGTTGAAACTAGCCGTTGGAAGCTTCTGACAAAAGTTGATTCTTCACATCATAAATTCATTGTGGCTCTTTGTCTGAAGTAATCTTCCTCAAATCAAGTGATAAGTATCTAATAATCTTAGAAACAATAAGGTGGAAAACATGGAATCAATCATCAGATATTCATATATTTAAAAAGTAAGATGAACTTACATGATTAATGTCTTGATCGATAAAGCTTTAATCGATCAAGTTATTGATTAATTAGAAGGAAAAAGGTTTGAATCAGATATGTATATTTATTGATTAAGTTATGAATCAACAGCTCATCAAACATGTGATTGATAAATAGTGAGATATGAATATAAAAGATCATATAAGAGTAAGACTTTGATGTCATTTATGCCTTTGAATCCTTTTAAAAGAGAATTAAGACTTACAGGAAGGCTGAGAAAAGCCTGAAGATAAAGATTCAAAAGAATCTGAAGATCACCATGAGTGGTTGTTACGAAATGAACTGGTTCAATGATTGATCAGGTTATCGATAAAGCTAAATATGAGGGAAATATATTTTAAACATCATTGATCGAACACTTTATCGATAAATGAATAATAGATAAATTGATCGATAAAAGGTTTTAAAACAGATTTTCTCATATAAGTTACAGAATATTCGATGATCGAGTAAATGATCGATTAAAGTTTAATCGATTAAGTGATTGATAAAATATCGTAGAAAAACTTAGTTTAAACAGGTCAGGAAAAAGGCTTGATCGATCACGTTATGTGAAAACAGAAGTTTTAGAAGTTTGGATGATCAATCATTTGATCGATAGCTCAATGATCAATCAGGTGATCCAAAAATGACTTAGAACTATTTAGTGCAGTGATATGATGATGATCAATCAATTGATCGACAAACCACTGATCAATCAATTGATCGATTAAGGATCCTGACAACATACCTAGATAGAGTAAAAATATCGATAAACCAGTAAGTTAATAAACAATGTCAGAACAAGTTATCGATTAATTACCAATCAATAAAGTGATCGATAAATAATGAATTAACCAGAATACTAAGTGAGTATGAAGACATTACCATTTATCTGTGCTTTCATTGATAACACGTTGATCAATCATATGATCGATAAAAGCTTACCAGAATTGTACAGATTTTTCTGACTGCTGATCGAACAGTTGATTATCGATTAATTGATCAATAATTTGCTCAAGTTTCTATATAACTCAGTGTTAACAATGATCGATTAACTCATAAAATTTGAATTATCTATTAGTTTATCGATCAATCCTACTGCTAACTTACTAGCAAATAGTGACAATTTATCTGACATAAGATTGATTAACCTTTGATCCATCGGGTGATCAATCAACATACCAAACCAAAACTTATTTAAATTGTTATCATCAAAACCTTAAATCTAACACCCTTCTCTTTTCTCACCTCCTATTCTCTTCATTAAAATCTCTCCCCCTCCCTTCCCTTCCCTCCCCTCTCCTCCCCTCCCCTTAATCGAACCAAACACAGTATTAATATAAAATCCCGTTTGACTTTTATTTCAACCCTAAATATAACACTCCAATTCATTTTATCTCTAACATTTATTTATTTTTTCCAAAATCATCCTTCTAATAATGATAGTTCTAGCCAATAAATTTAATTAGTAAGGATATTTTAGAAAAGACAACACTTATTTATTACAACTAACTAACTTAATTTATTTCCTTAATCTACTCAAATTAGTCAACCAGCTCTTATATTTAGGACCAGAAGTAGTATAAGACATCTCTTATAATTAGGACCGGAGGTAGCATATCAATAATTCAGTATATACACACACTATATAATGGAAAGCATATATTTTTCTCCCAACTAAATTTAAGTATATTAAAATTAATTAGATTACAGGGTAAAATTAATAGATTTATCTTTTAAAACTCATAAAATTATTTTATTATGTATAAGTGAGATAACATGTTTTTGAAATTTAAAAATTATAAAATAGTAATTCTAATAAAAATGTTAAGAAGAAGGACAAATAAATATGAGAAAATCTCAAAAAAAAAAAAGTTTAAATTACTAAATTTAAATAAAAAATTCTCCAAAAATGTGTTATTATTTGCAAGTTTAGTGTTATCAAAACTCATTAAAATGTTGGAATTAAACCTAATTTAGGATTTGGTAATTTCAAATTTCTTTTTGTAAAATTCTCGCAATAAATATCATTTGAAATTCCAATGTTTAAAATGGTGACACCAATTTCTAAAATCCTAAATTAATATACATGATCAAATTGAAGTTTTGAAATGTTAGTAATTTATACTATTAAACCCATATTTTATGATTAAAAAAAATCAATCAAGTAATTTCATGACACAGGTCCAAAGCTTGTGCATATTGTCTTCACATTGCAAAGCTTGGCAAAGGAGGACCATTAAGTTACTTGGGTGGAAAAATCTTCCTCTATCCGATCTCATTTGTAAATTTCTACTGTTATGATGTTGAGTTGTGCACTTGTGGTGGTTTGTGAGTAAAGAGCTTTTGGTTATGGTTTGATGTAAAATGATAAACCTTTTTGTTGAAAATAGTTAAATGGATAGGTTAGGTTTAGGGGTGTTCAAATTATCCCGTCCCAATGGATTCGTCCCAATCCCGATGACGACGAGACAGGACAAAAAAATTTCCAGTATAGGACAAAATAGTGGACAGGACGAGACGGGACACATGGCGAGATTATCCCGTCCCAGGGTATATAATTTTAAAAAAACTTGTAAATATTTTGACAAATTAACAAAACCACTCCCTTGTCCTATTTTCTAATACCATTAGAGCTCCCCAGTGACGGCTCTACTCCTGCAGATCTCCCTCTCGTCTTGGCCTCTCACGCCACGCGATCTAGCTACTCTCGTCACTGTCTATTGCCAGCTCTTGCTTTGTCTCCCGGTGAGATCACCGATCAATTCTCGTCGTTTCTCTCTCCGCGCTAGCTCTGCTTCACGTAGGAATGCAGATGCTTATATAATAGCTTTTATTTTCAAAGCAGACTGTCTCCTGAGTCCATCTCCTTCTTGGCCTTTCGCTCTCCAAAATACTCATCATTGTCGTCCTATTCTCGCCAGCTCAAAGCTTCGTGAGACTCTCCCCACCGGTGTCGAGATCGGCTGGTCAAATTGATAATCCTTCTTGAGCCTTCACTCTACTGCTGCTCTAGACATTGCGTCGCCGTGAAAGCCTTGGCTCCTGGGAGTCGAGTTTGCTAGTCTCTCTCCCTCTGCCATCGCGTCGAAACTCATCCCGCGTCTAATGTAAAGAGGGTTTTTTTTATATATATATACAAGGTAAAGAGGCGTTTTTGTTACATTCAAAACCTGACCATTATGAGGCCTAAAATTAATTATTATAGACTTTTAAGGCCCAAAAAAAACAAGAAACGAAGTTACAAGCCCAATAAAAAAATAAATACGGTCCAAACTAGGGGGAAGAGAGACCCGTCGGGACCGGGACGGGACGGGATAGGACATGGGACAAACCGAGGTATGTATTTGGGCTATGGCTATTGGTTATGGAGTTTAGAATGACTCTCCATGTGTATTTGTTGATTGTGTTTGAGAGTGAAAGTTGAGTAATGAGCAATGTATACTTACATGAAGGGATAGAAAATAATATTATGATAGACTATATTGTTAATATTTAAGCTGAAAGTGCAAACACCTAATTTGAAGTTGTTCATACAGGATGCGTGGTTATTTTTTGCGTAAAAGGTGCCCATATTGATTAGGGAATAGACGTGTTAGTGAATGACGATTGGTTTATTGCAAGTTGATATGAGAAACGACATATATATCTGCAAAAGAAGTATTTTATTATTTTCATGCAGGGGGAAATTTATAAAGAATGTAGAAAGAATATAATCAAAAATATAAGTTTTCATAATATAAAATTATCATTTCCCTAGATAACTAGAACTTGCAAATTTATAACAAAAATAAGAGTTTTCACAATACAAAATTACCATTTTCTAGACAATTAGAATTTGCAAATTTGCAACACAAATATAAATTTTTCACAACATCTAGTTATCATTTATCTGTATAACTTACTTTAATATCACCCATTATGTTGTAACCCACCTACGTTCCCTCTCATTCCTAACTCAACAAGCTTCTTCAGCACCTTATCACATAACCTCTTCACCCATTTTAACCTATTTTTCAGCAATTATAGACCCCCAATGTTTAACAACTTAAAATAAGAGGATGAGAACTTCTAAAATCAAAGACATGTTCAGATTTTCCCTCACTGACCAAGCATTTCCAACTACTTACCCATTCATTCAAATACCCATTTTCACACACCATTCACATATTACAAACCACAAGTGCTTAACAGGTAAGATGAATAATTTGATAATTTCTAAAAGAAAATTACAAATTTTATCTCACACAGCAAGCAATCCTAACTTATTGAACCAATGATGTCACTGTTGCCATAACACTGTATGGCAAAGTCACGCTATTTCACACTTCTAGCAACACTAACAATGACTTGGAGAGATGGTGGAGGGACACGACTTCAGAATAATCATCAGCCACTGCATTTTTTTGTCAGCTCGTGCCGCTAGAACAGTTTCCATTCACTGCATGTGCCACCTTCTTCTCTTTTTTTTTTTTTTGGGTGATAACCTTCTTTTTTTCTTCAACAACAAAATTATTCTTTCTTTTTCAGGGCATTTTAGTCTTTTGTCTTGACAAATTAATTTCAATTTACTGTTATAAGGATACAGTGACATTTTAGAATTTTTTAGGGGCATTTGAATACTAAATGTCTATTGAGGAGTTAAGTGAAATTTTTCCCTTGTTTTCTTTTTTTTTTTCCGTTCTCTTTTATAATATTCCCTTTTTTTTTTGTAAGGAAAACCCCATTATAATATTCCATTTTAATTTATTTTTTATGATTTCTCTACTCTTATAAAAAAATTTCAAGACTCTTGTGAAATTTAAAAAGGAATAATCTAAATTTATGTATTTTTCCCAATAAAATTTTCATAAATTAAAATAATTATAATATTTTAATTTGAAATAATTTGGTTTCAACGGGCAAAACCTTATTGATTCCCTTATTTTTCATAGAATTATAGCTTGGATTAGGCCCTTAAAATTTAACCATTTTGAATAAATTTCAATTATTTAGATAATTACATGTTAAATTTCAATTATTATGAAATAATCATATCCCAATATTACTTAAATTAATTCTATGAATAAGAATTTGAGATATTACAATTGTCTTATTCTCCTTTTTTCCTCCATGGAACATCCTAGGTTTTATTTTTCCAAAGTCTAAGAGACTATCAATTAAATCCAAATGAAAAAAAAAACGAAATTAGGTTTGAGGGAAAAAATAGTAGGGGGGACAAAAAAGAGTAGAAGACGAGTAAAGCAAATAAAAACACCCAAATTTAAAATTTTAAAAAAGTATATGGAAAAAAAAATTCCACCAAAGAAATCTCACATTATTTTTAAAAGATAAGGAGACAGGGGCCTAACAGCCTATAAAAAAAAAAAAGAAAGTAACATGGTAGAATTGAACGTTCATTTTGGACGGTATCAAAACTAAAGTTGTGGGCCCTTCATGCTTTTTAAAGATCTAGAAGAGATGCAGAGCTTAAAAATACCTAGATAAGTCCCCTTAACTTAATTCTTAACTTAGCATCAAATCATGGGTTTTTAAGATTTTAATAAAATATTTATTTTATGTTTTGTGAGTGGTAGCAAATTATAAAAACATTTTTATAAATATTTATCAGAGAAATAAGCTCAACATACAAAACGATGCATGACAAGCATGCATACAAATTTTAATACTAACTCACTCTTAATAAGGGACTTATTAAACTTAAAAATACATAAAATGATTTTATGATATAAAAATAAAATATTAATAAAATTTTGGTTTCTCAAGTTTGCTCTTGGTCCTATAAGTTTTAAATCATAAATTTTAGTTCCTCGAGTTTCTCTTCATTTAAAGTATTAGTCTCAATAATTTTTTAAAAACCTAGATCATTTTACCCCTCGAGAAACTAAAACTTATGAGTTGAAATTTAAGGGATCAAAACTAAAATAAGAGCAAACTTAAAAACCAAATATTATATTAATCCTAAAATGATAATGTTAATATTTAGTAATGTTATACTTCCTTAATATTTCTTAATAATTATTAGGTTGTCATATACAAAGTTAGAGCTCTTCAAAAATAAATTATTGTATACATTAATAATCATTTTTAATTTATGAAATATACTACTTATATGGTAAATAAGTATTATTTGTGAACATAGAAATTCCTTTGTTCGCCGCAACGTAAATATGGTTTAGGTGTGACTTTAGGCACTCTTATTTCAAACAAGCAGATAGGCAATGGCTTCGTGTGGTTGAGCCTCCTAATTTTAATACTGATTGCGGTAAATTGATGGCGGCTTGGGGCTTTTTGAGCTAAATGCTGCAAACAGTAAAAAAAAAAAACCAAAATACTACATATTCAAAACTATTTACCGAAATACTGTAGTAAAAGCCGTTCTTCACAAGCTCGAGTTTAACGTAACACACAATTCGTTCTTTCCAAGCTCCAGTTTTGCATCCTAACTGTTTTTCTAATAATTTTTTATAAAGGAGATAGCAGGCTAGCCTGCCACTTACTCCATCCCATTCTCTCCTTACAAATCCCCACGTCACTTTTTTTTTTTTATCCCACTGCTGTCCACACTCCCCTTCAGCGCCCTCCCCTTCTCCCTTAATAATTTTATTCACCGAGCACACATTCACAAAATATTCAGCTAAATATTTTAAATAATTTCCAAATTTTTAATATATTTCTTTATTTAGTAATTTACTAAATAAATACATTTTTATACTAAAATAAAAATAATTACTTTTAAAGTAATTAATTATTAAAAATAATTTTTTGCCAGAATAAAAACTAAAAATTTGATAAGTAGAAATATTTAATATTTTAAATGTGTAAGATATATACATATTTTTTTAATTATATCCTTATTTGTAAATTGTCTTTTCACTTTTAACCCTATTAAAATTAGTTAAAAATAATATATATGTTAGAAATATACTTTTATTTTCAAATATGCTATTATAATAAATAAGAAAAAGGATAAAAAATGTGTAGGAAAATATAATAAGAGAAAAATAATTAAACACAAGATTAGAAAAATGCATTAAATATTAAGACAAACCCACATTAAAATTTATAAAATAGAGCATACCTCTTTTTAAATTTAAAGCTTATAAATAGGACGAGAGAGGGTATTTCTCACTAGGATCCCTCTTCAATAATTTCTTTTTATTATCTCCCATGTAAAATTTTTTTCCTTATTATGTTACTAGCATCTCTCTGCAATAAATTTCTTCTTATTATCTCTTACTAGTATCTCTCTTCAATAAGTTTTTTTTATTATCTCTCATGTATTTTTTTAAAAAATAAAGATATAATTAAAAAATATATACCTTACATATTTAAAATATTAAATATTTCTACTTATCAAATTTTTAGTTCTTATGCTGGCAAAAAAAAATAGCTCTAATAATTAATTAGTTTAAAAGTAATTATTTTTATTTTAGTATAAAAATATATTTATTTAGTAAATTACTATATAAAGAAATATATTAAAATTTTGGAAATTATTTAAAATATTCAGCTGAATATTTTGTGAATATGTGTGCAATGAATAAAATTATAAAGGGAGGAGGGGAGGGGGCTGAAGGGAAGTGTGAACAGCATGGGATCAAGAAAAAATAACATGGGGAATTGCAAGGATCAAATGGGATGGAGTAGTTGGCAGGCTACTTTATAAAAAATTATTAAAAAAAACAATTAGGATGCAAAACTCAAACTTAGAAAGAACGAGTTGTCTGTTAAGTTAAACTCGAACTGGTGAGGAACGACTTTGACTGCAATATTTCGGTAAATAGTTTTGAACATGTAGTATTTTGGCATTATTTTTTACTGTTTCCAGCAATTAGCTCAAAAAGCTGCGGCTTGGAAATTTTTTGGGCTAGTGTTTTTGAAAGGAAACAGCGGATTTTATTTCAAAGGGTTCTCGAGCATCTTAATGATGATAATGATGATGATGATCATAATAAAATAAGCCAACTATTCATGAATACTATATGCATGTTGTTGCATTTTTGAGCTTGGATCTACCCTTGATGGGCGGGACTATTTGACTAGATATTAAGAGAATATACTGATCAAATATCCAAGCTAGATTATGATATGTTTGACTCGGTCAAACATTCTGAATCAAATCCAATCAGTTACGATATAAATTTAATTAATTTATATTGTAAGATTAAATATGCATATTAGAGATATATATATATTTAGAATTAATTGTGATTGATTGTGGAGTTTAATTCAAATATCATGATATTATGAGATAAATATATATATTTGAATATCCAAATTCAAAATCAAATTGATGGGTTCAGTGGATATTTTGGCTTCCCAAAATACCCTTAGCAAAAGTTATAAATAGAGGCTTTTACCTATCAATTCAACTCACTCCAGTAGTTGTTTTTTCCTACTATCTCTCTCTCTCTCATTCTTTCTTACAGAAAGGTGCTCTGTTGTTCACTCAAAAGCTTAAACTTTTATAGTCTAGCTTATAGCGTGAGCTCAGAAGATCTGACTAACCCAACCTAAGATCCAACCTGGTATGTTTCCTTATCCATTCTCTATTTAGTCTGACAATGGCATTAGAGCCTGCTGATCTTAAGGCTTAAGATACATACATGTGTGTGTGTGTGTGTGTGTGAGTGAGTGTATATTGCTTAGGCTCTACATTTTTTTTCCGAATATTCTGCTGTGTTGTTCGTGCATCATTTTTCAAATGTTGATATACTTAAGTATGGAATTCCAAAACGCACTCTAATTTCATATTTGAAGCATGTAAATCTATCTGTAATACGGTAAAGTTTCAAAAACATGATGAAAGGTCATTTTCACAAGCTCCGTCTGTCGGCCATGTATAACCGAATTTTGGGTCTTTAAAAATAAGGTTTTTTTAAAAAGAAAATGAACCCATAGAATTGTAGAACTTGAAAAGATGATTTCATAGAAACCTAAAATGCGTAAGAAGTGGCTCGAAGATGTAAGATATGGGGGCTTGAAGTCGGCAGGTCACGACAGACCCGTCAGAGTTCTGGGCGGGTCTAGGGCGACCCGGCTGGAGATCAGGGACGACCTGACCAACCCAAAACGGCATCATTTTAGGCTGGCCAGGACACAGCGTTTCACTTAAGTGGAACCCTGCGTTTGGGGTCTGTTTGACCTGGAACCTCTATAGAGTCGGGTCGGTCCCCCAAAAAAAATTCAAAAAAATAAATAAATATTTTTTTTATAAAAAATTCTGGAAACACGCCATGTGGGCCCTTTAGGTCACACCCAGGGCCCTTTATGTCACAATAAGCACATATTTGGACTCCTTAAGACGTGAGGTATCAAATAGAGTGGGTTTGATAACAGAGAAAAGCTGCCATGGTAGCGCATGGCAGCCTAAGAGTGGGCTACCCTCTCCTTCTGTTTTTTAAAAAAAATTTTGGAAAGTTTCTAGGAGTGCATGGAGGCTTGTTTTTGGACACTGTTTTGCCTGAAATATTCCTAAAATCATGAGCTATAAGTTGATATATTATGTGCTTACTTTTAGTGACATTTTTTTGTACGAACAATTGCAAATAAATATTTTTTTTATTTATTTTTCTTTTCTTTTAACTTAAATTTTTTTTAGTTGGGTTTAGGATATTGCAATCTCATATTCTAACCCCTCTTTTAAAATATATCCAAGTTATTATCCTCTTTCTGATGCTCCAAAGTCTTCAAATAATTATGCCAAGGAAAGTACTAATACAAGAAAAACGCCTCAATCACAAGTGAGCTCTAATGTACCTGAGGGGAGTAATGGTAAAAGGAAATATATTTCTAACCAACAAGAGAAAAAAGTTTACAGAGACATAAATCTAGTTGAACAAATAGTATAAAAGCATGCTGATGAATACAAGCATAAAACATGTCTATTTTCGAAATTAAGCTATTATGCTACACAAATTACTTATAAACAAGATGTACTCTTTTTTTCAAACATCATAATCCAATATAGAGAGGAATTGGCAAGGAGAGGACACATATTTAGCAAAGGATTTTCCAAACAAAGTCTTTGTAGATGCTAGAAAGATGTGAAAGAGAGTTTGAGAGAACCCATGATAAAATACATTATGAATGAATGAGTTTTTGTTCATGTTCATTTTTTCTTTTTCTTTTTTTTTGGTTTATGTTTACTCTTTGAGACTTTATTTTTAGGTTATCCAAATTTTTGTAAACATTTATGCTTCCTTAATAAAATTTTTTTAATAAATGCTTTATTTGAGTGGGAGTTTCATAAGGAAAACTCAAATTGGGGATATGTTCAAGGAAAGTCAAAAATAAGAAAGGTGAGAAGCAAACTAGAAGTAATGGGATGGGAGTCAACCTAGTTGTCTTCTGATCACGAAAATGGCAAGACTCTTACCCGGACGATCTATGACCTACTTGAATAACATGTATATTGCATACCATACTAAAATACATTATTGTCTATATAATAGCACGATGTCTCAAAAAGGAATCAAGTCCATCATAGCTGACCTCGTAGGAGGTGACAAGCTAAACGAAGACAATTACAGCAAGTGGCGTCGTAAGATATCATATGTCCTCGAAGAACAAGAAGTCACTAATGTGTCGACAACTTTTCTTCTAGAGCTTGAGGCAAATGCATCACGAAAGGATCAAGATGGCTACGTGGCCTCGAAAAGAAGGGACACCATGCCAGAATTACCATGCTAAGTACCATGACTGATGATGTGTTGGTGTAATTCGAAACACATCCTTCTGCCTCTACGGTGTGGGTAGCACTGAAATCCGAATTTGATGATACTTCTGCTGTAAGGCTTAGGAGACTCACCGTCAAACTTGACAATTTCAAGCTGGGTCCTAATACTCCTAAAGCATCACCTAAGGGCAATGCAGAATTTGATCAGGGAGTTTAAAGAAGCCGGAGGCGCCTTATCTGATGAGCAACAGGTTCAATCTGTCATGAGATCTCTCCCAGCCAGTTGGGACACCATGAAGCATACCATTACTCATAATGAGAGTAAAAAAACCTTTGATGATGCAGCTTGCCACCTCCAACTGGAGGATGACTGAATGGAGACTATGAAATCTATCAATAAGACATATTTAACTAAAGGAAAGGGATGGTTAACCTCCCAAAACCACTCCAAGAGAAGCAAAGGCTCTCAAAATAATAAAGGCGGCCCTAAAATGAAGAAGGGAAAGAATTCCTTCAAAAAAAGCAAGAAATCTGCAAAGAAGCGAAACATAGCAACCATCAAATGCTATGCTTGCCAACAAAATGGGCATTATGCCAAGGACTACCCTGAGCAGAAAAAGGTATTGGATCTAGATTCAATACATTTCTCTTATGTTTCTAGCACTACGTTTATTGCTGAAACTAATCCTATTTGGATTATAGACTCAGGGGTTACAGACCATATAAGCAAGGATTGTGGCAACTTCACAGAATTTCATCTGTTACCAACAAGAAGTAGATGGCTTTATGTTAGGAACAACACGAGAGTAGAACTCAAAGGGATCGACACTTGTGAACTAACCCTGCATGGAGGAAAAACCCTAGTCCTACAAATGCTTCGGAAATCTGGTGAAATCTTGTGTCTGTTATTTCCCTAGTTAAATTTCATTTCAATTTTTTTTCCATGGTTTCACAGTAGAAATTTTGTATGGGACCAATTTTTTAGTTTCTGGTTATGTTTCGAATGGTTTCTTTGTTTTAGAGAATTTCAATAACAATTTTTCTAGTTCTTTCCCTGCACTTTCTTCCAATGTCAATTACGATATATCGCATGCTAGATTAGGATATATTGGTCAAGAACACATAACCAAACTAGCAAAAGAGGGTTTGCTAAGAAACACGTCCAAAAAGAAAATGTCTCTGTGTGAATATTGCCTGGCTGGTAAGAGCACGAGGAAATCTTTTGGAAAGGCAACCAAGGCTAACCACCCTTTTGAACTGGTACAATCTGATATTTACGGACCAATAAGTGTAAGGCCACATCACGGAGCATGGTATTGTATTACCTTTATCAATAATTATTCTCGATATAGCTATACTTACCTTATTTCTCACAAATCTAAGGCATTAGAGTGCTTTAGAAAATATCTCAATCTAGTGGAAAATCAGCTAGGTTCAAGAACGAAGCCTTAAGAACTGACCAAGGTCGAGAATACCTCTCTGATCAGTTCAAGGAGCTCTATGAAGAAAGGGGTATTGTTAGGCAACTAACAATCCCCGGCACTCCTCAACAAACCAGAGTTGCTGAAATGAGAAACAGAACTCTTCTCAACATGGTCAGATCAATGATGGCACAAGCTAAGCTTCCAACCTCATATTAGGGAGATGCTTTTCTAACTGCCGTATTCATACTTAACTAAGTGCTTTCTAAATCAGTCACCGTGACCCCTTATGAATCGTGGGCAAACCGCAAACCGAATCTAAGCATCCTAAAACCATGGGGGTCAGCAGCCTATATTCGTGATTCTTCCCATAAGTATGACAACCTAGAACCGAGGGGCAAAAAGTGTATCTTGATAAGATAACTCTAAGGGATATGTCTTCATTGGTGAAAATGATGACGGCTTAGTGAGTAAGATAGAGTCAAGGGACGCAACATTCATAGAAACCGAATTTCCTAGCAAAGGGAGTATTGATCAAACAAACTGTTTTTATGAAAATGATAGCAATGAGGTACAACAAAGTGTTCCTCAGTGTACTGATCCAAGTGGGAGGTTTGAACCATTTTCACAACAAGGTCTAACTCAACAACAGGAAGAAAATCCTGTAGCAACCCTACTTAGGAGAAGTAACAGAAACAAAACACCTAGGAGACACTTCTCAATTGAAGGAGCAACCTTCATTATTAGTCCAGAAAACGATGAAGAAGACCCGTAAATGTTAAACAAGAACTAACAGGGCCTGCTAAGGAAAAATGGCAAAATGCCTTACAAAAGGAAATGGATTCATAGAGTCCAACCAAGTGTGGGAATTAGTTGATCTACCACCTGGCTGAAAAGCAATAGGGGGCAAGTGGGTTCTCAAATACAAACGCAAGGCTGATGGATCAATTGATAAACCCAAAGCAAGGTTAGTTGCCAAAGGATATACACAACAGGAAGGAGTGGATTACGGAGACACTTTCTCACCTATTGTACATTTCAACTTGATACGATTGATACTAGCTCTAATGGCAAGTTTAGACTTAGAGTTACATCATATGGATGTAAAAACCGCCTTCCTGAATGAAAAACTAGATGAAGAAATCTATATGGAATAGCTTGAGGGCTTCATACAGAAAAGGAACAAACAAAAGGTTTGTAAACTCTTGAGATCCATTTATGGACTCAAGCAATCATCTAGACAATGGTACTTAAGGTTCCACAAAGCTTTAAGCTCCTATGACTTTGAAATGATTAAAGAAGATCACTATGTTTATATCAAGTAGTTTGGAGACAACTTTGTCATTCTATCCCTCTATATCGATGACATACTCCTAACTGGTACCAATCTTAGACTAATCAAGATGATCAAAGAGTGGTTATCTTTGAACTTCGAGATGAAAGACATAGGCGAAGCAAAATATATCTTAGGTGTTAAGATAAAAAGAGATCGTTCTAGAAAGTTGCTGTCATTGTCACAAAAGGCATACATAGCAAAAATTCTTAAGCATTTCAACATGAGAGACTATAAGCCTATGGATATCCCTGTGATTAAGGGACATAACCTAATCGAGGAAATGCGTCCCATAAAACAATGCGATATAAAACACATGAAGAGAGTCCCATACTCAAACGCCGTTGGCAGCCTAATGTACACTATGTTGTGTACCAGGCCAGACATATGCTTCACAATTGGACTTGTGAGCGATTCCAATCCAATCCAGGAGTAAAACACTGGGAAGTTGTAAAGAGGATTATGAGATATCTAAAAGGAACCATCGACTATGAGTTGTGCTATCAAGGAAATGGCCTTGATGCATAGGGTTATTCCAATACTGATTGGGTAGGACACCTGGAGGAGTGACACTCGACGTCAGGCTATGCATTCCTACTAAGTAATGGAGTAATCTCCTAGAGTAGCAAGAAAAACGTGTGTCTTTTTATCTATAGAAGCACAATACATAGCATGTTCTACAGCTGTCCAAGAAGTTGTATGGCTTAAAAGATTCTTAGTACGATTGGGAATCCATGGTAGTAGTGAGGGACCAACCCTAATTCCCTACGATAGTCAAGCAGCAATAACCTATACAAAGGACCATAAGTACCATAATTGTATTAAGCATATAGACATAAAATATCACTTTGTAAAAGATATAATCGTTGAGAAACAAGTGACAGTTCATTACGTGTCCACTCATAAGATGTTGGCAGATCCCCTAACCAAGCCTATAGTTAGAGATCCTTTTTCCAAGCATGTAAAGGCCTTGGGCATGCATAAAGCATGATGTATTGAACTCTTTTTTCTTTTTTATCCTTTTTCTTGTTCAATTAGGCAAGCATAAGGTATGGTTGTACTGACCTTTTTGTTTCCTCTTACTTAGTAATTCAATGCATTTTATCTAATTTAAAGAAATTTTCTTGAATATACATTTGTGTATTTATACATGTATAGGCGTGAGGTATGCAACACCAATATGTCGTACAAGTCACAAGATTGGCTCACTCGCACGAGCAACTGCCTCACTATGTTTTCATGGGATATAGAAGGTTTGACAGCAGATAGTCACCATGAGATGGTAGAGAAGAATCATTGCACAAGTGTCACCTCAGCTAGACTAAGATGAGACCCATAAAAGTTTGAGTCGAATCATGAATAATATGTAATCCTAATTTAAATAGATTAAATAAACTAAATAAATTATTTTAGACTAAATCCTATATTTAGGGGGTGTTTGGGTGATTGTCCAAACCATGGTCTGGGAAAAAGTTACCCAAACACCTATCAATTTTTCAAAACCATGGTTTTATGATAAAACCATGGTTTGCCTTTCAAAACCAAGGCTTTGTAATAAGCAAAAAAATTTTGCTTTTTGAGTGGTTCTCCCCCCACCCCTTACGGTATTTTTTTTTTTTTGTTGAAAACAATTATTTAGTTTTCTAAAAACATAATCTTATATTTTATAATTATATTACACATATTAACAATTACCACATCCTGTTTTAATATAAGACCTCATTTGATTTGTATTTGGTCCAAAATATAAAACCTCAATCTACTTTATTTTTATATTTGTCTATCATTTTTAAGTTATAACCAATAAACTTGATTAATAGGGATATTGTAGGAAAAGTAACACCTGTTTATTACAAATAACTAACTTAACTTATTTTTTTAATCTACTCAAATTAGTAAACTAACTCTTACATTTAGAACTGGATATAGTAATTAATATATGTTTTTATACATTGTTTATTATGTTGGCAAAAAAAAATTAATAAATTTATTATTTCGGTCTTTAATGTAGGACCTAATTGGAGAGTTAATATTGGTCTTAAATGTAAGATTATTGTTCCGGTCATCAATGTAAAACCTAATTAGAGAGTTAATATGTAGACAAGGTCTTAATACCTTCATCAATAGAATCTTCATCTCACATGGCTTGGTTTCGTAACTCCATAAGAGATCAAATTATTCACTATATACAAAAATAATCATATCCTTTTTATTTTCTTTTTTCTTTTCAGATAATGTAATGTGTTGTTAAAAAAAACTATTTAAACAAATATATTTCGATACAACCTCTATTATTAAGACAATTAATATGAAATTTTTTTTGTGTGGTTATTTAATTTTGTGAAAAAAAATATGGGATTTCATCTTTAAAATTTTTAAGAAATATATTTTTTTTGGCAAAGTAAATCATTTTCCTAAAAACATATTTAATTATTTTATTAATATATCTACACATTAATTTTTATTAATTATATTATTTATGTCTTATTTATTATGTTGCCAAAATATATATTATTAACAAATTTATTACTTCAAATAAACATATATTATGAAATATATCTTACATGTAATTATCATTTAAACTTATGTCCTTTTTAGTAATTTTTACATATCAAAAAGCACTTTTGACAACAATTATCCAAATACTCTCACTTTATCAGAATCACTTTTTCAGAAAATCTATTCTTTCAAAATCTATTCTCTCCAGAATCTATTCTCCAGAAGCTATTCTTCAAACCATGATTTTGCCTCATCCAAACACCCCCTTAAGATGGGAGGACTATACAGTATCAAAAAGTGTAAAAGTATTTTAGTTTGAAAAAAATTATAAATATAAGAGATAAGATAGATAAATATCTTACATTTAGGGAAAAAGTATAAATATGAGAGATAAAATAAATAAAATTCTTATATCTAGAAATAAATGATAAATATGATAATTAAGATATATATAAATATGATAAACAAGATAAATAAAGGTCTTATATTTAGAAAAAAATTATAAATATAAGAGATAAAATAGATAAAGGTCTTATATTTAGAAAAAATGATAAATATGATAATTAAGATAGATAAAAGTTTTACATCTGGGAAAAAACACTTTTACATTTTTTTATATAATATACTCCTCCCGTCTCAAATGGAGGACTTACTCTAAGGGTAAATTTTGATTCTAAGTGTAAGACATTTATCTACCTTATTTCTCATATTTATTATCAAGTAATTTATTTAGTTTTTTTAATCTATTTAAATTAGATAAATAGGTCTTATATCAAAAATTAACGAAATGTATATTTGATTTGCCTATTAACTCTATTGATCATTCTTTCTCCCCCATATACCCATCACTATATTTTTTTTAAACTATTCCACACTCATCAATTTTTCAAGCATTTGATTTGATTCTAGTTGGCAGGGAGAGAGGAGAGAGGAAGGCAAAATCATTCTATGAAGATGAAGTTTACTTTTTATTCAAAAGAAATCTACATGTCAGAGTTGATAGGATGATGTGAGAAAGAGCAAACATAAAATTCTAAACAATTTTCTTACAATTATAAACTCGTTCTTTACTTACAATATTAAGTATAGTATTTTGATAGATAATTTTTATTTTATCAAATTTTGGTAATATTTTTTACTGTTTATAATATATTAATAAAAAAAAGCTTGGGATAAAGTATGGAGCATTTCAACTTTGGATTTAACGCCTATAGGCCGTAGCGGTATAGCAGCACTTAAAAACAATTAGTAGACTACGGATCCCCGCCCCCGTTGCTGTATGTATTGTTCATGGCTACCCAAGATTTGCATTTATCATTGGAAACAACTACTACTACACTTACCAACAGAGATTAAGACAAGTGAAAGGATTACTTTCTCACGATATGGTGAATTAAGGTTCAAATTCTTGTTAGAAGAGGTATCCATATTTAATGTATGATAGTGTCTCGAATAAAATTATCTCCAATAGGAGAATATCTATGCTTCAGGAAAAGAACTGCTGCTACAGTTACACTTTTTAAAATATTAATTAAATTTAGTTAAAAATAATAAATGTGCAAGATATGGACATATTTTTTCAATTATACACTTGTTTATAAAGAAAGTATATGAGAGATAATAAGTAAAAATTTATTATAAAGAGATCATAAGCAACATATTCCATCTAGTCTATTTATAAACTTCAAATTTAAAGAGAAAAGTAATTTATTTTGTAAGCTTCATTTTGGATTTTTCTGACCATTTAATGTATTTTTTTAATTTTACACTTAATTAATTTATTATCTCTCTTTTGTCATTTTTTTTGCTACATTTTCTTATACATTATCTTTCATCATTTTTCATTTATATCAAAATATATTTAGAAATAAAAATATATTTTTAATCCATTTATAGTTTTTAACTGATTTTTGTTATACACAAATTGATAACTGATTTATAGAAGGAATATATTGAATGAGGGTAAAAGTAAAAAGACGAGTTTAAAATCTCAAAGAGATTATACATACATATATATATATATATATATATAAAGGGACTGAGGAAATAAGATATAAATAATCAAATTGTGTGATCTAAGAAAACTATTAAAATTATTTAAAAATAATAAATAAGTTGAAAATGTAATTCTTTTTTAAATACGTTTTTATTTATAAGTGGATAGATAAAAGTAAGAAAAAATATTAGAAAAAATGTGTGAGAAAAAAATAATAAGGGGAAGTATATTAATTAATGTTTAACCAGATTCTAGACAAAGTTTATAAGAAGAAAGACTTAATTCAAAACTTTGAATTTTATAATAAAGAATGGAGGGACTATTATGCTCCCCCTCATCACTAAACATTGTGTCACCTAAGTACTCTTCTCCTTTTTTTCCCCTAAATAATAATAATAATAATAATAATAATAATAATAAATAAAAAATTACTCTTTTATCAATATCAAAATAAAGCTTGAATCTTATTAATTTTAATTTAAAGTTAAATAATTTTTTAATTTTATTCCTATTTATTATATATACCTTTTAAGAAAAATAATACTAATATGCAAAACAGTAGATTATGAATAAAATTATACTCTCATGCAATAAATTTAAGAGAAAATGATAAAAAAAAATGAACATCGCTAAATCCAAAATCAAGATTGTTTTATTTAGGGAAAATTAATCCCGAAGTCCTTATACTTTACATTAATTTTGAATTAGGTCCTTATAGATTAGTTTCTTTGAATTGGACCCTCACACTTAAGTCTGTTAAACCTGCTTGTCCCTGAACCCTTAACACCGTTAATATCAACAGAGTTGGCTGAATATATTTATCCACATAAGCTGTGACTTATTTCCCTCCTTGTGTAGGAAAAAAAAAATCATGATCACCCAAGATAAGGTCCATATCTTCACCGCCACTCTATACCGCAACATCGCCGCTGAGATCATGAATGCCAAACAAGCATCCCTCCTCGTATTCACATCCTAGGATGAAATCTGGAGAATCAGGCTAGCCATACACCAAGCCATATAGCAAAATCATGAACAAGAGTGAACTGACATTTCTTATTGCGTACAGTACTCTCTTAAACCCACTAAATCCGTCTTCTTTAGCTTCATGATAGCAAAAGGAAGGCCATAAACTTCTTTTGTGCTTTAATTTTTGTATTGAGCCCAAGATATTTTTTTCCCTTTTTTGTAAATTTTACACCTTCCTATTACTCAGACCTCAGGTACTCATGTTTGTCCTCTTCCATCCTGTTCATCAAAACCACCATAAAAATATCAACCAACACAACCATTGTTCAGAAATCATGACCCTTACATATTTAAAGCGAAAATTATTCAAGAGTTGCATATATCTTGTTCTTTTCGAGCCGAAGACCCATCAAAACCCAAACTCAGCTTCAAGTGGGCAGATCCAGAGCGTGTTGATTGTATGGTCCTGATGGAGGAAGGGAGATGCTGCAGGCAGTAGATCTAGAAGCTGGTGGCAGACGAGGGTTCTATCTTTCTTTTGTACTTTGATTGCTTTGACACTGTTAATTTCCCAAGCTTCATCCCAGAAGATGAATACAAGGGATGCTTGTTCCTAGGAATGATGTTCCGGATGTCGGCCGTGAGGTTATAGCAAAATGACGACATTTTTTAATTTTTTGTATAGTCAATATCTTGAACGTTTGTAGATATGTTTTTATTCAGCAGTGGAAGGGTGACAACTCATATTTTTTTAATTCAAATGGCAGCACAGTCAACAGTCAACTCATTCATATTTCAGCCACTTCACCAAACATTAACGGTGTTAAATGCTGAAGGACCAACATGTTAACAGATCTTAGTGCGAGGACCAATTCAAACAAATCAATCTACGGGACCTAATTCAAAATTGATGTAAAGTATAAAGACTTGGGATTAGTTTTCCCTTTTATTTATTTTGACATGTTTTTACTATACTTAAGTTACAAATAACGACATATTTTTATAAGAATTTCTAATTTAAAAGTTAGTAATTTGCATTTTTTGCTTTTAGCTCATTTCTCTAAATTTGATTATATAACTTATATTAAAATCTCAAAAGTACCCTTGATCCTATGTTAAATAAGATTGGAGGAGTATATCTTAATTTAAAAATATGACGATTAACCAAATTGACACATCAACAAAAATATTTTAATTTGGATTAAGAAAACCGCATTTCTGTTTAATTATTTATGTCACATGTCACATTCAATATTCTTAATTAGACATATTATAAATTTCAAATAAATCATTTTAAAGGTTGTGAATTCGAATGGTACAGGAAAGGTATAAGAACATACGAGTGGTGGCAGAAAAAAAAAAAACAGTCATCATATGGGTTTATATTAAAAATAATTTATTGAACTATTCAATTAAACTAAACTCTCTCATCATTATTATCGGTTCTTATAAATAAAGGTATTGGGTCACAAATAACAAATGCTTCTAAAAGTATTTCTTCCAACAAATATTTTCATATATAGAATTGGAAAAATTAATCTTTTAGTCATTCAAGTTTTGACTCAGTTCCTCAATTATGACTCAGTCTCTAAACTTTTAATTTGATTAAAACTCAGTTGTTAAATTTTTCTTTTCCTTTAATAAATTAATCCTGGTCACATACGACTCACCCTAAGTCATCTTATATGGCTTGCTGACACTGACAAAAATTGGTGATGTGACTTCTAAGTAAGTTGAAGTTAAACTAAAACAAGGGAAATGCCATCTGTCACACCTGAAATCCTGGTCATCCCGTAAAAGGAAAGAAGGAGGAGTCGCCACCAGAATTTTAAAAGGTTAATTTTGGAAACCTAAAAAATATGGTCTACAAAAACCGGATAGAATTCGAGAGTCGATGTGTGTGGGGAAGGTGTTAGGCACCCCACAACACCTATTCAAGAGAACGGTTACCCTAAGAGTCTGTTTGGCTCAATGAGAGGAGGGAGGGGAGGGAGGAGAGTGGGAGGATTTAATATTATTTTATTTGGATTTATAAAAAAAAAAAAAGAGGGGAGGGGGGAGTTTTAATATATTACCTTATTTGGTTCACGAGGAGAAAAGGGGGAAAATATTTTAACATGATCAATTTTGCCCTTATTTTACTTAAGATTATTTTTTCAAATTTTATAGAATGTTTAATAAAATAAAATTGTAAATAACATTTAATATATTAAGCAATACTTATACCAAAATTCTAATATTTCCTCTATTTTCATCTTTACGGCTGCAAAGCTTCGAGGATTTAAATTTTGACATATAAAATTATATGTGTCAAAATTTAAATCCTCAAAATTTTGTTCATTGAATTATCCATTTTATTTTTCAAATTTCACATTTAAATACAAAGGAGGAGAGTAGCGTCTGAAGACAAGAAGAAAGAGATTTAGGATAACATATGAATATTAAAAATAAATATGGGTAAAATTAGGGGTTGTTAATTTGTCCCGTCCTTGTCCTGGTGAGTTCAGGACGGGACGGGACGGGATGAGACCAAAAAAATTTCGGGACGGCCCGGGAACAGTGATCGGGACAGGACGAGGCGAGAGAACAAGGTTATCCTGTCTCATCCCTTCCCGAGGTATTTTTTTTAAAAAAATTACTATTAATAATTATTATTAGATTATTTAATTTACTTATTAATAATTATTATTATTTTTTCGTGATTTTTAGCTTTTAAGTTGTCGTATTATCTCAACAAAATCTCATTTCTCAATAAAATAATTCATTAAGCCATTATATAGTGTTTAGTTTACGTATTCTTTTTACAATATTGTTTTTACATCTTTTTTATACTATATAATTAAGCTTTCTACATAATATTTTATAATATTTTATTTTTAGAAGCCTAATGAAAAATAAGTATTATAACAAAAAAATTTCATATGAAAAATTATAATTTATTTTTTAAAAATGGGGGGGAACGGGACATCAGGATCGGGGCGGGGTGGGACACGGGACTAAAGCCCTGTCCTGTCCTTGTTCACTGAGATGGTCCCAAGACAAACTCGTCCCTATTCCGTCCTGTCCGTGAACACTCCTAAGTATAATGATCACAACATGGCAAATATTGCCCTTTCTCTCCAAATCCTCTCCATTTTGGAGGGAAGGGGAGAAAAAAAATTTTAAAAGTTTCTCTCCCCTCCTAAAATTTATGTATTGATTAAAATCTTAACCCTCCCTCCCCTTCCCTCCCCTCCAAATCCCTCATACCAAACGCATCCTAAGTCAATTACTCAAAATTACTATGGCCCTTTTAATTATATTTTAATTACCTAAGGAAAAAGATAAAAACAAAGAAAAACAATTTATTTACAAAAACAAAAAAAGTTATTTATAAAGTTAGACTTGACCTAGGATAAAAACCTAGGGCCTATATACCCTTTAGAGGGATCAAAACCCACATAGTTCGAGGGTAGAAACGCGTGTCATTTGATTGATATCGTTTAAAAAAATATTTATTTGATTATTTAGAAAGGATTTTTTGAGGGTTGTCATTTTTTAATTTATGAAACAATTTTGTATTTTTATTTGAAAATATTTTTTTAAGAAAAATTTTGGATTATACTTCCTGCGGAGAATCCCATAATCTCACATGGAAAAATAATCATTCAAACCTGTGAGGGTTCTGAAAACCTCAAACGGGTCTAGAAAACATTTTATTTTAAGATATTTCATTTTAAAAAAAAAGCTTAGGGTTGCACTTTCTGCGGAAACTCCTATAATCTCACACAAAAGAGCAATCATTCGAGTCTGCAGGGGTTCTAAAAACCTCACACGGCTCTAGAAAACATTTTTATTTATTAATTTTGATGAACATATTTTTCTTAGTTCAATTAGTAAAACAATATTTACATTAAAGTTTAAGAAAAATGAGTGAAAGCAAGAAATAATCAATGGACATTGCCCAAAAACTGAGTGCCTCTATATTCACAATAAAACAAGAAAGAGAAGGCAAGAAGTATATGTGCTTGGAAATAATGTGCAGTGAGGCAGTATGTACATTTGAAACTTAAAGGGAAAATCAAACAATTAGAAGAAAATGAGAATGGATAGAAACATGTACCCTTAAGGCTTGCCTCACGAAAAGAATGAAGAACAAAACTTTTTCTCTTACCTCTCTTCTGCTCTAGAATTCTCCTCCTCTTCCTTTAACCCTCGCTTCCCTATTTATATGCTCCAACTAGGGTCTTTTTTTAATTTTTTTAATTTTTGTTTTTTAATTTTTTTAATTATGACTCATAATATAACTTCCTATTTAAACACTAAATCATCGTCAAATTGTAATTTTTTATTTTAATTTTTGTTTTTTATTTTTTTACTATTATGATTCCAAAATATGTTTCTAAATTGAGGAGTCAATCATCTTAAATGATAAATTTTTATTTTTATTTTTTGATTTCTCTTATTTCCCTCTTTAACATGTTCATCTCATATTTTTTAAATTAGAGACCAACCAGCATTTAATTTTATCTTTTGTTTTATTATCATTTATTGTGAGAAAAATATTCTTATTTAATTTTTCTTTTTTTCATTTGCCCCATGGTAGACTTTTCAAACTTAGCCTCCAAGAAAAAATCAAGGAAGATATTAATCTTTTACTATTCTTTTTTCTTTTTTTAATTTCATTTACATTTGATATTTTTTTTAGGACTCAAACAAAATTGGGTATTCACAACATCTCATTTCCATGCTTTCGTGTTTTTCCCCTTCCTACCTCTCAAACTGGAAACTCTGCTTTTCCTCCATACTCACGTCTTGCCTTTCATGTAAGACAGTTTAATATATATTTATATTATTTTATTTTGTTTTAATAAAATATTTTGAGCATGACTCATTAGTCAATTAAGCCCAGTCCAGTAGGTATGATTTTAAACTCAATTCTTTTTAGTTATTTCTTAACCTTGATGGTGGGTTAAGTTTTTTTTTCATGGTAGATTAAGTGAGTGCATAAAAAGAAAACCTAATTCACTGCTTTTGAGGGTTTCTTGATTGGTGATAGCTTTCATCATGATTAGTGTAGATTGCTTCTTCGAATCATTTAGCATGACGTGAGCTATTTATATAAGTCTACTATTTGGATAAGCATGTGTGTTCACATAGATTACTCTAACATGTGGCATCAAAGCCAAGTTCCAGACCTTCCTCTGCCTATTATCTTTGCATATGAGATATTAATATATCTTAATTTATCTTTGCATATGAGATATTAATATATCTTAATTTTCTATTTGAAAAATTAATTTGAGAGAAGTTTCATCATTTATCCGTTCAACTTATTTTTATCTGAATGTTTATATAAGCTTTTGAATATTAGAGGCCAAGGTTTGGCTTTGAAAAGTCACGAACTTGGCGTTGGTGGATCCGGTTTGAATTTGAAATCAATTTATGGAGCTGGGTTTGCGAGCATGATTTTTTTTTTTGGGTCTGTTGTTGTTTTGTTTTGTTGTTTTGCAAATTTATATTTGAGTTGAAATATCCTAAATTTGATTTGGTAAACAATTTTTGGGTGTATAAAATAGTAGGAGAATTTAATTTTGTTTAATCAGTCACTTATGTTGATTAAATTAATTAGTTAAGTTCTCTATTATGTTATGCATAAATGAGATAACTGTGATTAGCATGCAAAGTTGATAAAGAGTAGCCATAACATCCTCTTTTATAGTACAAGGGTAAATAATCACATATGGATTTTAAAATATCAACTGTAATCAATGAGTAATTATAATTTTATCACATAAATGGTTTAGTTGATTAAATTATTTAGTTGAAATTCTCATTGATATTGTATGTGTGTGTGTATGGAATTTAACTGTACACATATGATATTAGTGATTAGCATTCATATTTGTTTAAGGAATAGCTACAGTATCCTTATACATATGTTGTATGCATATTTAATCACATGTGGATTTATAATATCAATTTTTGGTTAAATGTACAATTAATACACATAATGATTTGATGTCTATGTAATGCGAATGTACAGTTGAGGAGTAGCCACAACATCCTTACGTGTACATATATTTGTTTTTAATAGACAAATCATCACATAAAAATTTAAAGATATCCTCTACATTCCAGCGTTCTAAATGTGAGAATATATGGAATACAAAAATGTCAGAATAGAGCTAGAAACCCCTTTCTACTGCAGCTTGACATGGAATTGGAAAGGGAATTGATCGAAATTCTCAAACAGGAAGAGCTGAAATGGTTCTAGAAGTCTAGAGGGAGCTGGATTGAACAAGGGGATTGGAATACACATTATTACCATACAAAAATAATGATTAGAAGGAGAAGAAATAAAATAAGAGTTTTAAAGAATGATGCAGGAGAATGGATAGATGAGGAGGAATCTATTATGAATATGTTCCAATCCTTTTACTTGAGACTGTTTGAGGAAGAAAGAAGTGACAGAGAGTGGTATGAGACAGGTCAGAAATGGGGAGAAGTGTGTAAGGAAGAGGTGAAGAAGATTAACAGACCTGTAACTTTTGAAGAAGTGAGGAAAGCTTTTTTTCAAATGGGAAGTTTCAAGGCTCCTGGAGAGGATGGGTTTCCTGCTGTTTTCTACCAACAAAACTGGAATATTGTCGGTGCTGAAGTAGCTAAGTTCATCTCAAGACTTTGGGACAACCCAAAAAGAATTAATGAAATAAACAGTACTTTGCTTGTATTGATTCCAAAGGTAGAACATCCGGATTTTGTAAGTCAATTTCGCCCCATAGCCCTATGCAATGTTCTGTATAAAGGTTTATCTAAAGTTGTGGTTAACATACTTAAGCCTCTTATGGACAAGCTGGTTTCCCCTTTCCAATCCAGCTTTGTCCCTAAGAGAAGTATTCAAGAGAACATTATAATAGCTAAAGAAATGGTGCATTCAATGAATAGGATGCAAGGAAAGAGAGGATATATGGCTATCAAGATTGATCTTGAAAAAGCCTACGACAGGATGTCATGGAACTTTGTGAGAAAAGTGTTGCAAGAAATCGGATTTGATGAACATGTTGTGAATGTGATAATGAGCTGTGTTGACTCAACTAGCATGGCTATAACTTGGAATGGAAGGAAGAAGGCCTACAAGAGGCTTGAGGCAAGGAGATCCGTTGTCCCCATATCTATTTGTATTAGGTATGGAGAAGCTTTCACATCTAATTGCTGATAGAGTGAACAAGGGGGAGTGGAGACCACTGAAAATGGGAGAAGAGGTACTGCTATATCACACCTCCTTTTCGCAGATGATCTCCTACTTTTCTGCAAAGCAAACCTTGAACAAATGAGCACTGTTTTAAATGTGTTAGAAGAATTCGGTGAGGTCTCTGGACAGAAGCTTAATGCACAAAAAACTAGTATTTTTTTCTCCAAAAATACTAGTAGAGTACTGTAGAATGAAATCTGTCATTTTTCTGGGTTTAGAAAATTGGAGGATTTGGGAAGATATTTAGGGGCATATATGCTGAAGGGAAGAAACTCAAAAGAAAGATTTCAACATATCCTTGATAAAATGCAAAGCAAGCTTAGTGGATGGAAGAAGCAAACCTTATCTTTGGCAGGAAGGTTAACTCTGGTACAAGCTGTTACAAACCAAATGGCAGTCTATCATATGCAACACTCTCATATTCCGGTGGGTGTGAAGCAACAAATGATCAAGATCCAAAGAGATTTCCTTTGGAATGATGAACCTGGTAGGAAAAAAATACATCCAGTTAGCTGGGATCTCCTTTGCAGTGCAAAAGAAAGGGGAGGTTACGGGTTAAAGGACCTAGGACTAATGAATGATGCGTTATTGGGGAGAATTGGTTGGAATATTCTAGCTAATCCCTTAAATCTCTGTTCTCAAGTTTTGGTGGGGAAGTATGGGAGAGAAGTTAATTTGAAAGAACAGTGTATCATGAAACCTTCTGATTCTGAAATTTGGAAAAATCTCTCCAGATTATGGCCACATCTAACTAGAAATGTCAACTGGGAAGTAGGGGATGGAAGTACTGTGAGGTTTTGGAGAGATGCTTGGTTGGATAATGGAAGAAAATTGATTAACAATAGTATCACCACTGTTACTGAATTTGAAGCTGAGAAACCAGTCCGAAATTTTGTCACTCAGGATGGCGAATGGGACCTTCAACTTCTAGAGAGGTTACTACCTCAAGAAGATCTTAAGAGAATTGTTGCTGTTATGCCCCCTGATGTTCAGAATGGGCCAGATGTGATTAAATGGGGGGATTCCTTGCAGGGAACCTATAGTGTGTCTGATATGTATAAACAGCTTAAGAATGAAGCTGGTATTGTTGACAGCTATTGGAAGAACTTGTGGAAGTGGAAGGGCCGAGAAGAATACAGATTTTTCTTTGGCTTGCATCCCATAATAGATTGCTCACTGGGGAAAGAAGGAATTGCATTTTAGGGGCTGATGGTAACTGTTACACATGCAGAGATGCTGTTGAAGACTTGATGCATGTTTTGAGGGATTGTGACAGAGCTAAAACAGTCTGGAGATGCTTGGGAGGAAAGGCACAGGAGACTGGTTTTATGCTGCGAAACAACCTTGAGTGGTTTAAATGGAACCTGCTGGAGTGCAAGGAGGACTAGAGCCTAACCTTTGGTATCACCTGTTGGTACTTGTGGATGTGGAGAAATAAAAGTATCTTTGAATTTGATTTCTCTTTTCCTACTAAACCTGCTTTGTTAATAAATAAATATGTATGTGATATACGTATGTGTAATGGGCTGTTTACAAACATGGGTTTAAGAAAGAAGGTGGTAAATGTGGGATGGGAGGCTCCAGATGTAGGGTGGGTTAAACTGAATGTGGATGGAGCATCTAAAGGAAGTATGGGTTTGGCAGGTTGTGGAGGTCTCCTTAGAGATTGTACAGGTCAATGGATGAGAGGGTTTGCAAGGCGACTTGGAGCTTGTGTCGCTATTAAGGCAGAACTCTGGGGTATTCTTACAGGTTTACAGTTGGCAAAGGCCCTCAACAAAAGGAAACTTGTTGTTGAAAGTGACTCTACCGCAGCTATTTGCATGTTCAAGGAAATAATTGATAATACAGAAATAAAGTCTAGCATACTGAAACAGATTCATAGAGAGGCGTTGTGTTTTGATAGTATTTTAGTTTGTCATGTTTATAGAGAGGCTAATACTTGTGCAGATTTTTTAGCTAACTTCAGTTTCAGTCTTGATAGGTTGGCCAATGTTTTTGATGAGCCACCTAATGATCTGAGGCCTCTGCTGTACAGTGATTTTAGAGGGGTTTTATTCCCCAGATTCCTAATGAGATGATCTGATTGGGCGTTTTGCCCCGTATTATACCCAAAAAAAAAAAGATATCACTTATAATTAAATATGTGGTTATGATTAATCTTTGCCCACTGATAGAGAATTATAATTACATATCAATTAGCCTAAGTGGTATAGAAATGGTCTTATGATTCCTAAGTAGCCCACAGGTATTAGGAAATCTAAATGCATTCTAGTTTCATCATTTAGAAGACATAAATTTGTGCTATGCTGAAGTTTTTACTCACAAGTAGACTTTAGTGATACGAAATTTATGACTGTATGATTTATATTGGTAAACATACACTTAAAAGTGATGGTTAATTACCTCATAAAGTGTTCTTGTATGCATGATTCAAGTTTAATTTTTATTTTGTAGCAATATTGTTATCTGTAATTGCATCTCTTTACTTGTTGAACTTGACATTAAGAAAGTTCTAATACCTATTAATACTAACATGTGAAGTTAGATAGTATTATAAGGTCAAATTGTTTTAATACAATGATTTCAATTTAGAACTGGTTATGGGTACATAACAAATAGAATAAAATCAAGAATTCTTCATGAGTTGAAAGACAAATTTGAGAAATTCTCATGTAAAGTCATTATTGCATTGTTTGCTAGCTATAAAATGATTCTCTATAAAATGTATTGGCACAATAGATCTCCATTATTATTTGCAAAAAAGATTCTCAATTTATTATATCATTAGTATGAACTGTTATACCTTTTCATAAATATATACAAGATCAAGTATTTATTAAAAAGGTATATATTAACTGTTTGGCTCAAATTTGGATAAGAATGAGATTTTAAAGGAGAATCATTAGGTCACCAACTTTAAAACCATAAAGTGATATGCATATATAAGAATTATCTGCCAATAAAGCAAGGTCTAATTGGAGATAATGAAGGATAGATTCTTGTCATTAGGGCATTTAAAATCTCCTTTTGTTTAGGCTAATCATGAGAAGGATTGTTACAAGTTATATGGTGATGGATATTATCAAATATCTCTATATGGAAAGGGTTAAAAGGTATATTAAAATCGAGATTTAATGATTTTTTAATCTTATTGGCTCCAATTTATGTATGGTTTACATTAAGGAATATGTAGACTATCATACCATTTTAAGAAAACTTGAAGAATTATGATTAGTAAGAGATCACGTGTATCATTACTTATTTCTTATTTATGTTCTAATATATGGAATTATATATTTCTCTTATAGATGTCCTCTCACAACATGTGGTCACTATTTGTCTTATAATTATGTAATTATCATTTGATGTGTATAAGGTAAAAGTGGGTAGGTAATATGATAAATAAATTAATGCAGTGAGATCAACAAGGAAAATAGATGAAATGATGAGTACATCGTTGATGGACAATAATTTTGTTATATGTTAAGTTTCTTTGTACAAAAAATCACGAGATGCTATTGTTGAGGAAAGAAATATAGCATTAATAAACATATTGGGTAATAAGGTTTATAATTTGATTTTCCTATTGGGATACACACTCAAGACAATTATATATATCTGATGGTGGGTTTTTTTTTTTACAGCGGACTGAGTGAGTGAATAAAGAAAAAACCTAATTCACTACTTTTGATGATTTCCTAACTGGTGGTGGTTTTTATCATGATTACTGCATATTCTTCTTCGAATCATTTAACATGACGAAAGGTATTTATATAAATCTTTTTGCTGTTATTCTGATGATGAGAGGTATTTATAAAAATCTTTCTGCTGTTATTATGATGATTGTGGAATTTCATATGATTATTTGAATAAATATATTTGTTTATATGAATTGCTCCAACATTTCAATCTTCTTCTTCATTGTCTTGTCGAGCTCCACCTCTGTCATTTTCTTGCTAGTGCTACTAATAAAAACCTTGAGGAAAAATCATCTCCTTTCTTTCAAAACCAATCTCCATGATCCCCAGCTTCTTGCTTCATGGGACTCCTCAGCCCCACACTGCAGCTGGTTGGCGTTGCTCATGAGCTCGACCAAGTTACCTCGCTTTCTCTTTCCACTTCACACCTCACAGATTTGCTCTCTTCAGACTTACCGTCCTCAACGCACCCTCTGTTTCTGGTGCTCGAAGTATTAAATCGATTCTTCCCCCCGGGGCCCCCGCCCCCGCCGAAAAAAAATTTTATAGCTTACTGGGAAGCCACATCACCAATTTTTATCAGTGTCAGCAAGCCATATAGGATGACTCAGGATGAGTAGTATGTGCCAAGGATTAATTTATTAAATGGAAAAAAAATTAAGGATTGAGTTTTAAACGAATTAAAAGCTGAGAGATTGAGTCATAACGGGTAATAATTACTAGATTGAGTTATAATTGAGTCAAAACTTGAAAGATTAAAATATTAATTTTTTTCTATAAAATTTGAACTTAAAACACTACTTAATTATAAATATGATACAAATCTGTATGAATTACAATTTCGTAAGTTATAAATAATATTACTTAATATTCAAAATCTATATAATGCATGATCTCATTTGAATTTTTAAAAAATGACGCAAATATTTAAGTGGACAAAACTTCAATTATAAAGACCAATAACTTAATCAAATTTTGAAAGTGTGAAAACCTTATTAATTAATCAAAAACTTGTAATCAGTAAAAAAAAATACTCATATTTTTTAAATTAATTCTAATTTATAATTAAATATTTTAATATAATTATAAATAAATAGATTTTACGATTAAAAATGTGATATTTTATAAAAATTAGTTATCATCCATGAAAAATTATTAGATCTGAAATTTAAAACATGAGAAGAATCAAAAGTATAATTGTATAAAAATTATAAACCCTACTTTCAACGAAAATTAAATTATAAAAGTGATTAATTTGGATTATACATAAAAATTAGTTTAAAAATTACACTCAATATTTAATATTTCTTTTTGACATTTTATAAAATTTTTATAATGAGGATTTATAGTTATTTTAGCCTTTGGGGTATTATGTGGTTGGTAATTGAAAATAAGTTACCATTTCTTCTTCTTTTTTTTCACTTGCAGATAAAAAAGAAAAGCAACTGGAATGTCATTTTATCATCACCATCTTCGAAACATGATAAAAATCGAACGGTCTAAAACTTTTAGAAGAGTCTTTGAAGAAAAATATGAAAAAGAGAGACGTTGCCGTGTATCCCATTTAAAGCGAGAATATGGCATCCTCATTCTCTGTGAACTATGCCGGAGTGAGCAAGTTTTTAATACTGAGTATTTGATTATTATATTAAAAATACTTAAAAATAATTTCATAATATATTGAAGGAAATTCATTCAATAAACATTATATCCAGTTATATAAAAGTTTTAAAAAATTACAATATAAATATTATATAACAAGTACGTGGCCAGTAATCACAGGCAATACTAAATTACTTGTCATTGGATATGTGATTTCAATTATACGCTTTAATATTGGCTATAACACCTCACATAATTATATTGATGTATTTGATTAAATATTTTATTTAAAAGTCTATATACATTTCTAGCATTCAAAACAAGTCATAATTTTAAAATATTTTTCTGACATAACAAAAAAAACTATTGAAGTCCTATAGTCATGACAAATAAAAATATAATATAGCATGTGCTTGAGAAGTGTAGAAGCTTCATGACTTACTCTATTAGTGCCTTCCCTTGATTTTTTCTAAATCTTTTACCTGAAAAATATTAATATAAAGGATGAGATCTTATATCTTAGTAACTATTAAATCTATACAAGTAAATCATATAAAACAAACAAACCGATTATGTGTGTGTATTTATGTATGGAAATCACACACACACATATATGTATCACCGATTATATGTGTGTGTGTTTATATATACATTCAACTTAATTTCATTTTTAATTCAATAATATACCAACATCATTTTCCAATATATCTAAAAATAAGGCAATATGTATCTTCCCTTATATTACCATCCACTCTTGTACCGCTGACTGGAGCCAAAGGCTAACACATAATCCAATAAGAACTAATTTATTTTACTGAATTATTTCAAACTCACCAAAACTAAAGATAAATCCAGCCAAAAATATAAAGTTCAAGTTCAGACTATAACTCTCCTTCTTCGCAAATAAAATAAGGAGGTGTCACATGTCCTACAGCTCCAATAAATTCCCAGCCAAAGGAAAACATGAAAGAAGGGACCCTGATAAATGTTATCTACTATGCATCTAGTGGTGGGATACCATGTGGTAATTTTATATCCATACAAATCTCCTTCTATCATTAGTCCAACAATACATATGTCATATGCAAATAATATTACATAAGAAGTACTTCATCAAATATCTTATTGAAATAAGATAGCAATAAAATTTCTATATCAATATATTTAGATATTAATCATAATTAATAGCAATAAATTTTAACAAATTAAAGTAATATATTAAAACATTTATTTGAAAAATCATAATATATACATATATTTCAATATGTTATAATAAAAATTAATAAATCCACAATATAATCACACACAATTCACATGTACATGAAAAAAAATTTTCATAGTTACCTGCTACTCTTTAACTTGCAAATATTCAGATAATGGTTATTTAAAAGTTTTCAAGAGTCTACAAAATTACACAGAAATATCTATTAATATATAATTCAAAACTATTCTAAAATTCCAAGACCACCCTTTGAACCAAAATTATGTAAACATATTAACTCTCACATATCCAACTATTTATAATAGATGCAATATTATTTTGAAAATAAAATTTTCATATAAGACTATTTAAATTTAATAACTTAAATAAATATATTTATTACCTAAAATATAAATATTTTATATTAAAATTCTCAGTGTATAATTTTTCAAGCCTTCAAAAATTATTTCAAAAAATATATATTTAACCTATACAATATTCAAACTGATTAAAATTTTAATATTATATTAAATAACTCAAATAAATTTTCTAACTTAAATTTAATTGGTAAAAATATTTTATATTTCTTAAATAATAAATTTTTCAACTAAAATTTTAATTTAAAATTCTCAAAACAAATTATTGAACAAATATAAACTGATTAAAATTTCTTAATAAAGTATCTTGAAATTTCTACTATTATATATTATTAAAACTCAATATTTACTCTATACTCAAACCGTAAAATTTTCTTTAAATATTATAATGATACTAATAATATAAAGCTCTAAATATATAAAAAAAATTTCATAAAGAAAATATGCTATACCTAGATGATTTTCAAAGCTTGCATTACCCTTTAAATGCCAACACTTCTGCTTTTGTCACGCTCGCCCTCTTAGCCTTATGCTCTCTCTTTCTCTTCTGCTTTCTCTTCTATATTTTATCTTCCAACTGCCCCTCTCATTTTTCTCCATTTCGATGGAAAAGCTGGTGTTTTGTTTTTTTACTTAATTTAATTATAAGAAAATATTATTTTATTATTTTTTATTTTTAGAATTTCAATTTTTTTTAAAAAAAAAGGCATGTTACATTGGTGTCATTGGCCATTATTATCACTCTATCAATGGTCTTGGTCTTTGTTGGCTTAGAGGTTTTAGGAAAGTAATTATTTCCAAGAAAAAATACACTAAAATATCCTCAAAAATACTAAAAGACAAATTAGAGTAAGTGAACTTTAATATCCTAAATTAGACCCCTTGCATTATTTTGGAACTTTCAAATATTGCAAAATGATGATATTACCCTTATTCCTAGCGACTACTTTCATATAGTTACTAACTACTCTAATTTAACAATTGACTACTTTTATTTCAAAATTTTGATGATTATTTTTATATAATTATTGACTACATAATAGTAGTAGATAACTAAACAAAAAATAGTGACTAGATCTCCAGTAACACTTAATGCATTTTTTAAATTTTGAAATAAAAGTACTCAATAGCAAAATTAGAGTAATCAATAGTTAAATAAGAGTAGTCACAAAATAAATTACCTTTATAATTTAGTATCCGCACTCTACACTTCATACATATAATGGATTACATAATATTTGCACTCTACACTTCTCAGTTGGCAACAGTACTGAAAAATATATAAATGGTTATCAATACAACAACAACAATAACAAGCCTTATCCCACTAGGTGGGGTTGGCTACATGAATCACTCGACGCCATTGTGCTCTGTCAACAACCCAGTCCTTAGATATGTTGTTGACCAGGAGGTCTCGTTCAATGAACTCATTAAGCGTTCTTCTTGGTCTTCCTCTGTTCCTTTTTATGGGACTCCATCTTGTCTAATCCACCCTCCTCACCGGGGCCTCCAATGGCCTTCTCTGCACATGTCCAAACCATCTTAAGCGATTTTCAACCATTTTCTCTTGGATAGGTGCCACACCGACTCTTGCTTTGATATTTTCATTTTGAATTCTATCTTTTCTTGTATGACCACACATCCATCTCAACATCCTCATTTCTGCTGCCCCAACTTTGTGCTCTTGTTTTCCCTTTATTGCCCAACATTCACTACCATACAACATAACCGGTCTTATAGCAGTCTGATAAAATTTTCCTTTAAGTTTCTCAGGTACCTTCTTATCGCAAATAACTCCGGTAGTTTTCCTCCACTTTAACCAGCCAGTTTGTATTCTATGAGAAACGTCTCCATCAATTTCCCCATCCTCCTGTATAATGCATCCTAGGTATTTAAACTTTGATACTTGAGGAATGATTTGCTCCCCCATCTTCACCTCCAAATCCCCATTGCCTTGCCTCCCTCCAAAATTACAATGCATATATTCTGTTTTGTTTCTGCTCAAGAGGAAACCTTTCGACTCCAACATCCTTCTCCATAACTCTAATCTAGTGTTAATCTCTTCTTTTGATTCCGCCATGAGAACTATATCATCCGCAAAAAGCATGGACTTAGGAATTCTTTCTTAAATAGGTTCAGTTAGAACATCCAGAACAATGTTAAACAAGTACAGACTCAAACAGGATCCCTGATGTAGGCCAATTTGAATGGAGAAGTCCTTTGACTCACCTTCAGGCGTCCTTACACTAGTAGTTACCCCCTCATACATATCTTGTATGGCTTTGATATAAGCAACCCGTACACTTTTTTTTCCAAAGCCTTCCACATTACTTCTCTTAGCACACGATCGTAAGCCTTTTCCAGGTCAATAAAGACCATATGTAAATCCCTTCTTTTACTTCTATATCTTTCCATTAATCCTCTTAGTAAATAGATTGCTTCCGAAGTGGATCTCCCTAGCATAAATCCAAATTAGTTTTTTGAAATAGAAGTCTCCAGCCTCAACCTATATTCCATCACTTTTTCCCACAACTTCATTGTATGACTCATAAGTTTTATCCCTCTGTAGCTTGCACAGTTTTGAATATCTCATTTATTCTTGTAAATAGGAACTAAAATGCTTCTCCTCCACTCATCCAGTATATTCTTAGAGCGTAAAATTTCATTAAAAAGCTTAGTTAGCCACACCTCACCCTCATCTCCGAGACATTTCCAAACTTCAATAGGGATACCATCAGGCCCAGCGGCTTTTCCATTGTCCATTTTCTTGAGAGCTGCATTAACCTCTCTGATATGGATCCTGCGGTAGAAAGCCAAATTCTGATCATCTTTGTTAATTAGCAAGTCCTGTAAGTCCTGAGTCGCATAATTGCTTCCGTCATTAAACAACTTGTGAAAATAAGCCTCCCATCTGTCCTTAATATCACCATCAATAACTAACACTTTACCATATTTATCCTTTATACACTTTACTTGGTCCAAATCTCTCTTTTCCCTCTCTCTTTGCTTCACAATCTTGTAAATATTTCTTTCTCCTGTCTTTGTTCCTAACTCCTGATAAAACCCTTCATATGCTTTAGTATAAGCTTCGCTCACTGCTTTCTTCGTCTCTTTTTTAGCCAACTGATACTTTTTCTGGTTTTCTACACTATTGCACGAGTGTATGGCCTTAAAACAATCTCTTTTCTGTTTGACTTTCTCTTGCACACTTTTATCCTACCACCAAGTCTCCTTATCTCTCTGACAAGGACATTTGGATTCTCCCAAAATTTCTTTACCCACCAAATGAACCCTTGTAGCTATCTCTTCCCACATCATGTTTGCATTTCCCTACGACTCTCAAATCCCTTCCTCCACAAGGGTCCTTTTGAATAACTCTCATTTTTCACCCTTTAACTGCCACTACCTAACCTTAGGTTTTACCACTTGATGGTACTTTTGCCTGGTACTCTTAAAACGTACATCAAGAATAAGTACTCTATGTTGGGCAGTCACCCCATCTCCTAGAATCACTTTGCAATTAGTACACAATCTTCTGTTTGGATTCTTAACCAAAAAGAAATCAATCTGTGATTTTGAGACACCACTTTTGTACGTGATTAAATGCTCCTCTCGCTTCTTAAAACAAGTGTTGACAATCTTAAGATTATATGCAAGAGAAAAGTCAAGAATAGATTGTCCTCCACTATTAAGCTCCCCAAAATCAAAACCACCATGGGCCCTGCTGAATTGTCCTGCTTCCTTATCGACATGTCCATTAAGGTCCCCACTGATAAAAACTTTTTCTTTGAGTGGTATGCTTTGAACCAACCCCTCCATATCTTCCCAGAACTTATCTTTAAAGTGTGTCTCTGTCCCAACCTGAGGTGCATAGGCACTAATGATATTGATAGTATCTTTTTCAACAATTACTCTTAACGATATTATTCTGTCCTCAAACCTTTTAACCTCTACCACGTTTCTTTTCTATGTTCCATCAACGATGATACCAACCTCATTCCTTGCACTCACCTTTCCTGTATACCAAAGTTTATACTCTCCAAGTTCCTTGGCAGCTTCTCCAGTCCATTTGGTTTCTTAGAGGCACAAGATATTAATCCTTCTGTCCCTCATAACTCCTACTACTTCCATATAAATGGTTATCAATATGATGAAAAAATATTATTGAAAGGATAATAAAATCAGGTTATATTTAACTTAAGGAACTTACTTTAGAGAAAATCTATTTAACTTATTATTCCAGTTCCTTGACAAAGAAATATACAGAAAGAGCCTGTCAATCCGTCTTGGATGGTAACTGATTACGCATAGGGTTTGCTATAATCTACTCCTGGTTGGCCAATCTATCTTCAGAAAGAAGTCATTTCCATGAAAGAACCGTTTCAAGAGTTTTTTTTATGTCTCCATAAAATATAATAGTATTAACAAATCTAGTAATAGAATTAGTAACTTCTGGCTCGAATTGAAGAGTATGATTGTGCCTGTTAGAGTAGATCCAAATGGTAATATGACTTTAACACCCCTTAATTATTTTTTTATAAACATATTTAATCTTATATCTTATAAATATGCATACACATATTAACTATTTATTAATTACATTATCTTATGTATTATTAATTATGTTGGTAAAAAATATATTATTAACAATTTTATTCCTTTAAATTAAAATATATCATAAAATATATCTTTTATGTAATTACCACATTAACTTATGCCTTTTTTAGTAATTTGTATACATAAAAAGTGCTTCTAATAACAACTATCCAAACACTCTCACTTCTCAAAATCACTTTTTCACAAAATCTATTCTTCCCAGAATCTATGCTTCAAAAGCTATTCTCCAAACCATGGTTTGGTTTCATCCAAACACCCCCTTAATCACATAGAGCTATGAAGCAACAAAGAGAATTTCTAGACCTGGTTGGGGAGCAACAGCCACTGCAGTTCAACGCAGGGTGGGTGTTTGATGGGCAGTAAAAGAAGAGGGAAAAAGTACAAATAAGGACTACTGAATATGTAAAATTATGATTTGAGACTCTTAATTTGAAAAATAACAACTAAGGACCCGATCCCACTTCTGTAAATATGAAATCATGGTGGAATGTATGAAATGTCCTTCAACCAAATTATGATTTGGTCTACTAAAGTTATTATTCGCTAAAGTGAACTTGTCATTTCCCATAGTCAACTCATCATACTAATTCAAATAAAAACAAGTCAAAATCGCAATGGGGCCAAACAGGGCATCAAATGTCCTCAAAATATATTGATATGTTTTTAGTTTGCAAGAGGTTCTTAAAAGCCTAGAAAGTTTAAAGCTTCCACTGAAGTTCTATTATGGGGGTGTTTGGGAAACCTAAAACCATGGTTTCAAAAGCACTTTTCCACAAAACGAGGTAATCTCCTCCACATATTTACTTCGTAATCCGTAAAAGCACTTCTGAAACCATGGTTTGGTTTCTATCCAAACACCCCCTATAATCCTACAAAGATAACCCCCAAGATATTATGTCCAACTTTTGTTCTCAAAAGCTTTATATTTCTTTTAATTCCACTTGAATTAATCTTTAAAAATGGAATTCTGGAAAAATGGAATTTGTTTTCAAGGGGTTATTTTGATATTCAAGTCCTCTTTATAGACGACTAAAATGAAATTAGCCTAAAAAATTTACCTTAAGATAGATGTTTATTGTTGGGTAGAGATCATCATGCTGTAACCTTGCAATACCTTGAGGAGCTTCAACAAGGGCCACAAATTTTGACACTAGCAAATTATTATCCCTTGCAACCACCTGAAGATATGATTAAATGAGCTTCTTAACACGTGTAATTGATCTTAAGAAGTGGTTGTTATCTGCAGGATTAGGAGACATTCTTTTCCAGAGCTTCAAGTAACTTCCCAACACTGCTAAAGCCAACTCCATTGATGATGCTGAAGCATAAGGCAAGTCACCCATAGTTGCTTCATCAAATTACAGGCTTGCTTATCTAATCAGTTCTGTCTAGGTGACATGCGAGACCCCGAAATGGTTCAAAATCCAAAGGAGTCTAAGCAAGAAATCAACTGAAACTGACCTTTTATCTGCAGGAATCATGGTCGTAATAGTTTCAAGAAAATACCGTGCCAATGTTCTTGAACTCTAAAGATTGAATACCTCACACGACATGAGCACACACCTCTGCAAACTACCATCAATATCATCCTTCCTCAACTGAATATAAAATGCGCAAACTTGAGAATCTATCTCTGGCCTCACAAGAACTTGGGGGTAACTTCTCTAAACTGTCTTCACACAATCACTTCAAATGAAACCAAAACTCCCCCATACTTGAGCCCACAAACGCATGAAATTGCCCACGATCGTAGACATGAAGCCCTCTCATTGGAGCGATCAACGTGGCACACTCAAAAACATGGCACTGATATTTATTTTAGACATCTACTGGTTTTTATGAAATACTAATTTTGATTTTAATTTTAATTTAAAATATTTATTAAATATAAATTAAAATATGAAATATTAATTTGAAATCTGAAAGACTAACCATCCTCAAAAAATTCCACCCAAAAACATAACAACGCGAGCACATAAGACTATTCAATTTTTTTTCTTTGATTTTATAAATATATTTGTAAATTCATAGTTTTTAATCCATAAATTTTAATTTTAGTTTTATGAAATATTAATTTTAATTCAATATTTGAAATATTATTAAATATAATTTAAAATAATATTAATTTGAACCCAAAGAGTAACCAATTGTCACTTTTTAACGAAATATTAGTTTAAATTCAAAATTTAAAATATTAATTAAATTAATTTAAAACATAAAATATTAATTTGAAATCAGAAAACTGCCCATAACATAGAAATAAGGGACAATGTGGATAATTTTTTAATTTAACAGCTATCATATATTTACTAAACAAAAAAATTACTTCACTTAATTGTAATAAAAAAAAACTGCCCATGTTCACCGTTAAAATGGATAATTTTTTTGATTTAACAGCCATCATATATTCAAAGGACTGTCCACCTTAAAAATTACTTAAGATCAGGAAATTAAAAATAAATTTGCAACATGATATCTGAATTTTTTGAATATAAAAATTTATTCTGTTTATTTTTGAAGAAAGCCCATCACGTGGCATGATATAAGCATGATTTGGTCAAAAAACTGTTCACGTTCACCTCTAAAAGGATAATGCTTTAATTTATTAGCTAGTATATATTTAGAAAACTGCCCACATTCAAAATTACTTGTGATCAGAAATTAAAAATAACTTTGAAAGATGTGATCTTAATTTTTTTGCTATCATACATAAATAGTTCTATAAATTGAATTCAATTTTGAAATTATTTATAATGAAACTGTCTACCCACGTTCCATGGTGCATGATCTTAAACGGGGGGCAACCAAGATATGCAGTAATCAAACAATTATTAAATGATTTATCAAATATTAAAAGAGATGACCCTTTATTTCAAAATGATTAAAAAATTGATACATTTACCTCCCTCTTCATTCTGCCATTTGTCGCACTTCCTATCAAAATGAAAGAAACAAAAAGAAAAAATTTCACTCTAAACCTAAGTTTTTAATCACCGACTTGGTTAAATTGGGAGAAACAGACTCAGAGTAAGAGCATACCTTTCATCCAGTAACTATACATCAAGCCTGAACTGTGTGTGTCCATTGACATTGCATTCTTCTTTTTCTCCTACTCTAGTTAATAACCCCATGCCATCTACAAGAGAAAATATAGAGTTAGCTCACCACAAATAATTTTAACATAATAATCACATATCCAACACTTATATAATAGCCTACCAATTAGATATCGATCATCGAACTGATCAGATAATATTTCAGAGAATGAATGGAATGCAAAACCAAAGTTGATTATTTTGCCATCATCCGCACATGGTTGAACAAAAATACAAAAAATAAAGTTTGCTTTGTAGGGATGATCAGATAAAAATATGACACCACATACTTTTTTCCCTCTTCAAAATTCTTGTGATGTCATGGTGTTAGATATGATTAGTTTTGATGATGTCAAATAATAGAGCAAAAAGTTTACATAAATTATTTATCTCATATTTTGACTTACTATCATAGTTTCCTCAAGAAAAGAAAGGAGTTATTATGTTGCACTTTGAGTTATGGAGAATGATCAAGAGGAAGAAGAAGAAGAGAGATTGAGAAAAGAAGAACTTACAAGATCAAATGAAAATATCAAGATTCAAGTTCATAGATTTGATGTTAAATGTTGCTATACTCAATCAGAAGTTTGAATGGCTCAGTCGGAAGCTAAAATATACAAACGGGAAGTTATACCATCATATATTGAGTCACCCTTCATATAAACATGGAAAATAAGCATCAGAGGTGATTTTTATGGGCAATTATCGATCACTTGATCGATCATCCATTTATCGATCAAGTTATCGATAAAATACATCCTCTGTTATGCTCTGTTCTTCGTTCAGCTCTGACATAGGTTTGGTATTTTTTCAATATCTCTCAAATCACAAATCCGTTTGAGGTGAAACTTGATTCCTATGAAACTAGACTCAGAACACGGTTCATGGACACCAAATTCACCTTCAAAGAGTTTCATATGAGGGAGATATGTTACTCGAAACATTGCAGTAAGGATTAACGCCTTGATTCCGACCTTCAGTCACTGTGATGAATATAACTTTGCAACCACAACGAATTTTGGGGTAATTCTTGTTGCATTAGAAAGTAGACTCAAAGAGCTTTCTGGAGATAGGTCATTTGCAAAAATTGGAGTTGAATTGGAAGATTTATGATCATCCAAAGTTGACCTTCGTTTTGCTGGAATCAGACTTCGAATTTATTGAGGCAAAGACTAGAAGTTCTACACTGAACGGTTAAGTTCTCAAGCAACATGCTACTCAAACATGTTATTGAGTAAAAGCTCTAGAAGAGATGAAGAAATGAAAAGCCATTATCATATGTTACTCGAGCTTGATCAAGCAACTACGTATTTGATCACTTTATCGAGTTCCTGGTACTATCTCTTCGATTCTTCTCTTTTATCTTCACATGCATTATTAAGATTTTATCAATAACCTGTTGGATAAATGGTTTTTGGATAATGTTATGGATAAATGTATTCATCGATCACTTGATCGATAAACAAAGTTAACGTTATGGATAAATAGGCATTTATCGATAGCATGATCGATAAATAGATTATCGATGAGAAGACAGATAAATGGTAATACGTTCTACTCATTCTATGTTTTGCTTTAGTCTCCATTTATCGATTACCTCATCGATCAGTCATTTATCGATAATATGATCGATCATTGCTCTTACATGTCTACCCTGTTTTTCACGTAACGTGATCGATAAATCAGTTCTTTGAATTTACAGGATTAAATCTCCTTTTTTTACTTTATCGATAACTTTATCGATCACTCATTAATCGATCACCTATTCGATCAACCTACATAGCATGTGTTTTCTCCGAATATACCTTTGCTTATTGTTTATCGATAAGGTTATCTATTATTTGTTTATCGATAATGTGTTCGGAAAATCATTACTTAAAATTCTATTCTATAACACTTTGTTTATCGATAACCTTATCCATCATCCATTTATCAATAATTTGTTCGATCATCAATGACTGAAGTTTCATTTCTGTAACACTTGGATTATCGATAATCTGTTCGATCAATAAGTGTTCGATCACTTGTTCGATCATGGAACGTTCTCCGTTTAAACATCAGTCGACAATGATGATTCTTAAAATCAATGATCTATTTTCTTTAAAGCTTTTCTCAGCCTTCTTTTTACACATAACTCTCTATTAAAAGGATACGAAGGCAAACATAACTTGAAAAGGTTTATTCTTGCATAAATCATTTTTGGGTTATCGATCAAGGCATCGATTAAGTAAGATTATTTTACTTTCTGAATATCTGAAGATCTGATGATTGATTCCATGTTTTCCAACTTATTGTTTCTAAGATTATCAGATACTTATCACTTGATTTGAGGAAGATTATTTCAGGTAAAGAGCCACAACGAATTTATGATGTGAAGAATCGACTTTCATCAGGAGCTTCCAACGGCTAGTTTCAACGGTCATATTCTTCAAGCCAAACGGGAAGAAAATGCTTAACGGTCAAGTACCCAACATCATCTATAAATAGAAGAGCATTCAAAACAAGAAAAGAAGAAGAGTCCAAGCTTACAACATCAAATGCTAAAATGCCGAATCAACATATTCTCATTTAGAACTCCGAAAGAAAACTCCCTGTCTCTGTGCTCCATAGATGAAAACATATGTATCCGTAAGATAGAGAGAAGAGTTTCCCAAACGTGCTTAAGATTCATCTATCACTTCTTTGATAGAAGAAATATTCAATCTTCATTATCATTATTAGATTGTATCCTTACGGTGAGTAAGGGGGAGTATTACCTCGGTGTGAGGTTGTTGTTGAATTAGACTGGTTAGTCTAAGAATTGTAAGTGGCGTCACAAGTGCCCGGATCAAACTTGTGATTGTAATAGTTCTCAAGTACCCGTGTTAAACTTGAGGGAGATAGTCGATTGAAAATCTCAGGGGGAGCCTGGGGACTGGACGTAGGTCAGTGAGGACCGAACCAGGATAAATCACTGTTTACATCTTCTCTTCCCTTACCTCTTTATATTTCCAGCTAAACCATTTTACTATTGTGATTATACTTATCTCGATTCATTGTTTTTTATACTTAGAATTTCTTATGAATTTCATTACATTGTGAAAAGATTTTTAATTTTAATCAACACCCAATTCACCCCCCCTCTTGGGTGTTCAGCCATTCCAACACATGGAAGGATGACAGTCTTAGCTGTAGCATGGATGTTGTCATCCTGTAAGAAAATAACTCTTAGGATACAAGAAGTAAAATGCCTAAACTAATCAATAAAACACTTACATCCTCATTCCTGAGAATCATTTCTATGGATGATATCTATTCATGAGAGTAGCGTTTGGGCATAGTCCATAATCGAACCACACAAATTTTGATTCTCCAGTTTTTCCTGTATCGGTTAATAGCACGAATTGAATTGAATGTAGAAGCCATGTGAACACTTGGAGAAAACGGACGGTGCAGTAACAACAGGAGTAATTTACTAACAGGAATAAATCTATAGGCTCCTACTCTTTATATAGGGAAAAATTCATCTACGGTTACAATAAACAAATGAATGTTACGGGCGATGCACTTGTGTTATATAGCAACGGTTGACACCCATAATACATAACGGTTATAGAGAATAGAATATGTCATAGTTGTGCATATAGTGGGCAGCGGATTTTCAGATAGTGGGGCGCAAAACAAAAATATAACTAAGCTAAAGAATGGGTAATAAATCCAGTGATATTTTTTTAACATATACCAGCATACCTTTCTTACATATCCTGAGTTAATATATATATATATAGAAAGTTTGAAGTATAAAACACTATTACCTATAAGGATTTTTTATTGTCATATCTATGTATAAGGGAATAAATTAATATCTTAATAACCTGTTTTATTTTTGTCATTTAAAAATAATATGAACTCCGAACCCCTTCATCAGCGATGAGGTTGGAGAGTGAATATTGCCCATTATGAAAAAACTGTCCATGGCTTTTCATAATGAAAACATGGGCAACCGTTGGAAGCACTCACACTAAAGTGGGACCATCAGAGACACGATTACAAGCTCCCCCACTTACCACCTTCAAGCCCATTATAATATGTATTGATTGAAATTCGTGGCATATATATCGGACATAAGGGTCGAAACAGGCCAGGCCAAGTCAGGTTTTACTCTTAACAGGCCAGGCCTGTTTTGTAACCTATAGGCTTGAGCCTAACCTGTGGCTTTTTATAGGCTTATCTTTCAGCCTGAGCCTAACCTATATAAAGGCCTGGCTTGGCCTAAAGCCTATTAAAAAACCTATATTTTTAAAAAATTCAAATTACAATAATTTTTTTAGAAAAAAAGCTAAATAAAAAAAGCATACATAATAATTAATTTTTTAGTCTTGTTTTTTATTTAAATTTTAGTATTATAGGTACTGTTTTAAATCTTAATTACAATTTACAAGGATATTATTGAAAACTAGTTCTAATTATATGTTAAAATTTGGGACAAAACTATCTTTAAGTGCAAAAAAAAATTAAGACAAAAAAATAAAGAGAAAAAACTATTAATTTTACAATGAATAAAGAGAGTATCATAATTTAATTAGTATAATACATGAGTTAATTAATCTATCATTCTTGGAACAAAAATTTTCTTTCCTATTTTCTTTATATTTTTAAGATTTAAAGATCATATTATTTATTGATATTTTTATTTTAAATTATATTTTTATCTTTACTTGTCAACTAAACTTCAAATCTAAGGAAGAATTAAGCTATTAACTATATATTAAAATTAAAAAATAAATTAAAAGAGCACATCAACAATACCATTAACTATTTTTTTATATTTTATAATTATAAATTTCTAACAGGCCCAGGCCGGCCTAACAGGCTTAACAGGCCTTTTAGATAGCCTAAACCTGGCCTATTAACTTAAATAGGCCTGAGCCTGTCTTTTTTGGAAAACAGGTCAGGCCGTAGGCCCTTGACAGGCCACCTGGCCTGTTTCCACCCCTAATCGGACATAAAAATATCAACGGCCTCTGAAACATCAATCAGGGATCCACGTGGAGTACAATCTAAACACTATTGAAACAAAATAAAGAAAAAAGAATTTGAATTTTGAAATTCTTCATATGAGATAAATAGTAGGATAATAATCAACATTTTATTTTTTGTATGTATATCCGTTGTTATTCTCCAAAACAAAGTTTTCAATTAGATATTTATTTCAATCAGGACAAATAAATTTAATGATTAATTAGTTCAAAATTAACATAATTATCCCTGGTAAAAAATAACAGCAATGACGTATTTTCAGGGTAAAAAAAATGCTAAATCAAATTCTTTAAGTTACCAACAGCCACAATTTTCAGAAAAACCTAGCTAAATCAAAATACTTAGAAACAAAATGCTGGGTAACTAAAACTGCAGTTAACAACAAATTAATATTGACTGATTTATTACCCTGCAAAAGAGAGGACTAATTATTTAAAAACAAATAAAAAAATTAAGGTATTTATCTCCCTATTTGTTGTGCCACTTGTCACACTTCTAAATGGTCTTACAGAGACCCCTCCCTTATAATAGTAATAGATAAAACATGATTAAACAAAATGATTTCACATAATATAATGAAATTAAATAATTTAATCTGAAGAAGTCAAATTTAATGAGTGAATTAAATTTTAAAACTTTAAAAAAATCATAAGAAATATTTTAAATATAAAATGAAACATGATAAAAAATAAATTGACATAATACAATGAATTTAAATTAATTTAATATGAAGAAATAAAATTTATTGAGTGGATTGTGATTGAATAAAAATAAGTTTGTTTGTAAAATTACCAAAATGGTTATGAGTTTTAATAAATAATGAAACATGATTAAAAAAATAAATTTACATAATACAATGAGTTTAAATTAATTTAATATGAAGAAGTGAAATTTAACGAGTGAATTAAATTTTAAAACTTTAGAGGAATCATAAAAAATTATTGTAAATATAAAGTGAAATATGCATAATTCACATTTATAAATAAATCTGACAAATAAAAATTAAAAAATTATGATAAGAGCCAATTAAGTTAAAATTAACTAGAGTCTTAAATTAGAAATAAAAATACCAACGCCCAACAGGTTTCAAATTACAATTCAAGATTTTGGCCCAGAAAAAAAAGATTCAAGATAGGAAAATGGAAGATACCAGGACGAAGAAAGCAACAAGAATAGCATAAGCCTCGCACTGGCAGCCTTTTCCTGACATGGTTGTAAGCTACTTATCCCAAAAACTCCCCCTCATTAGCTTAAATTTAATCGTGCATTTTTACCCTTCTCAGCCCTCAAGCTTGGCGGCTCACAAGTGGTGCCAAAAACATAAACAAATTTTTGAATCGGGCTTCTCTTCGAAATAAACTGCGTATGACATATCATAAGCTCTTCCAAACAGGCACTTTATAATTTGACATATTTATAACCAAACAGTTAATTTTATTTAGGTGTGCATTTAGCTTGAATTTTTTTTGTAATTTTCTAATAAAAAAGAGGAGGGGTCTGGTAGGTTTACCATGCCCATTTTCCAAACGGTGGGTCACGTGCCCACTATTTAATTTGACATGTTTATTTTATTTTTTATCTTCACTTTTTTTGCGGTTTTATTTTTATCTGTATATATTATTTTTCAACACTTTTAAAATTTAAACAATTGAACTAAATATATTTTACTTAGTTAAGATTTTTATAATATTTACATAACTTAAATATGTTATATTTTGAAATTTTACCTTGATATTTTTATCTAATCTCGGCCAATTTTATAAATTTTCTTTTTAGATAATTTAATTTGATTTTAAGTAATTCTTCTTATTGTGTAATTTCATGTTAAATTTTGATTGTTATTAAATAGTTCTATTAAATTGAAATCAATATTACATTTTAAATTTTGTATTTCTTTTTCGTAAAATAATTTCACACCTTAAAAAAAATACTTAGCCTCCACTTGTTTTTATTAATATTCTCTCAAATTTTTAATCATATTTTCAAACTTCAAACAATGAATTCAATATATTCTAGAACTCAAATTAATTAATAAATTATATCCTCATGCTATTTAAGCCCCATATTTAAAATTTGACATGTTACAATTAATAAATAAGAGGTTCTTTAAAAAATTTCAAAAGTAATATTTACAATTTCAATAACGTAATTAACAAGTTATATAATGATATAACAACTCTTATGACGCCGAAATTCCAGTTATTGATAATCAAAGCTCTGGTGACTCAGTGACCTATCTGAGCTCGTGCATGGGCTGTCAATGCCAGAGCATGAGGCAGCAATAAATCTAATCCTTTATTTGGATGGAGAAAGAATGAGAGAGAAAAAAAAACTAGGAAAAAAAAAGAAACAAAGTGGGTTTTCTTTAGGTGGGGTGAGGAAGAAAAATAGAAGGAAAAAAAATTAAGTCGCAGTACCCAGCCTTAATAAGGGTGTTCATAGAGTTCGGTTGCCAGGTATGCCCGCCTAAACCAGCAAAAAAATACCAGTTCGTCCTAAAAAAGGGCTCGAAAGAAATATTGAGTATATTTAGGCTAGGCAAATTGTCGGGCAGGATTGGGATCGGGCACGATATGCTTGCCCTGCCTATTTGGCCCTACCCGCAAAAATATTTATAATTTTATTTATATATATTTTATTCGCTTCATATTTATCTCATGAATTAAACACACTATTGCATTAATATTCAATGTTCATTATACTTATTTATTTTCAAATGATTTTGAGAGTTAAACGTGTTATTATTTATTGTGATTTGTATAATCATTCTCTTTTTTATGTAAATATTATGACCATTGGCAATTTGTATAATTGATGCATCCTCTTATGAGTGTTTGGGAGTTACGGGGGAAAAAATTCATATTTAGATAAGAACTTTTAGAAACTAGAAAAATAATTAAATTTAATGAAATATACTTACAACATTTTTGTTTTCCATAGTTCACTCCTCTTAACTATTATAAAATGTTTCATAGTGTATTAATTAGTAATAACTAAATTAGAAAAAGTTACTATTTTAATATAAATTACATTAGATTATTTAGCAGAACATAAATAATTAGTTAATTAATATAGTATATTGATTTACTAGACATGGAAGCTTACCATGCCTAACTCTCATTTGTCCAACCCAAACTTACTAAGGCTTTTCATGAACACAGGCAGATAATGAGTTGTATTTTTCAACCCATTTATTTTATAGGTTGGATTTCGGGTAAGACCCTAACTTTGCCATTTGCAGCCTCGGCACTCAACTCATTTTGGTGTCTGCTTATTTTCTTTTTTTTCCCCTCTTATTTATCTAAAATAAAAGATGTGATAAGATTTTTTTCCCCTCATTTTTTCTTTTCTTAGCAGTTTTTCTTCGCATCGAAACGCAGCACAAAGCTCAAATATCGGTAAATAATGTACGGCTGGGATTGTGCAGTCTGCTAGTTGTTTGAAGTGATGTTTTGGGCGTGAAATCCAAAATTGAATTTCCAACCGAAAAGACGGATCCATCTCTGGCAAGCATGGGGCCAAATGACGATTTGCGTCCTTTTTTTTTTTTTTTTTTTTTTGCGTTCCTGCTTTTTCCTTCCCCTCCAACAAACTTTTTATATTTTGAGAGTAAGACGTGTTATTATTTGTATAGTTATTCTCTTTTTTAATATAAATATTATGATGATTGACAATTTGTATAATTGATCTCTTTTCTTATGAGTATTTGGGAGCTATGAAAAAAAAAATTCATATTTAGATAAGAAATTTTAAAATTAGAAAAGTAATTAATTTAATGAGATATACTTACAACATTTTGTTTTTGTCATAATTCACTCATCTTAGCTATTATGAAATGTAGTTTCATCGTGTATTAATTAGTAATAATTAAATTAAGGACAATTTGTCATTTTAATGTAAAGTTATATTAAATTATTAAAAAGAATATAAATAACTAGTTAATTAATATAATATATTGATTTGCTGGATATGAAAGCCTGCCTTGCCCTGCCCAGCTCAAATTTGTCCAATCTGAATTTACTAGAGCTTTTCACAGGCAGGGTTGGGTAATGAGCTGTATTTTTCAGCCTGTTTATTTTTCAAGCTGGTCATCGGACAAAGGTTTAGTCCTGCACATGTGCAGCCTTAATGCCTGTTTGATTGGGCTTTTCAGAGGTGAAAAGTAGTTTAAATTTAGCAGAAGTCATATTGGAAATTTGGACACTGTTAGGATGGGTGATTGGGCAATTTGGCTTTTATATGAAAAATTACAATAAGTTATAAGTTAAAATTAACAGCTTATGACTTATAACTTTTGAAACATTGAGAGAGAAAAAGTTAAGAAATTTATTATCTTCTTTAGTTCTTATTATAACCCTCAAATAACTAATTTGTAAATAACAAAAAATCAGTTAAAATTAATTGAAAGTAATAAATAAGTTAGAAATATATTTTTATTTTTAAATATACTCCTAAAAATATAATTTTATTTTTTTATATTTCACTTTATATTTAAAATATCTTTTATGATTTCTTTAAAATTTTAAAATTTAATTCACTTATTAAATTTGATTTTTTCATATTGAATTGTTTTAATTTCATTGTATTAAATGAAATATATTTTTTAATCATGTTTCATTATTTATTAAAACCCATACCCATTTTGGTTATTTTATAACCAAACTTATTTTTACTCAACTATAATCTAAACAATTTTTTATCAATCTCATTTTTACAAACTAATTTTTTTAAACTCTAATCCAAACATAATTCAATTTATCTAATTTAATTTGTACCTAGTTTTACTTTTTTATAAACTAAATTGATAATAAATTATTTTTCTACTCACTGAGCCAAATAGACTCTTAATACTCCAACTCATTTTGGTATCTGCTTATTTTCTTTTTTATTCTCTTATTTATCTAAAATAAAAGATGTGATAAGATTTTTTTCCCCCTAATTTTTTCTTTTCTTACAGTTTTTCTTCGCATCCGGACGCAGCACAAAGCTCAAATATCGGTAAATAATATACGGATGGGGATGTGCAGTCTGCTAGTTGTTTGAAGTGATGTTCTGGGCGTGAAATCCAAAGTTGAGTTTCCAACTGAAATGTCTCTGGCAAGCAGGGGGCCAAAAGACGATTTGCGTCCTTTTCCTTTTTTTCTCGTTTTCTGCTTTCCTTTCCCTCCAGCGCACTTTTTATCATCTCTCTTTTTATTGTTGTCTTAGGACGCTTGACAGTAAGCTTATATTCTCCCCCTCCCCCCCCCCTCCTCTTTTTTTTATATATATATTATTTGTATTTGTATTTGTATTGTAATTTTATCAAATTTCTGTATAACTCATTCTAATTTTTATTGAATAAATTTTATTCAATACTATGAGATGATTTCATGTATTTTTGATAAAATAAATAGATAATTTTTAATATACTCTTATTGATTTTAAATATAAGCATCAAATCTTTAAAGGTGTTTGGTTTTTGTTTTTCTATAATCTAGAATTTGAATTTACTTATCATTTAATAAATTTTTTATTCTAATTCTTAATTAATTATATGTTTTTTCATATTTTTTTCTACTTATTTTCTCTCATACATTTTTTCCATTCATTCACTCTTTCACACTGTTTTTATAAATAAAGTTGTTTTAAGAATATAAGTTAATTTTTTTGACTAATTTATTTTTTTAAACTAATTTTAATTAAAGTTTTGAATCATGTGATTTAGTTTTTTAATATTTATATTTTGAGCTGAGTAATAATTGAATATTAAAGTATTAAAAATTTGCTCACTTCACCGTAGTTCAGAGAGCATGAAGCAAGAAAGCAAAACAATTCATTATAAAGATAAATAGAAAAAAAGGAGAGGCAGTGCTACCTCGGCGTCCCTTAAATCAAGAAAGAGGAACCGAGAAATATGATTGTTCTAATTTGAAGAATTTTTTATTGGGGTACAAAGCTACAAAGACTCCCTTAAATCATTCAATAAAAAGGAAAAAAACTAAAATATCTTCAAAAATATTAAACGATAAATTATCATTAGTGAATTGCAAAATTTCAAATCAAACCTCTTATATTGTTTTAAAATTTTAAAATATTTTGAAATAACAATAATACTCTTATTCTTGGTGACTATTTTCATATAATTATTTACTATCCTAATTTAATTATTAACCATTTTCATTTTTAAAGTTCTGGTAACTACTTTTATATAACTATTGATTATACAAGAATAATAAATAATTAAACAAAAAGTAATCACTAGATCTCTAATAACACTTAATATATTTTTTGAAACAAAAATAGTTAATAGCTAAATAGAGTAATTAATAGCTAACAAAAAGCAGTCAATATATTAAAAAAGAATGGTCATCGGAGCTTTGAATACTAGTCACTTGAATTCCAATGACATGTTGCCAAAGCTCCGACAACTGGTCACTATCAGAGTCATTGGTGTTAGAGCTCCGGCTAACAGAAATTTTGAGGTGGCAATATTTTAAAAAAGAAAAAGAAAAAAAAATAACAAAAGGCATTTGTATAATTTTATAAGATTTGAAAATTCTAAAATAGTACCAGAAGTCTGAATTGAAAATTTAAAATTCACTCATGCTGATTTGTCCTTTAGTAATTTTTAAGATATCCTTTTCTCTTTAATGAAATTCACTTCCCAATGACACTAAAATCTTAAAATTAACATTGAAATGTCATAGCCGACTCTTATACTAGAACAACCTAACCAAACCATAGTAAAAAAAAAAAAAAATCACTTTTGATTTACCAACAAGAATTAATATAATTGGTAAGAAGTCAGATCATAGCTTATAAGATTGTGAATTCAAATCTCATTGCTGATATGAGGATGTTGTTGGCAGGCATAATTTATAAGTACCTCTGTAAGTACTTTTTGAACTTAGAGATATGTCTTGACCTTGATGAGTACCAAGACTCAACTCATCTAGACTATTTTTTAAAATCAAAAAATCATTTTTGATTTCTTTTGATTTTCAATATTTTTTGCCAACATTTTTCAATGCTTATTACTATAATTTACTCCTCCGATCCTTAATATAAGACCCATTTAACTAATTTGATTAGATTAAGGAAGTTAGGTAAATTAGTTAATTATAAGAAAAGTGACACATTTTTCCTAAAACACCATAATCATCTTTTTTAATACCCCCTCTCCCTCTTCTATTTGATTATGGTTGAGGGAGTATCTATAGGGGTAATTTAGAGAAAACTGATAAATATGAGAAATGAGTCTTATATTTAGGACTAAAACCAACTCAAGAATTGGGTCCTATATTAAGGACCGGAGGAGTATTACATAAGTTTTTAATTAAGGCAATTATAATTTCTTTTATAAAAAGTCAAAATATCATTAAAGAAAAATTGTTAAGAGGTTTTGAAACAAATAAAGCTACAATTACCTTAAGTGGAATTTATAAGAAAAGAAATAGATAACTACCTTAGAATTACATTCCGCAAATTAAGATAAAAAGAAAAAAATCCTTCCAAATTTGATTGTTTGAAGGCGGTGGTTTTAGAGGTATTATGATGAGTCTTTTATTGATACAGTTAATTGTCAAACAGCTGTAGCCATTTTTCTCCAAAATTCCAAAATACATTAACCACAATAGTGGTGTCCGAAAACAAATCCAGAGAAATATTTGACCCTCATGGTCTTTATTTCTCCAAAAGAAGGCTTGAATCAGAGAACCCTAAAAACAAATAATACTTTCGCAATGCAATATCCTTTGTTTCTTCAATTTATGAAGAATAATATCACATCTCAAGATGTTAGGAAAAGGATAATCACCATTAGCTGACCGAAAGATAGAAATTACAGGATTTTGACGAGAAGAAAAAGCTAATTCATATAAAGTAACATAACTATTAATTTTTCTGATGAGAAAAATTTACTCCTCAGGTCTATAATGTAGGGTCCAATTGAGAAGTTGATATTAGTTTTATATGTAACACTTATTTCACATATTTATCAATTTTTTTTTGAATTAATTCTATTGATATTTCCTAACATTAATCAAGTTGGAGAGGGAGGGAGGGAATTAAGAACTGCTTAGGGTATTTTTTTTAAAAAATCATATTAACTAATTTAATGAAAATTTTTAATCTATTCAAATTAATTAATCAGATCTTATATTAAAGATCGAAGAAGTATAAATTAAGTACTCTTTCGGGGCTTAATATAAGATTTTTTTAAACTAATTTGATTAAATTAAAGAAGTTAGGTAAGTTAGTTAATTATAATAAATATGACATGTTTTCTAAAAAATAACATAGTCATATTCCTTGATATCTTTCTTTTCTTTTTATTTGATTATGGTTGAAGGAATATCAATGGAGGTAATTTAGACAAAATTAATCAATATGAGAAATATGTATTATATTTATGACTAAAATTAATTTAATAATTAAGTCTTATATTAAGAATAAAAAAGTATCTCTTAAAATGAGAGAGAAACCAAAAAAGTCAAAAACCCATAATAGGTTTCTATGACATGTTTTGTAAAAAACTATCCTCCTTTTCCTCCTACTTGATTATGGTTGAAAGAGTATCAATTGAGGTAATTTAGAAACATTAATTAATATAAAAAATATGTCTTATATTTATTACTAAAATTAATTTAATAATTAAGTCTTATATTAAGAATCCAAAAAGTATCTCTTAAAATGAAAGAGAAACCAAAAAAGTCAAAAACCCATAATAGGTTTCTATGACATGTTTTCTAAAAAAATATCCTCCTTTTCCTTCTATTTGATTATGGTTGAAGGAGTATCAATAGAGGTAATTTAAAAACATTAGTTAATATGAGAAATATGTCTTATATTTATGATTAAAATTAATTTAATAATTAGAACTTATATTAAGAATCCAAAAAGTATCTCTTAAAAATGAAAGAGAAACCAAAAAAGTCAAAAACCCATAATAGGTTTCTATGACATGTTTTGTAAAAAACATATCATCTTTTTTCTTCTACTTGATTATGGTTGAGGAGTATCAATAGAGGTAATTTAGAAACATTAATTAATATAAGAAATATGTCTTATATTTATGATTAAAATTAATTTAATAATTAGGTCTTATATTAAGAATTCAAAAGTATCTCTTAAAATGAGAGAGAAACCAAAAAAGTCAAAAACCCATAATAGGTTTCTATGACATGTTTTGTAAAAAATATCCTCCTTTTTTCTCCTCCTTGATTATGGTCGAAAGAGTATTAATAGAGGTAATTTAGAAACATTAGTTAATATGAGAAATATATCTTATATTTATGATTAAAATTAATCTAATAAGTAGGTCTTATATTAATAATCTAAAAAGTATCTCTTGAAATGAGAGAAAAACCAAAAAAGCCAAAAAACCATAATAGGTTTCTATAACCCATAATACTTGCTCCCGAAGGAGACTGAGGAATATTATTAGCTGAGGAATTGAGTTCTCATGTAATTCTTTTATAACCCATATTCAAAAGATGAAAAAAAAAAGTTCGGATGAATTTTCACCAGATGGCCTAACCTATTCTACTAACTACTGACGTGCTGAATTTTTGACTTGATTTTTAACATTTAAACATATTTTTGGTGTGTGAAAATTCAACCGGTCAATGAAATGGTTGAAGCGGTAATGCGAAATCAATAGTTCATTTTGATATAATTAAGATGACATAATTTAATTAAAATGTGTAAAAATAATATTAAACAATTAAAAATGGACACTTATACAAAATCAAATTGCGGTTGGAAAAAGACCTTTACCTTCCTTTAAAGCAGGCGCCCCCTAGGTGCTAAGACTGCAGTGGAGCGATATTGAATAAATCGCCTCAACCTAATCGATAAGACGCATATAGGTCCGGAGCCATAGACAGACTCTCCATAGGGCTTTCAAGTATGCCTTTCTTGAAACTGTGATTTAAAAATAAAAACATCTATTTATTAAGTAGTAAAATTAATTACTTTTCTAATCTTATTTATAAAAAAGAAAAAATATTTTTATTAATCTTATTTATAAGGCACATCATACTGTTTTATTTTTTATTTTTTATAATTATAATATAGATAGCTATTTTTATATATCAAATAGAGATAAAATTAAAAAATTGTTATATTTTAAGGGATAGTTAATATAGTTTGGTGTTTGTACGAAATATACTAAAAATACATTATAAATAAAAGTATATTAAATGATCTATATAATTTTTCAAAAAAATTTAAGAGGTTGTATGAAATGGCTCTTAATTTTTTGAAAAAAATAGTATTTCCAATCCTCAAGATCTAGCTTATAATTCAAATTGGGTTACAAACTAGATATTATATTAAGATATAATAATGATAATATAATGATATTGCTGCTAATATTTTCCACCTCATTTTTCAAGAATGTTTCACGCTATGATGTCTCTTATCTTACTTAAATTGAAATAAAAAAATTTAACTGAAATAAAAAAATTATTCAAATAAAAATTATATAATGTCATAGAAAATTAAAAATGATTTTTTTTTGAGCCAGACTACTTACCGAGCAAACATTTTTATCTCCATACTTCGCCAAACCAAGAACATACATTCCTACTATCTTTTCTCTTTATCATAAAAAATTTACCAATTAAATTACATGTATGAATAAAAATAATTAAAAATATTAAATTGATTACTCTAATTACTAAACTCTAACATCTCTCATTATTTTTTTAATTAAATACGAACATATATGAAAAGACATTTAATATTGATTGAAACTATTAAATTTTTTTATAAAAAAGATAAATTTTTTTCCTAAAAGAGTTCTTACAATAAGAATAAAAAGGAATATATATGTATATAGGAGTGTTGAGAGCAATCAAAAACACTTAAAAAAATACTTTCATATAAGTCAAGATAAAATTCTTTTTACATATTTATTTTGTATATTATAAAATTATTTTTAAAATTATAGTTTGGTTTTCATCCAAACATCCACATAGTCAATGTCAACCATGAAGGTCCAACTGAATAGAGTGGTATTTATTTTTTAAAATGATAAGTGTTAATACAATTTTTAGTCTTTTAAGTTTATGCCACTTTGATTTTAGTTTTTCAAGTTTCATTTTATTTAAAATATTAGTCTTTATAATTTAATAAAAATTTTAATTATTTTGCCCTTTGAGAGACTTAAACCTATGGTTTAAAACTTAATAGATCAAAATTAAAATAAAAACAAACTTAAGGGATAAAAGATTATGTTAACCCAAATAATAAATTTGATAACATACTAGAAAGTTTGAAATTTTATTTATTACAATTATTTTTGATTGAACGATTTTTTTGATAAATATATATTTAAAATAATTTTTATATTAAAAAGTGGTATTTTGATTAAACTTGATAAATTTTGGAGAGGTGAAAAACCTGTCACTTGTCAATAAATACTCGGAGAAGGGAAAGAAAAATAAAAACAAAAAAACAAAAACAAAAACAGGGAGCTACCGTGTGCTCAGTCATATAAAAGTAGCTGGACTAAAGGCCTGGTAAGCCAACCATTTCTAAGCCAACTGAAGAGAAAAGAGAGAGAAAGAGAGAAGAAACGAGAAAGGATTTGTGCAGGTGAAGCTGAAGCGTCCTCCTCCTCCTCAACTCATCTTCAAGTAATAATATCATTGCTATTTCGGTGGTTGTTATCTCAAATTCTTCTTGTTTGATGACTGAGTCTGATCCTCTCATTGTTTGCATGAAAGCTGATTTTGACAACAGACGATTATTGCAGTCGCCTTCCTCCGTTCAGTTCTCGTTGGCGAGCTCCATAGCCTCAGCATCAGATCGTAAGTGTTTTCAACGTGGAACTTTTTATTTTCGTATACTCCTTTCAAATTCAGTGTGGAACTGCAAGTTATTCACGTAAGCTTCCACCAGCCCCTACCGCTTTGACTAATGAAGTTCTATCTTTAAATGAAGATACCACCCAAGCCAAAGATTTTCATAAGAAAACGCATCTAGTTTGATTTCTAGAAGCTAGCAATTTCCTTTTTGTTGTTTGTGCTTGACTTTGTAAGTATTTGTTATCAATAAAACTTCTCTTTCACTTAGAAAAAAAAAACTAGGTAGATATTGTTATATATCTCCCGCCATACGATTTCCTTGTTGGCGCTCTCTTTACCATGATTTCATCTTCTTCAAGCTTGTTTTGCTTTGTAGGGTCATCGAATACTCTTTCTTGTTCTGGGTTTCCTCTGCTGCCACAATGACTTCTTCCGTTGAAGAGTTCGAGAAGGACGACGATTTTCATCCCAATGACCGCGCTATCGACCCTCTTGCCTCAAACCCTCAACGCCATAAACGAGGGTTTGCTTTTTTTATTTCCCCCTTTATTTTCGTCTTCTTATCGCTCTAACTTCCTGCAAATCAGGCCCTCATGAACTTGTGGATCTTGTGACTTTCTGCAGGGTAGTAGTGGGATTAATAGTAAGTTTTCATAGTGGAGGGGTCTTTTATTGAAATTAGGAAGAATGATGTTCGAGAACATGTGTTCATTTCAGAAGCTGAAATTAGATTGAGGGAATTATATATTTTCATGATTTGAAGTTTATACAAGTTAATAGTAACTGGGGAAACTTGATGTTAAATATACTCAGTTAACCATGTAAATTTTGTCCTTGTGTAATGTAATTTCTCGTTCTCTGTATTTTCACTTGTGATGACTTTTTGATGAACCTGATGTTAAAAATGGCTTCATATGGTGCTACGTCAACCGACAGTCGTAAAAGGAAGTCAAGCAGGGAAAATGCTGGCAAAAGAATCATTTTGCCACTGAAGAAGCCTTCTTATGTTCAAAGACTGCGTCCTAACACATTGAGGTCACGACATGTGGGTATATTGCGGAAGCTCTTACACAAGCTTGTGAACCAACAAAATTGGGTGGAAGCTAGTGGTGTTCTTAGTGTGTATCTGCGAGCAACAAATAAAGATGCGTCCCCTTTTGAGAATCAGTTTAAGTATTCGGTATGAGTTTAATATAATATTAGCATGGAAACCATTTGTTTTGAACAAGCTTATTTGTTCTGGCGTTTTGGCATTACTGTGGTGATTTTAAAATTTGGGATTGGGGATGGGATTTTAGGTTCTTAGAAATTATTTGGCAATTTTTAAAATTTCGTCATCTAATCCTTTCCGTTGGAAGAGAAGGGCACGAGAGGGGGAAAAGGGATGGTTGAATAATTGCCATTTTCTTAGTTTGAATTAACTTCATAATAAGCTAAAAAGAGGTTGACAAAAAAAAAACTAAAAAGATGAAATCAGTAAGTTCAATATATGTTTTGACACATTTATTTATCATTATATGCTCTGTTTTGATAATTTGATTTATTGATATGAAATTTAAAGGATAACCAATAACTTAACATGTGTTAGTTAACTTCTCTCTCGAATATCAAAATTTATAGATTGGGAACTTAAATATTTGAAGTTTTGAGAGATTAGCGGATGATTTTTCATTCTCTATCCCTCCTTGTAAAATACTGGTAAACAGAGTCCAATGAAGCATTTTCTTCTTGTCCCTTTCGTTTCATTATCCCCACGCAAATATGGCACAAAGTTTGTGCAAACTTGATGTCTGGATAAAGAATTTTACAAGGTATGATAGGATGGTGCACTTTTGCCAACTCTCTATTTAAATGTAAACTGTTTTGAAGGAGGGTTTTTTTTTTTTTTTTTTTTTAATTTTTAAATTTTAAATTTTAAATTTTTTTTTAAATTTTTGTCTGCAAACAAATTATCAATAGCTTGCTTTGTTGTTGGGTTGCAATATATTCTAAAAATGTGAGCTAATATATGAAAAGTAATTCCAGACTTACAAGTCTAAATTGCTGAGAAATGTACCATTTGTATGTAACTTTCATATTTAGATGTACTGCCATAGTACTAGGTTGTGATTTATTTTTCCAGTACTGATATCCATATTTAGATTTTCAATACCATGATTTGTGTTGTCACATCTGTAGGTTTTACTGAGGCTTCTCAAACATGTGGAAAATGGTAATATCAAACCAAGAAGAATAAAACACATCTATGATATTTGGATGAAGAGGAATGGAAAAATGAAACATAAGCCAACAGAGGTATATTTCGTGGTACTTTTTCCTAAGTTGTTTTTGCCAATTGTTTTCAATGCTGCTAGATTCTAACTAGTTTTGACTTATTCTTGATGCCTTGAAGGGATTAACATGATAGATTACCAATTATTGTGGGATAAGGGGTGATGTGCGACTTAAAACAGTATCTGGAATAAATATTATTTAAGTTATTTTTTATATTTTGCATTCAATAATATTATTTAGGTTATTCTTCTGTTTTGTTGAGTGGTCCTCAAATTTAGAGTCGTGGGTCGTAGTACTAAGTAATTTTATTTATTTATAAATTATTGAGGTAATTATTCCCTATTATTCCGAGAATCTGAAAGAAAAACAAAGAGTAGCGAGCCAGGCCGAACCTAAAATACAATAGAGAATGCAAGTTCAGCGAAGGGCAGAATGGGAATAGAGTTGCCTAACTTTATAATTGCCTTGTTTACTTATATTTTGATTTTGCAATTGTGATGCCGAAATGTTTCTTGAGGCTTCTGCAATTGATATAAAGTGTTACTTGTGAAGCAGAATAAATATGCAGTTTATGTGGACTACATGCTGTTTTTTATGATGCAAGGCAACATTCAGGATGCTTATGAGGCCGTTATGTGGTATGTTCTTTTGTTCTTTAGTGCTTATCCCTTTTATTTTTGGGGTTAATACGTAATCTCTTGGTTTTGCAAATGAATATCAGTAGCAATTAGTATGCCAAGTATTGTTTCATAAATTAGTTGACTGATCATAAGCCCTTCCCTTTTATGGGGAAGGTTTTTTTGAGATTCTTTGAAACGAATTGTTCACAATGCATGCAAGTTTTCAATTATTTTAATTGTCGTTCCTAGTATCACCATTAAATATATGTTGGTATCACACTAAATGGTTTACGCTAAACAGGTTTTCCTGGTAAGTGCTTATATTTTTTTATTTTTTATTTTTTGTCTGACACAACTATGATAATCTTAAGTTAGAGCATGTAGCTGCGTGTGCCTAAATTGATTAGCTTTTAGTGAGGCATAGAAGGAGAATGAGGGCGTATTTCAAAAGCTGGAAGGAAACTGGAAGAAGTCTGAAGCCTTTTAGCATGCTTTTATTGATTAGAAGCTTTTAGGACTTGTACCCGGCTCTTGTGCTGCCCACTTCGCATATTATTTATAGTGTAGAGATGGAGATGCTAGAATGGAAGGGCGAAGTTTTAAAGAGTTACTAAGGGCTTGTTTGTTTTTGTTCTTTGTTTTCTTGTTCTCAAAACAATTTTATAAAATTGTTTTTTAGAACAAGTTTTGAAAACAAAAAACAAGAGAATTTGTTTGGATAATAATTTTAAAAAAAAATCATGTTTGAAACAAAAACCAATAGAAAATCACATTTGGTGGATGATAGTTGTCATTGGTAATAATAAGTAGTGCATAATAGGTAAGAAGAGAAGAAAATTTCTTAAAACTTTTCAAAACAAAAAATAAAAAACACAAAAACAAAAGCAGGAAAACATGTAAAAGTTGTTTTGGTTTTTTAAAACATGTTGTTTTTTTGTTTTTTAAAACAATCAACTAAAAATAACTTACTAAACAAGTTTTTTTGTTTTTATGTTTTTAAAAACAGAAAATTGTTTTCAAAACAAGAAACCAAACAAAGCCTAAATTTTAGTGTCATTATTATCTGGTGAATAATATATTAAATATTTTAATGTTTTAGAGTTCCGATTTCTTCTTATTGTCAGTGATTGCATATCTTTAATGACATTTTTCTATTTTAAAACTGACCATTAAACTCAAACTTCTTTGCTATTCTTCCTATTTCTTTCCCAGGATTAGGCAAGAAAATGGGCCTGGCGGCGATCATATAGCAAATATGGTGATGGGTTTGATATATTATGAGCTGTGGTATTCCTGTATTCCAAAAGAGTTCCAGTGGAGAAACTCAGACCAGTTTGATTGCCCTGGGACTTCATATACGAAGGGGGACAAATTCAGCAGTCAACATGATCGATTAGGGTGGCATAAGACATCTGAAACTTCGAACTCGTGTAAGGATAAGAAGATTGATGCTGACCATCAAAGGAAAATGCCTCAGTCAAACTTCCAGCCGCAAGGTTTTTACTCGGATTCTGAAGAATTTTCAGAAGATATGGATGTTGACTCCAGATTTTATGCGCGAGATGCCTATTCTTTACACAGTCTTGGTAAATTTTCAATATATATTCCTTTTATATATATATATATTTAAAACTTCACACTTTGTTGTTAGTTTTTTATATTTTTCTTTCAAATTTTTTGTTTTGTTTTTTGTGTTATAAATTTTGTAGGTGGGTTTATATTAGTTTTGTTCACTTTGTGGCAGTTTCAGGAATTTTAAATGCTTGACACATTAGGGAGAGGGTTTCATGACCTAACGTTTATGGAAATTATCTAACACATAATTCATGCTCAAATGTGTTATTTGTCTGAAAAAATAAATTTCAAAAAGGTTCATTTAACAGCAATGGAAACCCAAATTTTTTATGTGATGGGACAATCAGGAATTTTAAATGCTGAAAATGCATAGAATTCCGTGAATTTGGAGTCATATAACACCTAATCTTCAAAATAAGGGTGACAGGTCAGATTAAATGAACCTTTCTAAAATTTATTTTTCTACACAAATAACACATTTCAGCATGAATTATGTGTTGATAATTTCCATAACCTAATGTGTCAAGCTTTTGTTTTGTGAAATAACAAATTAACTGGAAGGACTTATTTGTACATCATTTTAAGTTTGAGGGGATTTATTTTTCAATTTTTAAGGGATTAGAAGTTATTTTCGCATGATCTAAAATTCAAGGATTATATGCATTTTAGCCAATTTTAAATTGAGGAAATCAGTGAAGCTTATGATACTGGGAAATGTTGCTTTCAGCAGAAACATAACTAGGTCTTGGTTTATTAGCAATTAAATTGGTTACAGATTTGGGGATATGGCTATTAGGCCAACAGAATAATAATTCTTTACATAAGCGATTCTAATTCCACCTGCACAATTGACTTATATGATGCCATATTGGACCATTAGGTAAGACATCGCAAAATTAACAGCTCTGGAGCAGGCATTTCTGAATTTTGTTCTGTTTTGCAATTCATCCATATAGGATGTTTTTTATTCCGATCAAAACATTTGACTAGAGAACATATATATGTATATATCATCTTGTTGGCTATGATAGCAACATGGGTTAAGCTGCACACTTTTTTGAGTGAAAAACATTCTTATTTCTACCTTTTTAATTTATGTAGACTTATATATTTGGAAAAAAATGTAATGTGAACTTCATTAGGAGACTTTTGTTCAGTTTTGATATAGTTGAGATGTAGATGGAGATTGACCTCATAAAACGACAAAATAGATACAGATGGAAATTAGAGGCAAATGCGTGTTTACTTTATTCTATCAACCTCTATTTTAAATTACAAATTATGCATCATGTTTTAGGTTGAATGGGGTTAACTGTTGGTTCGCCTCTGACATATTACTAATGTTTTGCATTTGTTTTAGAGGGACTTGATTCGTGGTTGTTACCCTTGCATCTACCTGACTGCAACAGTGTTGAGAATTTCACTCTCATGCACGGCAAGCTGCTTAATGAAAATTACAGAAATGCAGTGAGGTATTTACAAATAGCTCTTGACTCAACGCCCTCCGCATCGGCATCATTACTTCCATTGATACAGGTACAAAGCATCCATGATCATATCCAAATGCATTTTACATGGGTGTTGTAGTGTTCAAATAGCATGACTATGTCATTGAGAGCATTGGTTCGTCCGGTTCTGTATGTCAAAATGGTTTTAGATGCCAGTAGCCCTTTCACATTTTAAATCTTTGTTTTCCCAGCTTTTGCTCATTGGAGGTCGAGTTGATGAGGCACTAAAAATAATTGAGAAGCAGTGCTGTGCTTCTCTCTCTGCTCTTCCATTTAGGTATGTACCCCTTAGCTTTTTGTATGCAATGGATGGATCAATGATATGTCTTTTTAATGAAATACTAGCAAGAGCAAGGCTACACCTCACATTCCGTGCTTAGCTTTGGCTAAACTCCCTTGGAAAAGAAATGTTTTATCAGACTATATATAGCATACTTCTATAGTTTTATTTATTTGCCGTGCTTAGATTATATGCATGACTAGAGGAATTTTCCATAGCAGGTCTGGTTATTTGTTTGCAAGCACATTGAGTTTGATAATGAGGCTGGATGGGGGGAACTATGAATATAGAGATTTGGACCTTTGTCTAAGGTTCACGGCGGAATATGAAGTTATAGTGATAGTGGTGAAAGCACTTACCCACCACCCCACCAAAAAAAAAAGCAGCAGCAAAAAAGACCCAAAAAAAAAAAAAAGGATCTATTTGCATGAGGATTGCAAATGCTGTCGATGAATCTTGTCTACTTGTTATTTATACGGTTGTTAAGAAATTCCTACCTTGTATGCCTCTAGAGTAGTTAAGTCCAATCACCATTATAAGGAAGGGGGCTTTATACTATTATTTACTATATCCCTATTCCCTCCCTTTATGTCCCCACAATGTCATCGCTTATGTAGAAATCGTTTTTTCCCAAGCATTACCCTAGTTTTTGGTCATTGATAGAGCATGACAGTACCATGTGATCCATATAGCTGACTCTGCCTAATGAAATCTAGATATTACTTTAAGCAATCGAAGATTATTGGTTGCTGTGATTTTTATTGTTCATATAAACTTATTTTCCTGGTATTCCTTGTGGGTACTCATATTGTTGGGTGATAGCTTTTGACACAAGCAAATACTCTGAATTTGTTTTTTTCCACCCCCCTTTCACAATGTCTCTTATTTACGCACTTGTAGATTGAAAGCTATCCTCTTGGAGCAATTTAATTCAAACGATCCTCTCTTACTTGTGAGCTGTTTTGAGGATATATTAGAGAAGGATCCAACATGTTCTGAGACATTAGAAAAGCTTGTGAAGATGCATGACGATGGTACTTTGTTGTCTTCCTTTACTTTTTAAATCATCATATTTACCTTCTACAATATAATTTAGAAGCCTTCATAATTTTTAATTCCATGCTTTTCTGTTCTTTTGATATCATGCAGGGCACTATAGTGTTGAATCTCTGGTAGAAATTATTGCTTCTCACTTGGATGCTGCAAATGTGGAGCACTATGACACATGGAGGCTGTTTGCTTCTTGTTTCCTTAGATTATCTGACAATAAGCAAGGTTGTAGAAACCATAAAGATAAACATAAACAACGCAATTCTACTTTCCAAAGAAGTGCTCCTGCAGTATTTACAAAGAAGTTTTGGAGGGTGCGAGGCAGGTGGTGGTTAAACTTACATTTTAGCTCTAAAATTCTCAAGTCAGAAATTGCTGTTGGTATATATATTCTTCTGATGCCTTTAAATTAATTTATCTCTTAGAACTGTTGAAATTTCTATCTACTTCATCTCATAAATTATTGCTTTGGGCAAGACATGCTAATTTTTTGTGTCTACTTTTGTTATGGTTTAGGTGATTTGCAGTTACTCGCCTACAAAGCTGCATGTGCATCGCATATGTATGGAAAAGAGTTTCATTATGTTGTGGGGGCTTACTCACATTTGGAAAAAAATGATCAGGATTTATTGAGGATTTTGAAACATCATAGACGAAATTCGTATCGGTTGTATGAATAATTTCGATATAAAGGTGAAGTAGATTTTGCCCCCTCATGGGTTGTATGGGAAGACTGAAAACAAAGTTATCGCATCTATGATCTAATGTTGATTAGAATCAGATACGAGATGGAAGTATCAAAGCTTGGAATGCATGTTCCTCAATGGTTGTATGCTTGGTAAAACCTCTTCGACTTAGACCAAAAATGTTCAACTTCAGCAATGGATCTCAAAAATAACATACTAGGTATTTTTGGAAAGTTTGAGATGTGCAAAAAGAATTACTTAAAAATATTATTGCTTGTCTCTTTAAAAATATTATTGTTTGTCTATTTAAAATCTCTGAATTTCAAGACTGCTCTACGAAGTTTAGAAGATATGGCTTTCAGTAATTCTTCTTTATATTTTTATGCCTATATTAACCTTAATCAACAAAACTAACTTTTATTCTCACGCAAATCAAGCTTAATTGTTCACTAATACTTAGCTTAAACTTTCAAGATGTTACACAAATTGTCCAACAAATCGAGATGAGTGGAGCTCGCAATTGCATCCAGTGGATCTCTAAAATCACTTTTAAGTGACTCACTTGGGATTTCAATTAGTGCAGTACATCATGCGGCATGCCAAGCTTCCCATCCCCAACATCCAGAAGACATTCGAAAAATCTGTGACTACATGCCATTGGCAACAGATGCAACTGAAAAGAGCCTCATTTTTCGCCAATTGGGAAATCGAGCAATTATCCAATGGATCTCTGAAGTCACTTTTAAGTGACAACTTTGTCTTTATTTATATTCATTGATTTAAAAAATCAATATAGGTGTTATCTAGATTCGTGTAACGAATAACTACTCACTTTTTTATAGTCAAGTGTCTTGTTATTAATTCCAACTAATTTTGTAATCACTAAAACAATGTAAGCATTACCTAGATTCGTGTAGAGAATAACTACTCACTTTTTCATAGTCAGGTACCTTATTATTAACTATAACTAATCTTGTAATCACTAGAACAGTGTAAGCGTTATCTAGATTTGTTTAGAGAATAACTATTCACTTTTGTTTAGCCAGGAGCAAAATTGTCAATTTGTCTTAATTTCACAAATGACAGATTGGGTCATTGACCCTTTCTGTCATTTTCAAAATTCTAGGACCCAATCTGAAATTTTCTATATTCCAAGAACCTTTTTTGGAATTTTCCCTAGAGTTTATTTATAATAGATTATATAAATCAAGGAAAAAAACCTTAATGATATAAAAACGGATAGGCACCGATATTGATAATTAAATGATATGTTGACGATATAATTAGGGGCAATATAGTATTTTAATTTTATACTTTGATATTTGGTCTTCATGAATAGTTACAATATTCATGGTCCTCTTCAATAAATATTATTCTCTATAGACCTTTTTTCTAATTCTTCCTCCTTTTTTTTTTTAATCATGAAGCCATTAAGTTTTTATTTTTTAACGAAAATTGACACATTATCTGAATAGAAGATATGCGGCATCATATATAGTATCTTACATAAGTTATTAATTTTATAAAAATCCCTTAAACTTTGGATGGGTTGTACTTGTATATGGTCTCCTTAGCATTTCAAAATTTAGATTTAGTATTCAAGAATCAAGAGTTTTTTTTTTTTTTTTTTTTTTACGGCGGGCTATGCAACTGATTAAACTTTAGGGGAATTTTATAATTATTAACTTATATGAGATGCCACGTCGGATATTGCGCGCCTTTTATCGATCTTATGCGGCAATTTTCATAAAAAAAGATAATGGTCACTTACATGATTAAAAAAGCTAAATTTAAACTTTAAAATGATAGGAATGCTAAGCATAACTGACCCAAAATTCAAGAGGGTGTATAATTTAACCTATAAATGATGCATTTAACTTGCAGTTGGTATGTAAACAAAAAAAAAAACAAAAAATTATTATTAAGATTGATTAACTTCATGTTTTTCTCACTAATTAATTTTTTTCTGATTAATTAATCATTAAACATTACTAGTTCATTGGTAAAATACTATGAAATCAAAATATTTTGCAGATTTGAGACTTTATAATTCCATTCATGTGATTAACACTCTTATGATATATATCACAAGTTTCATATTATCTATTGTATTCATCATTTTTAAAATGAATATTAAAAGTTCTACGTTGTATATCATTTAAGTGCTATTATTTTCTAGATATTTCATTGATGCATTTAACATAGTCCGGATCACATATTTCTTATATTATATAAAATAAAATACTTCATTTTCTTATATTGAGGATTCTATTCTATTCTTGTTGCTTTCTTTTTAGGATTACCTATAAAATTATTTGACCTTTTTATTTTAATAATTTTCTGGCATTATGTATCCCTCCATTTTTTTTTCTATTTTATAGCTTATGTATATGTATTTAGTATTAATATCATTTCGATTATACATATATATATATACACATATTAAAAGAAAGTGATAAAGGCACAAGTTCAAGTTCATCCAATATTCCTGAAATCAGAAAACTAAACTCATAGATTAGCAGAAAGATTAAATTACAACAAATAAACTACATAAAGTAACGTATTTATTGATTAAAAAAACTGTTTTTGGCAAAAAAACTAGTCATCTCCATCTTTTCTACTCCTTGATGGTTTATGATAATACTCATTAACAAAATTTGAACTTATGAGGTTGATGAAGCAAATTCTATTGTCAAATCTTTATTCCCAATCAAGATCCAATCATATGCAGTCACTTGGGAATATGAAAATAGTAAAACTGTTAATCATATAGCTAGTTATCTTAAGTCTAATGTCAAAATATGTAGTTCTATATGTGAACTAAAGTAATAAGGAAAAAAAATTATAAATCACAAATCTAGCATTTCAAGATTATCCATAACATCCAAAAAAATATTGTATTAAGCCAATATAATATAATTGCCATTCAATATTTTCATGAACCAAAATAATAAAACAATTATTGTATTAAACAATTTTACCTTGAAAACATTATAAAGTTGTAATCAAAACAAGGTAAGCTAATAAGCATTATCATGACTAACAAGCAATAGTAACAAAGCCACACTAATTCATTTAATCCAAGAACAAACTACAAAACGAGACTAACTTAGAGGGCTTCAACTCACAATATCCATATGAAAGTACTACAAATATAGGAGCAAAAAAAAAATCAATTCACAACACCCAAATCAGTGGCAACAATGCTCACACTTTGTGGATTCAAAAGACAAGATGTTTTCAATCTTTTTTTCGATCCAATCCAGCCTTTTCTCAAACTTCATTACCGCCATATGCATGATCCGAATATCAACTTGTGCAAGCTGAGCACAAGCACGAAGTAAAATGTAATAATCAGCATGAGCAACATAAGACAAAATACCATCATCCTTTTTTCTCCCATAGTAAATATAATTGAATTTTCTTGGTTTCATCCTTGGAGGTATGTAATTAAATCCCTTCTCTTGCATGTCCAATTTCAATGTTTTGAGAGCTTCATTTTCTTCGATGCCTGCAAATTTTTGTTCATCAGTTTTGGGTTCTGAAACCTTTGACACCCATGAATCCTGAAATCAATGAGAAAAATCAATGAATTATGTTTCAAATTCTGAACCAATTCCAATATTTTGAAATGATTTCTCAACTTAGTAATTTGTCAAAAGTAAACTTTTTCTCATTAAGTTTTTGAGAATTTATTTCAAAATTAATGAGTTGGAAATAAACTTTACAAGAATATTAAGGGTTCTATTTTACCTCTCCATCTTTAATCATCATGTTCTCTTCGTAATCTTCAAAAGGTAGTTCCAATCCAGCAAAGACAGAATCCTCACAATATTTGAGATATGTTTGCAAGTCCTTTGCATACTCTGACTCCATATATCCAAAAACATCAAGTTCTTTAACAAAGTTACCATAGAAAGAAAATTCATATATAAATAAACTAAAAGTGCACATTCCATCTACTAATTTCATACAAAATAGTGTTAATAATCTTCTAACGCTAACAATATTAGTTTCATTACCCCAAAAATATTTACACTACACCGTTAAATATAGACAAAAAGTTATCAAATAATGATATTTTAATATAATCATTTTTGCTTTTTTAAATTAAACTTAATTTGTTAGAAAACTAAATGCATACTTTTGTTTATATGTAACTTATGAAATAAAAAACTAAAATAAAAAGCTTCAAGAAGTTCATACCATATTGTTTTGGAACCCCAGTGTATAAGGAATGAAGGTGGGAAAGCAGCTTGGCAGCTTCCTCTTCAAGTTGTTCCCGCTCAAGATTTAAATCCATTGAACATTTTTTTTTGCCTCTAGAACCACTTGGAGCCGCATTAGTGGACAAACTCCTCTCCCAAAATCCAAAACCATTAATGTTATACAACATCCGAATGGCTACAATTATAATTGAGAGAACACATAAGCGAGTTGGAAACCTTGACTGATTTGTGGATAACCATAAGCCGGGAGACAAAGACCATTCATAGATAAGCATTGCTTTAGGCAGAATCTTTTCATAAGGAAGCTTTAACTGCCGGATATATCGACTAGCTATTTCAAAAAAGTTCACAGGAGGCATCTCCAAGCCTATAAAATCAGCAATTGTTGCAGCCAAAGTCTCAATCTTTTGTGGCAAGACATCTCGTGAAGGTTTGAACATTTGATTGAAATCTATAGGACATGAACTGTTAGATGGCCCCATACGCTTCTTGATTTCAACAACGGCAGATAAATATGGAAGTTTTCCTTCAACAGCCCATTGTGAGATGTCTATAGGTAACACTGCCTCATTAGTCATGTGACAAGCCAAGAATAAAATTGCTACAGTACAATCCAATGGAATCATCTTGCTTAAAGACTTGTACCATATCATTACAACACGTTCACCAAGGATATTGTGAAATTCTCTTTTGTGTTTCACAGGTAGTTTTTGAACGTTGTCTTCAGACCCTAAATAAGTAATGAAAATGAGAAGCATAGACATGCACAATAATAGGAAAGTCTCAAAAATTAGAAAGTAATTGATATAGTTGCAAAATATGCATATTATCTCCAATAATCAGTACTTCTAATAATGAATGATCATAAACAGTTAGAAAAAGCCTATAAGTCCATTCTTGATGGATAAACTTAACCTATTTCAAATAGAGCACAAATAGAAATAAAAAACATAAGATATGGGTAATATAACCATTATTGAATAGAAGGGAGTTTTAACATGTTGGAAACACTTGTACAAAAAAAAGGAAAGTAGATATGTTATATACACACGGCAAAACAAACAACTTTCACATTCAAAATTTTGGTCTGTTCAATCCAACTACTCTTTCTCTCCCATATGTATAACGTAGTTATGTACATGTATATATGTGAATGCATTAAAAACTAAAGTAGATTTTATTTCTTCTATCCCAACTAATGAGATAATAAGTAAGTATGTATGGTGTCATTCTTATTAAGCTAAAAAAATTTGGAGATCCAAACTCCAAACAAAAATCAAGATTTAATCATTTGGAATTAGTGTGCTACAATATATCGTGCTTGATGTGATGTTTAAATGGTTTAAAGAACTTACACAAGAATGCGACACACACTATGATATCTCTAAAGACATATTATTTCATTCAATCTAAATGTAGCTGTAAAAATAAGTATTACCTGCAACTTGTTGCATTTCAGACTCAAGAACAACTACATCAGCCCAGTCGCAACCCAAGATATTAGTCTTCTCTACATACTTCAACCAATATTCCGCAGCCAAATCACATATCTGATGATTCACCTTGAACTTTTTTACTAGTGTTTCGCATTGAAGCTGCAACATAATCTGTAAGCCTATTAGATACCTGAACCTCACGCTATTGTAGTAATCTTCATAGCTTGGAGCTATTGCGTTACTCAAACATCCAAAATCATCAAGAATCGAGGGGTCATCTCTTCGTTGAGGGAACTGATCTTCCAAGCCCAGGGCCTTCCACAATTGAGGTTGGGAATCGTACAGGGGGTCATGCTGAGAAACAGGCATGACTTCCATTACATTAGTACGCTTACGGCGGTGCCTGACCGAGTATATGCCGCCAGGAGCCATGTCCTCATCAGCCATACCCGTTTCAATTAAGTCCTCCGATTGAGAAGAGCATCGCATACAATAGAAAAAACCATCATCTCCGCTCTGAAGGCCTATGTGGCCACAATATTGACAGCACTCGTCCCGATAATTCTGCATTTGTTTCACTTTCTTAAAGTATTTAGCTGCAAATATTGAAAAAATTGTATTTAGCGACATTAAAATCATTCAACCAACTTTCTTATTTCATTTAGCATTAAAAAAAATAAAGATTTTGAAAGAGCAAAACAAGAAAGAATAAAGAAGCAAAACTACATTTTTTTATGGCAAGACAACAATATAGGGTAGCAATAACTTAGGGCCCGTTTGATTCAATCCCATTGCACACATGCAATGGTAATTCTTATTGCATTACCACATATAACTTGTTTGGTTGGACTTATTGATGGTAAAAGACATTACATTGGTAAAAATGATTGCACATTTTTTAGTAATATTCATTCCTAGGGGAACCCTTATGAATGCTCATTGCAAATATATAATCTTTTATGAAATATCAATTTTGTCCTAAACAACATAACGAAAAGACAGAATTTGCCCTCATAAACAAATTGCCTAATCAGATCAATCATGAGCAAATCTCACAAATCATACAAGCAGATTGTTCATCAGCAAAATCTCATGCGACCGAATTGTTCATCAGCAAAATCTCACAAATTATGCAATCACGTCATTAATTAAGAAAATCCCACAAATGGTGCAATCCACTTATTCATTAGCAAAAGCCCTAGCATATATCTCCAGAAATACAAACAAGGGAGCGGCACTTGAGAACAAGGTGGGTTTGAGGCAAACGGAAGGAGAGATGTCCTTACTTGCACTGATGAGGTAAGTGTTGGTTTTTTGTTCTCTTTCACTGTTGTTTCTTCTACTTTCGCCATTCGTTTTGTTATTGTTTTCCGTTAAGTTTTGATTGAAGTTGCTATCTTGTGCGTCTGTGAAGGGAGGGGGTTAAGAAAAATAGTTGAAGAATTTGTCGACCATGATTCCAAGTTTCTAGTTTCAAAAAACCCAAACAAAAAATGCTGGCAACTCTATCCTGCGTGTGTCACTAGTTCATATACTCTTATATACTGAAATTGATGAACTATGAACAAATGAGATTTGAAATGTTGAAAGGACAAGACAATATATTTTTATATACTTTAAAAAAAATTAATCTTTTTTGATATTTTGGAGGGGTCGAGGGAATTATTTGAGGGATAAAATGGTCTTTTTATTGTATTTTAATTTTATATGATCATTAAAAAAATACTTCATTGCACTCTCATTTAAAAAACATACCAAACACTAATGACATAATTACTATTACATTGTATCCCCATTACATTGCACTGCATTGTAGTGTGAAGTGCAATGGGGTTGAACCAAACAAGCCCTTAGTTAGTTACAGAGCTTTCAGGTCTTAAACAAAACTACATTTGATCATGAAAAACCATACATAGCACTTATCAGGAACACATTTATTAGCGTAATTGCAGTGGCTTTAATTTGAATGTATACAGTATACACATAAATATACCTTGAGATAATTTGAATTCATCATTAGTAGGCATTAAAGTTAACACGGAACAAGACAGACTAGCTAAGAGAATCCAACACGTCTGTCCGAGTAAATTAGAGAGCAAGAGAACTCATGCGAATGATGCTAAATATATGGCACTCAATTCTTCTTATTTCACAAATATCCATATTAATTGCATTGTAGAGAAATATTATGTAAAAGCAAAATTAAAAGTAATTAAGATTTCTTGATTTTAATAACTAGAGAGTAATTTTGAAAACCAGTAATAATTTTTAATCTTTTTAATGAACTATTTTTTAACTTTTTTAATGAATGTTTATAAATTTAGGAGTGCTTTAATATAAGAATGAAAATGATAACATTTTTAAAACATAAATTATAAGAAAAAAACACATAATTATGGGGAGGGCGAAGAAGAGTTTTTTTTTTTCTTTTTTTTTTGCCAGCATGTATGAAATCTTTCATTCATCTCTACGGCAACACATTCAAAATCCAGGAACGGAGAATACAAGTTATCCATATATATATATGTATGTATATCCATATATGTGGCATTCACTGATGGCTTATGTATATAGTTATGTTGTGTTTCATTTTGAATCTTGTTTATTTTCATATTTTCTATTTTCTTTAACTTAAATTAAAATAAAATTGTTCTTCTAAAATATGTGTATATATATGTCTGGGTATGTGTATCTATCAAAATGATATCATTTATGTGGAGGCTTATTTTAGTGACTGAAATTAAGACAAACTATAAGGGTTTCAAATTAATTTCTCCTAATAATAATTATTATTAAATGTAATTTAACAAATGAAACGCACACACATATATATTTTTTTCGATGACAAAATGCACATATATTTAAATTTAAGAAAAGTAAACTCTAAATTCAAGTTTCAACTAAAAGTCATTATGAAGTATAGTAAATACCTCAACAGACCGAATCAGCTAAAAGTAAAATCAACTACACTGGAGAGTACATTAGCTATATAAGGCAATGGAATAATAATATTGAAGGCAGGAAGCAGTTTGAGACCAAGAAACCGAAGACAGCCACCCAGAAGAGAAAAACCAACAAATCAATCAGATAGATAAAACAAACTGAGAAAAGGAAAAAAACATGCTTACCGTCTGATGCTGAGACAAACGAACTGGATGGACCGACTGCCAAGGGAACAGTTGGAAACAGAGGAAGAGAAGATTACGGCAATCGCTGGAGGAAAAAATAACTCATATTTGGAAAAAATCACCCCTTTGGTTCGCTGGAACTGGAATCGCTGGAGAGAGGAAGAGCCCCTTTTGGTTCGCTGGAACTGGAATCGCTGGAGAGAGGAAGAGCCCCCTCTGGTTCGCTGGAACTGGAATCGCTGGAGAGAGGAAGAGCCCCCTCTGGTTCGCTGGAACTGGAATCGCTGGAGAGAGGAAGAACCTCCTCTGGTTCGCTGGAACTGGAATCGCTGGAACTGGAATCGCTGGAGAGAGGAAGAAGAAATTAAAAGCAAGCTGGGCTATCTCGGAAGGACAGGGAGGATGCTACGATGCAAGTAGAATAATTAATTTGCACATAGTGGGGCTGAATGACGGACGGAAGGGGGGGCTGAACGACTAATTTTGCGCAAAGTTTCACTTTAATCACTTAACTGTAAAAAAATACATTTTTAACCTTCTGATATTAAAATTAATAAAAAATGATGATATTAACATATTAAATATTAATAAAAATATTATCAAATACTAACTCATAATTGTTACAAAAAATAATCAGACTACTTTTTTCTAAGATTAAATGACTAAAAATATACTTTTCAAAAAAATTAAGGAATTAAACTAAAATCTTATATAAACTTAAATGAGATTATATATTACTACTTCTGGTCCTTAATATAAGACTTTATTTGACTTTTATTTTGATTCTAAATATAAGATTTCAATCCATTATGTGTCTCATATTTATATTTTTTTTCCAAGATAGTCCTTCTAACAATGGTAATTGTAACCAATACATTTGATTAGTAAGGATATTTTAAAAAAGATAACACATATTTATTACAAATAATGAATTTAACTTCTTTTCTTAATCACTTCAAATTAGTCAACTAGCTCTTATAATTAAGACCGGAGGTAGTATATAGATTTGAAAATTGAGTAATACTTTATAACTCACAAAATTGTAATTCTTTATGTTTGTATTACGTCTGTAAATCATGCAGTATTTTTTAAGTTCAATTGCTGGAAGAAATGATTTTGAAAATTAAATAATACTTTATAACTCACAAATCTCATATATAAACCGTTTTTTGGCGTTAGCCTCACTTGCCACCCCCAAAAAGAAAAAATCACTGTGCAATTTTGTGGCAGCAGATCGGGCTTTTCACCCATTCACAAAATATGCAAAAAAATTTGTCAAAATGTAAAATTGCTCCAATATTTAAGAAAGGCATAAATTGCAATGTGTGCGCGCGTATGAAGTTGTAAAATCAAGGGATAAAAATTACATATTGCGGATCGAAAATCAATGACTATGAATTTATTCATTTTTTTCAAATATGAGTTATTTTTTCCTTTTGACCAAATTTTTTCTGAATTTAGTGTGATGCTGAAAACTCATTCATTCTCCCACCCAGGAGTATTGAGATAGAATCGAAACCATACTTTTAAAAATATTTTTATAATATACAAAATAAATATATGAAAAAATTTATCTTGATTTGTAAGAAAAATAATTTTAAAAATCACTTCCCATGATATCCAAACAAATCTCAACCCCTGAATATATGTGACAAAACTATGCCTGGCAAAAGTAAGTGACAAGACTAAAATATTGAGTCACTGGGTTTGAATGAATATAACGCAATTACGGGTGCAAAAAGAATATAACGCAATTACGGGTGAAAAAAGAATATAACACAATTATGTATATAACGAAACATAAGACCTGATAATAATGATAAACGTTTAATTGAATTAAATAGTTGAATGAATTAATATTTATATAAATTAATATGATTTTTTTCCTGCCATCGCTCATATGATAATTATCCCTTTCTTTCTTTTTTTTAGCCAAAATTATTATCCCTTTCACAGCCTCAAGTCTAAAATGATTTATTTAACATCAAAAATATATCTAACTAAAAATATATTAAGTATACATTTTTTTAATTTTATAAAATATTTTAATTTGATTTCTTAATTTTAAAAAACATATTTATAGTTCTTTAACTAAAAAATTATTATACTTAAATGACTTTTTTTATAACAATTATTATTATTTTGATAATTAGACATAATATGTTAATATTTGAGAATTTTTTATGAATATTAAATATCTTAATATTATCATTTAATAATTTTTTTAGATTAAATAATTTGGATATTTAGATATTTATAATTAGAACAAAGCGAGTAATAAATCTAAAGCTCAAATATCTGTAATTAACTATATATTTTTTCCGGTTTAAAATATAAAATAAATTCTATGCATTTAGGTTTATTAAAAAATTTGTTAAAATCAATTTAAAATAATAAATATGTAAGGCATGTGTTTTTTTCTAAATATATTCTTATTAAATATGAGGAGCAGTAAAAAAATTTAATAAATGAATCAAAAGAAAAAAAAAATTATATGTTAGGAGTAATATTATGTTGGGACTAATATTTTTAGACAAAAATAAATGTTATTTTATAAAAAAAATTAAGTACCACCGACAAATTTTATCTCATAGTATAGCATTTAGTAGGCGTTTTTATCAAAAACCTATAAAAAATAAAAGATTTTATCTAAATCCTATACAGTAAAAATTATTTACCAAAATGCTTCACTAAAAATCATTCATATCAAAAACAATTTCAATTTTACCAAAAAAAAAACATTCCTATCAAGAACGATTTTATTTTTACTTTAATATCTTTTCTGATCATATCACTCAATCACTATGACAATTATATTTTTTTCCATGAAAAATGTGAAACTGTTCATGCTAATAATGATTTCACATTTTCTCTCTTCCAATTTGACATATAGCATGAGAATTATTTACAAATTAGTTAGTCAACTCCTATGTTAAGGACAAGAGATAGTAACTTTTTTTTATTATTTTTGCAAGGTCAAATTGAATTACTATTAGAAAATTTCAGGCAACATATAACTAACAGAGAACATTTTTTGCGCAAAAAAACAATTTTAAGATTAATTTAAGGTTAATAAATCTTTGATTCTTCAAATCTGCTCTCATTTTGATTTTGGTCCTGTAAATTTCAAATTATAAGTTTTAGTCCTTCGAGGGGTAAAATGGTTCATATTTTTATTAAATTATAAGGATCAGTGTTTTATATGGAAAGAAACTTGAAGGATCAGAATCTATAGTTTGAAACTTGAGAGATCAAAACCAAAATAAAGACAAATTTAAGGAACCAAAAATATATATTAACCCATTAATTTATACTACCTCTTGTTAATGTAACACCTGATTAACTAATTAAAAAAATTAAGAAAGTTAAAAAGATTACTTAATTATAACCTATATTACATGGTTTCTCTAAAATACTTATTTATGTCATTAGATTATGTATCAAATTATAAACAGGCCAAATAGTCAAAGTTGAGGATATTACATTATTTAATAGGATTAGGACCAAATTATTTTTCCGCCCAATCCCATTTACAATATGGTGTAATTTTACTTTATTATAATTATAATTTTTCATTGCCTTTCCACATATATATACACACACATATAATTATAATTATCATTTGATTCATTTCTGCAAGATCAAATTGAATTACTATAAAAATTAACTCTAATATATAGTTAACAAGAATTGAATATGCATTCATAAGGGACTAGAGTGAAAAGGAAAAAAGACAATTTTTTATTTTCATACTATTTATTGTAAATGTCATATTGAGAAAGTAAAAGAAAAAATGAAATCGTTCTTAATATAAACGATTTCATTCTTTTCATTAAAAAAATACAATTGTTAAAATAATAAAATGATAGGATGGGAAAAGATATTAAATTAAGAATATTTTTGACCCGAAAGATTTTTAATATAGCATTTTGATAAATAATTTAAAATTTTTTTACTGTTTATAAAGCTTTTGAAGAAATTGCCGCGTTTGGTATTTTGAAGGGAAGGGGGTACTGCAGTGGAGGGGAGGGGATGTGTGCTAGTAGTTGTTTGAAGTGGCGCGGCAGGCGTGAAATCCGAAGGTGGCGTCACATTAGAAGTTAGATCATAATTGGACCAATCTTTTAGTACGGTACATTTCACATAAAGCATCTATATTCTTGCTTTTCGCCTTTTGCCATTCATTCCCACATTTTTGGTTCTCTCTCCCTGTCAGCGCGCAAGAAGTCAACCACTATTTGTAGCCGCAAGGTCTGCCTCAATCTGTCTTTTCCTACACTGCAGAGCTTTGCTCTCTCTTTGCTGTCCTTGGAAGTTGTAACAGGAAGCATATCTTCGTTCTTCCACTTCCCTCTTTCTTCTTCTTCTTCTTAATTTTTCTTGAATTTTTTTATTTTTAAAAATTACATACTTGTTAGTATTTTTTTTCCCGAAACAGACACTCTGCAAACCATATAATCCAATAGAAGCAAAATACAACCAATAACCAAAAAACAGGATCTCCGAAATTCTTTCCTTACCTCTGCGTGAACAATGTAAAAATTCTCCTAACTGAAGTAGGTGATCAGCAAGAGAGCTATCCTCTCTTCTAACATGGTAAAACTCCACCTTCCGATCCCTACAAATCAAAATTCCAGTTAACAAATCATCACAAGCGCAGCTTCCAACTAACAAATTAATATTCCTCCGGTTCTTAATAAAAAAACTAATTTGAGAGTTAATGTTAGTTTTATATATATAACTTATTTAACACGTTTATTAATTTTTTTAAAAATTAATCTTATTGTTATTTTCTTAATAATAACCAGATAAGAAAATAAGAAAAGAAATTTAAAAAAAAATTAGAACATTTTAAAAAAATAAATCATATTAACTAATTTAATTAATATTTTAATATATTCAAATAACTATTTTTTATAAAGCTTCTTTTTTTTTTTTACCAGATTTTTCTAAAGCTTCTTTGCCAACAAAGACCAAGGCCATTGATAGAGTGATAGTGCCTAACGCCTATCACCTCCGCAATGGTCCCTGGAACCAACATTAAAGTAGGCGTGTTTATAAAACAGGTGGTATGAGGATGATCCCATCCCAGTCTCATTCAGATATTCAAAACAGGACGTTTTTTTTTTGTCTCATATCTTGTCTTATTCCAATAACGCCGTCTTCCAATTTAATTTTGAAAAAAAAATATAAAATGTTTACTATAAAGAATATCATATAACTTATACAAAACAACTTATAAGCAAATAAAAAAATATCCACTGATAAATATCATTATCAAAATATTATTATATTGATAAATAAAATAAATTTATAACAACTAAAAATAAAAATAAGGGAAAACCATATTGAAGGTACCTATACTTTCTCTTTATTTTTAATTTGGTACCTATGTATTTTTTTCCCTTTAATTAAACATTTAATTTTATCTTTTTAGTAATATTAGCTCTTATAACTTTGTTCTATTGATATTTTTAGTCTCTACATAAGGATTAATGATGTTAATAGAGGAAAAATAAAGATTTAGTTAAGAATAAAAAACACATAGGTACCAAATTGAAAATTGAAAAAAAGTATAGGTACCTCCAGTATGGTTTTCCCTAAAAATAATATATTGGGACGATACATCCCATCTCACGTCCCGTCCCATTCCAAAATAATTTTGTCCCATCCCAAAATAACTAAAACAAAACAGAGACACTGGGACGAGATATAATTAAATACCCATACATTAAAGCTTACATTTAAAACCACATATCTCATGGCAAGTATTCATGTCTATGTAACTCCGCCACATACTTATTATATATTATCTATATTGTGATTCTTTTAAATTTTTATATTACTGATATAATTTTTATTGAATGAATTTTCTTCGATATTATGAAATTATTTTAAGTATTTTTAATATAATAAATAGATGGTTTTTAATATAATAATCAAATATTAAAGTATTGAAAAATTAACGGTAAAAAAATGAAGTATTGAAAATTTGCCCCCTCAGGCACAGAATGAGGATGTCATTATTGACTCCTCAAATTGGGTACGGCAACATCTCTCTTTTTCTTTTTCTTTTTTTCCAAAGACTCTTAAAAGTTTTAGACTGTTTGATTTTGATCACATTTTGAAGATGCTGATGATAAAAGAATTCAATTAGGTGCCAAGAGAGGGATTTAATTAGCCTAAAATTTATTGATAATTGAAGAGCATGTAATGACAAATTCTAGCATAGAGAATGACATCTAATTTATACTGTTCACTTGTTAATGAGATTTTTTAGTAATTAAATTTTTTTTGGACCTCATGATAATTCTCTCATAATAAAATGACATTCCTATTGCTTTTTTTTTTCTCCTTTGCAAGAGAAAAAAAGAAGAAGGATAACTTATTTTGAATTACCAACTACATAATACCCTTATGGTTAAAATAACTATAAACTCTCATTATAAAAAAATGTTAAAAAAATTCAAATCTAAACATTAAATTTTTAGTGTTATCTCATTATTTATATCTTATTCCCTCCTCCCGTTTTTGAATAAAAAAACAATCTCTTTTGAGATTTTAAATTACTATTTTTATTTTTAATCCTCATTAAATACACTCATTTTGCTACTTATTATAAATTACAAATAATTGACTTGCATATTAAAAAAATCAGTTAAAATTAATTAAAACCGATAAATAGATTAAAAATATATTTTTGTTTTTAAATATATTTTTATATAAATTTGAAAAATATGAAAGAGAATATATGGAAAAAAATATAATAAGAGATGATAACAAAAGGAGAGAATAAATTAATTATAATTAAAATAAAAAAATGCTCTAAACAGTGAGAGAAATTCAAAATGTAGCTTATAAAATGAACAACTCCTTTCTAAAACTTATAAATAAGAATGAAAAGAGCATGTTAATTATTACTTTCTTGCAATAAATTTTTACTTATTATCTTTCATTAACTTTTTTTTTATAGATAAGGATATAATTAAAAAATGTACATATATTACATTTTTATTATTTTTAATTAATATTATGAACAATATGATTGTGGCAAGCGTTTTTTTTTTTGTAATAAATGCAAAAATCAAAGACCATGAACAATGCATTCACCAACAGAAAGTGGGATCTACAGTCTATCAGTAGTTGTTTGAAATGGTGCGATGCTGTGGGTATGAAATCCAAAGTTAAATTGCCTTCGTATTTTATGCCCAAGAGTTACGTCATAATTGAATTTATCACTAGTAACCAGTAACAAAGTAGGGGCCCAACAGACTACTGGCATATTTTTTTCTCCTTCTTTATGAGCAACATACAGAAGGTGCCTTTTCTCTTCATTCTTCCTTTTGCCCTCTTGCCATTTATTCCCCGTCTCTCTCTCTCTCTGCGCAGCCAGTTAAGAACTACTCCCTCCGTTCCTGAGACACTTGATGCTTATGCCATGTTCCTATATATAAGAGACACTTACAAGTTGTCTCTACTTTTTTGTGTTGATTTACTATTTTACCCATATTTATTATCTCCAACTCACACTCTCTCTCCCTCCCACTTCTCTTTCTTTTAATAATTTAATTGTTCTCTCTCATGCTCTCTCTCCTTATTAATGAGGGCATTTTTGGAAAAAAATTATACTTTTTATACATTAATTGTACTTAACTAACTTTAACTGTTTTTTTGATCAACGTACTTCGGTTATTTGTCTCTTATAATAAGGAACGGAGGGAGTATTTGTACTCTCTCTAGTCTCTACCCTCCAGCCTCATTACCCCTTTTGTGTAGCTTTCCTCGGAACTTTGGAAGTTGTGCTAGCGAGTATATCTTCTCCCCTTCCTGACTTCCTCCCTCCCCTTTTCTTTTCTTTTTGTCCTCGTCCTTTTTTTTTTTTAACTTTTTGCTACAATATCAAATATTAAAGTATTGAATAATTGCTTCTACCAAAAAAAAAAAGTATTGAATAATCGCTCGTTAAACCACTGACTAGAAGATAAAAAAGAAAAAAGAAAAACTAAAGAAGAACCACAAGAATTATATTTGTTCCAATTTTTTAATTCATCAGGACCCACACCACAAGGGACACGGATAATTTGTTTGAAAAAAGAAAAAGCTGCGAAAATTCCCTCTTTTGCCATAAGCAAATTAGAGGGGAAAAAAGAAATTTTTTTAATAAACTTAATTTAAAAATTACAAAAATAGGGTTAAAAGTTTTTATTTTATTTTTCTTACTCTGTTGTTTTATATATTATTTTTATCAAAATTTTATAACAATTTTTTAATTTTTAAAATTTTCTTTATCCTTCCCTCCTCTCCTCTTCAATTCCCTCATTTAAGGAAATTCACTTTCAAATAGTGCTAAAATCATAAAATCAAAATGAAATGTGACGGCAACATCTAATATTAATCATATTAGATTAATATTAATATTAAACACTAAAGCACCGTTAAACCACTTTTATTTTTTTTAGATTAATCATATTTAATATATAATTTTTGATATTTTTCATCATTAATATATTCAATTTTTCAGTGCTTATTACTATAATTTATTAGATGTGTTTTCAATTAAATATTTTAATATAATTAGAAATAAATAGATTTTGTAACTAAGAAATAATGATATTTTATTACAATTACTTATCATCCCTGAAAATTAATTTAGTGTCTGCTTGAGTCGGTATTTGCCGGCCCAAATGCAACTTATAAGTGCATTAAACCTGATTGTAATATTGGTTCTGTTTGACTGGATGTTTGTAGAGCTTAGAAGGAGCTTATTGAGGTCATAAGCTCGATCTACAGTTGTTTACTAGTTTGGCATCACTTTTGAACCATCCTACTTATGGCTGAAAACCAGTACTTAGGCCCTGTTTGGATGTCCCTTCAAACCATGGTTTGGGGAAAAAACCAGCCAAATGGGGGCAGAAAATCTGAAAACATGGTTTGGGATCAAACCATGGTTTTGAATCCCAAAACCATGGTTTCGGTAAAAGTAGTTTGAAGTTGCTTCTCGCTCAAATTTTCCAGATGTTTTTGTGGGCCCAACAGCATATGACAAAGCAGTCCATATAATTGATGCCTCACCTTGTTTGGTTTGATTAAAAAGGAGGGGAGGGAAGGGTATTTAATGATTCCTTGTTTGGTTCAAGGAAGGGAGGGAAGGGATAGTAATAATCAATTTACCATTTTATCCTTACATATTAGTTTATGTTTTTTATTGATGTATTATATAAATTAATTTACATCTTAATTTAAATTATATAATTTAATAAAAATTCAGTCTTATCATGTTAATATGTGTATTAAAAAATTGGTATAGTAATTTTTTATTCTAATTAATATAATAATATATTTAAAATAATCAAATTAACAAATTTTATATGCTCTAAGAAAAATGAAATTTTATTTTCTTTAGGCTATCTTTTTTTCCAGCTTTAAAATATATTTAATAAATAATATATTTATAAAAAACAATTAATTTTATAATATTATAATTTTTATTTAAATAATTTTTTATTTTTAAATAATTTTTATAATATATTTTTAATTATAATAATGTATATATATTTTTATTTTTTACTTAGGATAATATATTTTTTATTTGAAATAAATATTATAATAATATATTTTATGGGTAGAAGTGGAATATTAAAAAAACCATAAGGGCCTAATAGTTCAAAATTTTGGCTCCCCTCCAAAAACCCTCAATTTGAAGGGGAGCCAAAATGAGGGGAGGGAGGGGAGGGGAGGGGAGGGGACATTTTAGCTCCCCTCCCTTCCAAAATTTTTAACCAAATGAGGAGAGGGGCTCCCCTCCCCTTCCCTCCAACCAAACACACCCTATAAAAGTAGCTTATTTCTGATTTTCACCGTGATAGTATCAGATAATTATTAGTTTTTCTCTCACTCTTCCTCATTCTATTCTCCTTCATTCTCTTATATTCGAAAGCGTCTCCCATCGACAGAAGGCAGAGCATCGCAGCCTCCACCGTAAGCTCCGTCACGTCGTCATTGTAGTCGCCGTCGAGTCTGCGGCATCTTAGCCGTGAACGCCGTCTACTGCTGGGTCATCTTAGTGCTTTATCATCTCCTTTGCTCTTCTATTGTGCGATCTACCAGCAGTGTCGAGAAAGCAGAGCATAGCAGCGTCTCCCCGTGATGTCCATCACATTTTCACTGTCGCGTCTGTCGCGTCTTCACCGTGAGCTCCGTCTGCTGGTGGGTCATCTCTGTCTTGGTCCTTTGTCTACTCCTTGCATTGTTGGTCACTGTCCGATCTACCCATCTGAGACTTCATTGCTATCGGTCTGGTATAGGTGTGCTTGAAGTGCAGAGGCGATCTGATTCTTGGTGCTTTTTCCTGCTATATATATATATATATATATATATATCTGTCATAGGAGTAGTTGGTGTTGATCATATGTGTGTTTGGCTGGTTTGTTGAATTTTATTGTTTCTTTGTTCTTCGTGCTATTGATACAGGAAGTGTTGGTCGACTAGTTTGCATTGCTAGTTGAGTGTTTGGCTGGTTTGTTGGTCAAGTAAGTTTTATGAGACTAACATTCTTGCGCTTCGATTTAGCTTGTCACCTCTATCTGCATAAATTTTGACTCAAGCTTTCTGTACTATTATATGTTGGTCGAGCAGTGTTAGTCGGTAAATAGAAATAAGGAAATTGAACATCTAAAAAACAAACTTACCCGCTAGGATAATTATAAGCATTCTGGTTTTAAAATAATTTAAGTTGATTGTATTATGTCAATTCATTTTCTTTATCATGTTTCACTTTATATTTACAATATTTTTTATGATTTCTCTAGAGTTTTTAAATTTAATTCACTCATTAAATTCCATTTTTTCATTATATTATCTAAATTCGTTTTTTTTTTCATGTTTCACTTTATATTTAAAATATTTTTTATGATTTTATTAAAATTTCAAAATTCAATTCACTAATTAAATTTGATTTCTTCATATTAAATTATTTTAATTTTTTTATGTGAAATCATTTTTTTAATCATATTTCATTATTTATTAAAACTCATACCCATTTTAGTTATTTTACAACTAAACTTACTTTTACTCAATCATAATCCAAACAACTTTTTACCAATCTCACTTTTACAAACCAGTTTTTCTAAACTCCAATCCAAATACAATTTAGCTTATCCAATTTAATTTTTATCCAACTTTACTTTTTCAAAAGTTAAATTGACAATAAGCTACTTATCCAATCATTAATCCAAACCGGCACATTAGGGGTGCTTGAGAGGGCTATGAAAGGATCTAATATGGGACCAAAAGCTGGCAGTAAACATGGCTTTTGGAGAAGCTAATTTTAGGAGCTTATAGCGGTGGAAAAATGAAGAGAGAGAGACAAAATGTGAATCCCATTTTTGTGTTTCAGAAGAGGAAAAAAGCATATTTTTGTGTTATGATCTGAATTCTGATAAAAAAAAAAAGAGTACAAATGGTAAGTGTGTATTAGTTATCAATTCACGTCTCTTTCTTTTCTTTTATTTTTTTAAAAATTAATTCACTCATTAAAATTCAGTTCTTCATATTAATTTAATTTAAATTCATTGTATTATGAAAAGACCTCTTTTTAATACATAATTATAAAACCATTTTTAAGATGATAACTATGGTAGAAAAAGAATTGAGTTAGAGTGTTAAAATACTACTATGGTCATAAAGAGTTTGTTTTATTTTGAAAACATCTCAAGAGGCTTAGGATACATAAAACACCCATAAATTTAACCACACGTACCACAAGGACTCAAGACACAGTAACCGCCTACAAGCCTAATATAAACATTCATCCCACAAAGACTTAGGACACAAGAAACACAAGATGCTCACCACAGTCATACACAGAAGAGCAACACAAACGATAGAATCGTATGGCCTCCAACTATTCTAATAGCATTGCATCAAATACAGTCATCAACTCAACAAAGGAAAGTATATGTCAATAAAATTATGGGCCCTAAGATAGCAATATACATAACATTACATACTCAAACCAAAAGAGGACTACTAGGCTATACTCGCCTATGCCTCTGGTTGTTTCCCTTCACGCCGAGCCAAACTAGATGGCTCTTCTGAAAAGCATCGATGAATAGTGTGGGGAGACATAAAGTCTTAGTAACCAGGTATTAATTTATGACATATATAAGTAGGATGGCAAGTTGGTGAAATTGTGCTTAAATATAATTTAAGTAATAAATGGTAATTTAATAGATACAATCACAAAAAAGGAGTATATCTCATCATCCACAACACGATTCATATAAAAGTACATATATACAATAACAATGAAATATGCCCTCTTATCACCTTACTCCTCCATATGATTTCTTAATAAGGACCCGAGCTTTCTGTGCTAAGTAACCCGATCAAAAGTTACCTCACTTACATCAAGCAACGGGCCCCTTTCTATACCTACATCGCCCAAGAATGGGTTATGGTTCAAGAGGTATCTACCCAAGAGTTTGTTCTCAATTCCAAGCCAAGGAAAAGGAAGAACTACAGGAGTCTAACAAAAAGCCAAACACTAAGATCAGTAGTGTAGGCATGCCGCGTGAGCTTCAAGAACAATTATTCTCCACATAACAAAATCCTAACATCCACATATGAACCCCATGCATAGTCACAATATATATTAAAAATATCATAGTTCTTTAAAATGAGGTGTGATAATTTCAAACGAAATACAACATATTTTTATTTTATTTAATAACATAATATTAGTATATTAAATTCAACACCACAAGAAAAATAATTTCAAATAAGACACAATTCAGAATAATTAAATCAATATACTTCCCACTTTACCAAAATTTATCATATAAGAAAATACATACTTTATTCACAAGCATACTTTGACAAATTAATTTGAAAAAATAAAAACATAACAAACACCTTACAATCCAAAGCATGTATACAAAATAAATTAACCCCGGTTACCTCTACTGTAAGCTTAACCTTACAGCTTAAAAAATAAGAGCACAAATTACAAACTTTGAAATACAAAATAATCTACAAATAATGTAGATACAATTTAATATACATACAAATAAATAACCTAAATTACATAGGATTTATTATTATTATATATACGTATATTTACTACCCAAAAATTCTTACTTCAAATAACAATTTTTTCTCTACCCCAATAACTCATGTAAATTATAAAAAAAAAAATTCTTTTTATCTAACATTGTAAGAATCCAATTTATAATTTAAGTTTCCAGCTTAAAAATTTTTCTAATAATATATCTTTAACCTATTTTACATTTTAAACCGATTAAAATATTAATAATATATTAAGTAACCCAAATAAGTTATTTAACTTAAATTTAATCGGTAAAAACGTTCTATATATCTTGAATAATATATTTTCTAACTAAAATTTTAGTTTAAAATTCTCAAAACAATAAATAAATAAATATAAATTGATTAAAATTTCAATAATATATCAAAAAATTCAAATAAATTATTTAACTTAATTTTTATCGGTATAAATATGATATATATTATAAATGACAAATTTTTTAACAAAATAAATTTGATTGTAAATATTATCAATAACAAATAGACAAATCTAAATCGATTAAAATTTCTTAATAATGTATCTTTAAATTTCTATAGTCAGATATTGTCAAAACTCAATATTTATTTCATACTCAAATCGCAAAATTTTTTCTAAATATTATAATGATACTACTAATATAAAGCTCTAAATATATAGAAAATGTTTATAAAATTTTTTTAATAAAACATATTTTTATGTACCTATATGATCCCTAAAACTTGTATTACCCTTCAAACTGCTAGCACTTCTCTGCCTTTCTCTCTATCTCTCTTTCTGCGCCTCTTTCTTTCTCTTCTTTGCCAATACCTCTCCTCTTCTATTTAATTTTTAACCTCAACTGTCCATCCCCATTTTTCCCTTTTGTCATTAAATGGCACCCCTCCCCCAAAATTCTTCTCCTTCTTAAATGACACTCTTTTTCCACCGAATTCGGTGGGAAAAGCCGGGGTGTTTTTTTAAAAATAAAATATTATTTTATATCATTTAATTAATATATATTTTAATTAATTTAATTTTTTAATAATATTTGGAATGTTATAGCTTATGTAAAATTATTTTTTTAATCATGTTTTATTATTTATTAAAACTTATACTTATTTTGGTAATTTTACAAACACACTTATTCTTATTCAATCATCATCTAAACTATGTTTTATCAGTCTTACTTTTATAAACTAACTTTTTAAAATTCTAATCTAAATATAATTCACCTTACCTAATTTAAATTTTATCTAATTTTACTTTTTTAAAAGTCAGATTAGAAATAAGTTACTTTTTCACCGCCAATCCAAATGGACCCTTAGAAATTAGTGATAAGATTTCACGTTTTAAAGATAAAGAGAATTCAAAGCATAGTTATGTGAAAATGACATACTCTACTTTTTAACAAGAAAGATTAAATTATAAAGGTGATTAATTGGATTATACAGAAAAAGTAATTTAAAAAATTACACTCAAAACTTAAAATTTAGCTTTGAAATTCTGGTGTAAAATAAGAAGAGGGAATGAAAAAGAAAAGAGGAAAGAGGAGGCAAGGAAGAGGAAGATGAGGAAATTAAATCACAGAAGGGAAGCCAGGACAAAAAACTATATAATTGCAATATTCCAACATTTCCACTCTATTGTAATATGAAAATCTAGATCTATCCATACTAAAATAATAATAATAATGAAAATGATAATAATAAGTGAAGAAAAATCATATGGGGGTAACTTAAATTTTTTCTCAATTTTTGATTTGATACCTATATGTTTCTTCTTAATTAACTCATTTAATTTTACTTTTTTTTAAACTATATTAGTTCTTGTAATATTGTTCTATTAGTGTTTTTACTTTTTATGTAAGGATTAATAATGTTAATAGAAAAAAATGCATAGGCATCAAATTAAAAACTTATAAAAATATAGGTACCTCAAAAGTGGTTTTTTCGAACAAGTAATTCTAATAATAAAAATACTAAAATATCAATAAATCTAAATAAATTTTGAAATGATAATAAGTCTAAATAATTCAAATATCCTTGAAATAATATAAGAATAAAATTATTTTTTATCCCATATTTCATCAAATTTTTTTAAATAATTAAAAATGAGTTATAATTCTTTTTTTTCCCTCAAGGGCAAAAGCAAAAGAAAAGTAACAGGAGAAGAGTATGAAATCGAACGGTCTAAATTTTTTTAAAGAGTTTTTGAAAAATTATGAAAAAGGGAGATGGCCATGTTCCCAATTTGAGGCGCGAATCCCATCTTCATGTTTGGCCGGATCCCGCCTCCCTATTTCACAACTCGCAGTCAACCTTTCAGTTTCGAGGAGGGAGAGTTGAAGACACCGTCGTCTTCGAGAAGTTTCCAATCGCCTCAGGTACCCTCTCATCTCTTCTCTTGTCAAAATGTTTTTCTTTGTCTTAAACATGATTTTCTGCTGCTGCTAGGCAAATGGAGGATTTTAGTGTGGATGATCCCTCAAATCCCTTCGCCCGCTTCGCATTCACGTATGTACAAGTCGTTTGTCTCTCTGCTTCTTTGAGATATCAATATTCTTAGGAAAATAAAGAATCATTGCTCTTCTATCTGTAGAGGCAAAGTTGATCCATGGAAGCCGGGATTTGCTACCCGTACTGCACCATCCAGGCTAATACCTGTTAATAATAACTACAAAGCCAACATGCCTCCTCTTTCGAAGGGTGTGGTTAAGAAAAAGCGCGTGGGTGTAGCTAAGAAGAATGGTTTGGACAAGAAAAAGAGTGTGGGTGAGAAAAGGTCAAAACCCAAACCTCTTAGAGCTGATGAGAAAAAGAAGGATGCCTACAAAAGAAAAGCTCCTGATAACACTTGGAAGCCCCCACGATATGAGCCTCCTCTTATCCAAGAGAATCATGCTCATGACCCTTGGAGGGTGTTGGCTATATGCATGCTGCTAAATTGTACCACTGGAAAGCAGGTACAATTACACATCTCCCCTTTTTGCCATTTAATTTTGATTAGTGTTTTCCTTCGAATCTTAATGTCATTGATGTTTCCATGTGTTATGATATTTAAATTTGGACATATTTAATTCACACATGTAAGCTCATATGTGATAAGTCTATTTCAATTAATATCAGTTAAACTATCATTTCCTTAAATCTTCTAAAAAGATGAAGGCTCTTTTAGACTCGATGAGATCATAAATATCTCAATTATATGAAAGGTAATTTTCAAAGCATAGTAATGAAGAATATTTTTGTTTAGGGGACATAATGCCGGTACTATAATTACTCATAAAAGAGTTTTGTAATGCAGGTTAAAGGAATTATTTCAAATTTTTTTGATCTGTGTCCGGATGCACAAACATGCATTCAAGTTTCTTCTAATGTATTAGAAGAGGAAATTAGAAGTCTAGGTTTGCAACACAAAAGGACAGAACAGTTAAAACGCTTTTCTCGAGAGTATTTAGGAGAAAATTGGACGCATGTGCCCCAACTGCATGGTGTTGGCAGGTAAGTTGGATGATGCCACTGGCTTTCTCCCTTATTTTTCATATATTTCACCTAGTTTTATCTAATTGATGCTATCCTAACTAACGTCAAGTCTATTTCGATCAGGTATGCAGCTGATGCATATGCGATATTTTGTACTGGGATGTGGAATGATGTGGAGCCGAAGGATCATATGCTAACTCGTTATTGGGAGTTTCTTCGGGGAACCAGAGGCAATTGATGGAGTGCTTTGTTTTTTGGGAAGACACCTGCGATTATTTTGAGGCAAGTAAATGGTAGAAAAGATTAACCTTTAGGATTCCCATATGACGTGTTACTCATCGGCATTGCAAGGTCTTATTTCGTTTTCCAAGTTACTGATCCTGATCTTTAATGGCAAGTCTTTCATGAGTTGAATTGGTTGTTTTAAGTTGTTTCAAATCTTTTGACTGTGTTTTATTTAAATGCTACTCCCTCCGTTCCTTATTATAAGAGACAAATAACCGAATTACGTTGATCAAAAAAGCAGTTAAAATTAGTTAAGAACAATCAATGTGTAAAAAATATAATTTTTTTCCCAAAAATGCCCTCATTAATAAGGAGAGAGAGCATGAGAGAGAACAATTAAATTATTAAAAGAAAAAGAAGTAGGAGGGAGAGAGAGTGTGAGTTGGAGACAATAAATATGGATAAAATAGGAAATCAACACAAAAAAGTAGAGACAACTTTTAAGTGTCTCTTATATATAGGAACATGCAATAAGCATCAAATGTCTCTTATAATAAGGAACGGAGGGAGTAATATTTTAGATGACGAGCTGTGGGATTAGGTATTTTAATGTATGTTTGTTAATCAACTGAAGACAGTCTCATATCATCTGAAAATGATATAACCACATCCTGAGATAGATAGAATAATGAATCCAGATGATGAGGCAAGCAAATGAGAACTTATAGCTTGTTATCTACTGAGTTTTTCTTCTCCACATTGGATATATTTCCCAATAGCTGCTTGAGGTTGATTAACATTTCAAGTGTTTACTCTGTCTTTCAAAATTCGCAAATCTTCTTAGGACTAGTTAGATGATGATAGAGCTGAAGCAAGCACAAGATTCTACTTCTGTACATGCTAACCATTTCCAGGACTCAGGCTTTTTTACAGAACACTTCCTTTCAATGACTATGTTATCGGCTCCCTCTATGCATAGAAGAAAGTGATATTTTAGTTTAGGGTATAGATTTAAATTCTAGGACTAGAGTTTCATTTGGATATATAAATATTAGGTGTCTCTTTTCTAGTTTCAAGCATGTCCTTAATCTGGCTCTAGACTTTTATACTAAGTTTTGGAGGACCAAGGAGCATATCAGCCTTCTCGTCCTTGCTGTTGTTTAATTATGATAGGTTTACTAATGGCTCTTTGTTATGATGCAAAGTGTTACAGGTCGACGTTGCTATGGTTTTGAAGCTTAGATTGTTGACGTGGAGATCCTTTATTGACAAATGAAAGTGGGAAGTCTGGGAGAATTGTAACTTGGTTCATGTAAAGCTTATGTTTTTTGCAAGGAACAAAAAACCGGACCGGACATCAAACCGGTCGAGATAGCGGGTCAAGGGTTACTGGTCGAACCGAGGTTGAACCGGGGTCGGACCGGTCATATTAAAATAATATAATTAATTCATAATATTAAAATAAAACAAAATTCATAAATAATAATCACTAAAAAAAGATGAGAAGCTACAAAAGTAGTAGTTTAAATATTTAATAGTACGAAGCAAACATTAATGAAATGTATATCTTAACTAGGGAAAATCAAAATCATCACTAAAATCATTTGCATGGGCTGAGATGTCAATAGCTGGACAAGGAAAAGCAGGAGCAACAACATCATCTTGTAAAGGTGGAGGGTCAGCAATGTTCATATCTTCATCACCTATATAAGACAGTAACCAACATTAAAGATTATACAAATAACTATATATTGGTATAAAAATAGTCTTAATTAAATATATAAACCTTCATTAGCACTCTCAAGAGTTGTTGAATTAGCAGTGCCGTCATTGTTAAGGACGTTTTCCAATGTATCCACATCTCTATCATCAAACTCCGGAGTGGGATCTTCTTCAGCCACCCAAAAATCCACCATATCAATGTTTTCATAGTCAATTGGATCATAACTTTTGCTCTTCTTCAATGTACTCCTTTAATGACAAACAAAATATTAGATAAATATAAATCAATTAAAAAAAAAACTAAAGTTATTCACTGTTTCCAAGATTACCTATGCTTCAATCGCAGATTATAATTGGTGAAAACCAAATCATTCAGTCTTTTATGTCCCAATCTGTTTCTTCTTTTCGTATGAATTCTTTCAAATAAGCTCCAATTCCTCTCACAACCAGAAGAAGCAGAAGTTTGACTAAGAATGCGCATTGCAACACGCTGCAATTCTGGAACTGAACAACCATAATATGTCCACCATTCATCTACATAATAAAATATATTAGTATCCAATACTATATAGAATTAGTGAATAATCATGAATACAATAAATAATAATAATACTTACAGGGGTCTAGTTTTTGAGCAGCTTTTTGACATGAAGGCCTGCTAAAAGATTCCTTGCCTTCGCGATAAGTAGTCGCTTGTTTCATCACTAGGAAGCCATCAATATCTTCATCTGAGTAAGACTCAACCACATCAATCAAAGCCATCATTAACTTTGACTTGCTAGGACAATCTGGACCATATGTAATTGCAGGATTCAACAAATACGATGCCGCATGAAGATTGGTCTTCAGATGTCTATCCCATCGAGTTTGAATGATTCTTGTGTAAGGCTTATACAATTCCTTGTTCTTCTTAAACATCTCCTTAATTGCTATTTTTGCCCTTCTCATCCCCTCATAAACGTAAGGCAATGAAGGCTTCTCATCTGAGTCCACAATTCTCAATAATTTGATGAGAGGAGATACAATCTTCACAACTTGATAACAGTCATTCCAAAACCGGTTATCTAAAATGATTGCACTAAAATTTTTCCCTGCCTCAGTCTTTGATAATCTATGGTCCACAAAATGCTTATCAACAACCAGAGCCTGCAAGTCATTTTTATGCATATATATGCTGTGCAATGTAATAAATGTCGTAGCAAATCTTGTGGCACCAGGACGCACTATTTCTTTCCAACTCGGTCTCCTCCTCAACCATGATAAGAAAACCATATGATTATATGCAAAGATAGTTACCTTGGATGCCTTTGATGCGAGGTCTGACACATTTGGCATGCTGGAAAAGTCTTTTAATATAAGATTCAGACAATGAGCAGCACAAGGTGACCAATAAATATTTTTATACTTTTCTTTAATCAACCTGCCACATGCTACATAGTTAGCTGCATTGTCAGTTACTACATGGACAATATTCTTAGGACCAATCCACTCAATGACTTCACAGAATAGAGTAAATAGAGTTTGGCATCTTTGACTAAATCTGAAGCATCAACAGACTTCACAAACACCATTCCGTGTGTAGAATACACTAAGAAATTTATCAAAGTACGTTGCCTCACATCGGTCCATCCATCAGCCATGAGTGTGCAGCCATTGTTTTTCCATTTAGCTCGATGGCTATCAATTAGTAACTGACATTCTTTTCTCCAATCACTCAGCAAATTGGTTTTGAAATCATAAGCACTAGGAGCTTTAAACCCAGGCCCAATTGAAGCAATACCATCTACAGCTTTTTGAAATAACGGGCAATCAAATGCTTTAAATGGAATGCAATTCACAATGGCCCACTCAGCAATCAACATTTTTACACTGTGTTTCGCTTCTTTGGTTGCTAATGCACTTTTAATACCCGGTTGAGAATCAGGGGTTGTGCGAGGAGCAAAATAATTATCCATACTCCCTATAGATTTTCTCTTTTTTGCACTACTCATGATAATTGGTGAATCAACATGAGTATCTTCAATTTCCTCTTCTATATTTTCAATGGCTTTTTTCTTTGAACACTCTTTCAAAGATTCTGTCATTCTATGACGTACATCATGCGAAACTTTTTTACAAGAAGATATTTGACCAGTGATACCAGCAAGGTGTTGCTTCATCCTATTTATTCCACCACCTCTATAACTATTACCACAAAAAAGGCAGGTGTATACATTTTGTGTCCCTTCTTTCTTATAAGCAACATGTGCCCATGCAGGATCAGTTTTTGCACGCAATGAAGAAATTGGTGTAGGAGGATTGGAAGTTTCAGTGTTGGGAGTGGAAGATTGAGTATTAGGAGTGACATTATCATTTCCAGAACTTTGATTATTTGAAATATCCATCACTGCTACCTCTTGAAAAGAAAACAAAATCCATATAAAATCAATTTAATCCAGAAACAGATGTACTAAGATGGCATATATGCAATGACATTGACATTCAGGAAAACATAATTCAGCTTATTAGTGATTAGTTTTTGACACTTTTGCAAAATCTTTCACTCTTATAAGGCTGAATAAAAAATCAACTCAAAAGTGTTATATTTTGATACAGGCATACAGCTAGTAAGCAGGCACACAGCTAGTAAGCATCACATCGCTGAATAAAAATCTAATTCATAACAAAACTAGTAAAACAACGAAGCTGCTGGCTGGAGACCCTATGACATTTAAAGCTAGTAAGCATCACATGCCTGAATAACAGAATAAGTCAATAAACAATTAAACATCAACATTGCAAACCCATATAAAGAACATATATTAGCCTTGAGGAACCGGGAATGACAGCGGCGGCAAACCCATAAATAACATCATTATCACGAATTCACAATATACGGATATAATCACAGCAAGACTCATTCAGCAAGACTCATTCACGATATAATCAGTAATCTCAGTAAAACAGCAAAATTCATTCAATAATAAATTACAAACCAAAATGACAGCGGCGGAATGAGGAACCGGAAAATATTAGCCTTGAGGAACCGGGAATGACAGCGGCGGCAAGGAGACGAGGTCACTCTCACTACTCACGAGCAGCAGGATGCGTATGCCAAAAAGCTTGGAGAGAGTGAGAGACAGACGAATTAGGAAATAGGATTAGAATTTCAGGGGTTTAGGGGTTTAGAGCATAAAGAGGAACGGGGGAGGCAGTATTGGAACTCATTCTAACCGTTTCAAGAAGAGGAGACTTGCGAGTTGCGAGCTCAGATGGTTGAGGGAGACCGGAGATCAGACTTGCGATGAGGTTGAGGGAGACCGGAGATCCGACTTGCGATTACTCTGGGATTTTGGAGCCTCGGAGGTGTGTCGGAGTCTCGGAGACCGTCGTGCCGTCAGTGACTCTAGCGAGCAGGGATCTTGGAGGAGGCGATTTGGTTTCAACGAGGGAGGCCGGAGGCGAGCTGCTGCGGTGCGATGGTCGGGGAGCTGGAAGAAGTGAAGAACCGAAGAAACGAGTGTAGAGAATAGAGATTCAGGGGAAATCACATAATGGGACTCGGCGGCAGAGGAGAAACTGAGAAAGGAAGGAAGGAAATTTTTTTTTTTTAATAAAAACGACGTCGTTTAGGTTATAATATCAGGCAAAAAAAAGGGAACCGGGTAACCCGCCAAACCGGGTTTACCCCGGTTCTGTACCGGTTCTGACCGGTTTAACCGGTTTTTTACCGGTTCGGTTCTCCCCCGGTTCAGCTAGTGAACCAGACCGGACTGCAGACCGGTTCACCGGTTTTCCGGTCGAACCGGCCGGTCCGGTCCGGTTTTTTTTTCATTGGTTTTTTGTGGTTGACTTAGAGAATGACTATTTAGTGGCCTTTATTAGACTTAAGTGTAATTTAAGGAGTGTTTGCCCGTGAACATCGATACTCCTATTCTGCCTCCTTTGCTTTAGTTGAAAACTCAATCTTATTTATTAGTTCAAATGTTTTTTCTGGTTTATGCTTTTGCCGGTTCAATGCAGTGTTTTGTGTCTTTCTTTTTCAGGCATTCATGTATAGTTGGCTTATTTTATTATTATTATTTTTTTGAAACATACAATATCTGTTGAACCGATGACTATATTTTTTCTAGGATGGTTTAAGTTTTGACTGTTTGAAATGGGTTTCTATTCCGTGATGATTTTTCAAACTATGTGTGTCATTTGCTTAAAAGCCATAAATTTGGGACTCTATGGGCCAATAATCTTATGTCGGCCACGACCAATTCTTTTTGGATGAAAAATGATGTGTTTGGCTGATGAAGTAGTCGTTTTCATTTTTAGTTCACCCTCCAGGTTCATTTGCACTTTGAAGTAGTTCAAGTTTCATGACGAAGCGCAAGCTTTTTCCGATATAGTTCTCCAATTTAGTTCGCAAGAATATTTTCTTGATTGCTCCCTAGCTTTTCTCCAAAAAAAAAAGAAGTCTCAATTGCCTCTCCCTCTTCTTTTCACAGACTTCTTACCCAATGTTTTAGTCCCTTTTTTAATCCTATTATCACTATTATTTGCATAAAGGAGAATCCTACAAAAAGGAGTTCTCAAATTAATTTTTTTTTGCCAAAATGTATTATTATTTGCTAGTTTAATGTTACTAAAATCTATTAAAATATTGTTATTACATCTGCTTTGGTATTAAAGTGCCATTACATTTAGTAATTTCAAATTTTTTGTTTTGAAGTTTTCCTTTGCTTTTTTCCGCAAAAAAATCATTTGAAAAATTGATTTAAATCAAATCTAATCTAAATTAATAAAAGCATAATCATACTCTTGGCATATGATGAACTTAATCACTGATAGCGATTTCAATGTCTTTGTTGCAGGTTATAATCACGGGCATCGAATTTAAAATTTAAATTTATGTTTAATTATTAGTGGCTAGAATTTTAATCGTGTGATACCATATTCAATAAAAAAATAAAAAAAGATATTAAAATACCCTTAAAAATACTAAAAGATCAATTAGAATGGGTGAATTTTAAAATTTCAAATCAGACTCCTTATATTATTTTTTAATTTTAAAATATTATGAAATGACAATATTGTTCTTATTATCAGTTATTACTTTCACATAGCTATTGACTATTCTAATTTCATTATTGACTACTTTTGCTTTCAAAATTCCGGTGATTACATTTGTATAAGTATTAACTACATAATAGTAATAAATAATTAAACAAAAAGTAGTCATTAGGTCTCTAACAACAATAAATGTATTTTTTTGATTTTTGAAACAAAATTAATCAATAGGGAAACTATAATAGTTAATAATTAAACAAGAATAGTTACCAAATTTTTAAAAATGAAAGTAATCAATTGCAATGCTAGAGTAGTCAGTAGCTAAACACGAGTAGTTATCAGAATTCTAAAAACAAATGTAATCAATAGCTAAAAAAATAGTCAATGCATAAAAAAGGATAGTTACTGGAGCTTCGAGAGCTAATCAGCTAAGTTCCTATGACAAATCGCTAGAGTTTCGACAGCAAGCCAATAGTAGGGTTGTCAACGCCTAAGCTCCGGTGGTCAGAAATTGGCTAAGGTGGCAATATTTAAAAAAAAAGAAATAGTGAAGGGCATTTGTGCAATTTTGTAAGATTTGAAAATTCCAAAATAGTAGTAGGTGTCTCAAGCAAAATTTTGAAATTCACCCATATTGATTTGTCCTGTAATAATTTTCAGGATATTTTATTGTTTTTTTCCCCCTAAAAACAATTTGGGAAAAGCTCTGAAAAATTTCTATTGTAAAGTTAATTGCATAAAGGACCAACTACTGAAGAACTTAGATTCATGAGTAGGAGTAATTTTTCTTTAATTGCATGCAACTTATATTAAGCTATTTGCTTTTCTTCTTTGGCCAATGTTTGGGTTCATTTAAACAATAAATTTTGTAACCTAGATTTCCAACCAAGTAGAATTAGAAAAAGTAATATTAAAATAAAGAATACTCGCACGTAACTTATCAAGATAAAAAAAACATGGTAAAATTTTTTTCATATTAAGTTCTGGTATCTCGGGATTTTATGAGAGTTTTTTCTTTTTTAGCTTCAGATATTGGTGTGTGGATCCTATTACTTTTTTGGTAATTAATAAAATTAACTTCTTTTTAGCCAAAAGAAAACTCTTTTTTCACGGACTCTCTAAATAATGAGCCTATCACTCCCATAAAATTCAACTGTATTTTTATTTATTTCATGGTCTTATTTTATTCCAAATTATCATAATTTCAATTACTGGGACTAAATAATCTCTTAGACTCTTATTCAATATATTTATAGATTAAAAAAATAAAATTTTTTTTTGAAAGTACCTCTACGTTTTTTAATTTTTAATTTTGTACCCAATATAACAAAATTACAAGAGATAATGTTACTGTATAAGTAAAATTACATAATTTAATTAAGAAAAAACACATAGGTACCACATTAAAAATTGAGAAAAAGTATAAATACTTCTAATATGATTGTTCTCAAAATAAGTATAAAAATAAAAATTTCCTCTCTCAGTCAAGTCTGCAGTTACTAACTCTGTTTCTTGTAGGAGAATCCTAAGATCCTAACCAAGATGATGATGATGAGGCTCTGCTCAGAAAGTTTGAAGAATACTAACTCAAAAGGAGTCACAGACCACCTTCATACTACACAACAGGAATTTATGATTCTGATGCTGACAACTCTGACCCAGAAAATGTCATAAACCTATCCCCAAGTTATGAACCCATATGCAAAAGCTTACGATCAGCATAATTATCAAGATATCTGCTTTGTGTCATATCAAAAGATAAGGAGGACTCGTTAGGAATTTGCTTTATGTGATATGTCTACTTTAACTTTACCTTTATTAAAGTAGTTCATCTTGTTATAGTAATTAAAATAGTTTGTCTTGTTGTAATAATTAAAAGGATCTTTGCCTTTATGTTATATTGTAATAATAATGTCTAGAATCTTTACTATTAGGTTTTGTCATGTTATGACCCAAAATCTCTATATAAATCATGCTTTGCTCATAATTAAAGGCAGAAGGAGTTGTAATAACTTCCTTGTATAATATTAGTGTGCTTTTCTCATGACTTTTCTCTAAATTCTTCTCTTCTTCTGAAAGCCTCATTTATAATACTTTTCTTCTGTCATCAGAAATTCTGAGTATGTCCTGCACTTGCCTCTTTCAGAGGATCCTGTGCATCAAAAATAGAATCTGACCATGATTCATTAAGGTGTATTTAGTAATGACTTTCCTAGTTATCTTAGATATGGTATTCAAAGATGAGAGTTCTAACATGGCATGTTAATGAGTTGAAAATAAGTGGCTTTACCTGAACTAAAACTTTGAATATTAGACTACGTTAGCTTGGTTTGTTTTAACACACGTTTAATAAGGAATTATTCAAATTAATTCGAGTTTCAAAATTGAAGAACTAATTTTAATTAATTAAATTAAATTAATAACCAACACTAATTAATTTATTTTCCCATCATTTTATAATTAATAAAACCCTTTCTTTTCCTGAACAATGAGCCTATTAATTATGGCGATAAAGTTTAGATATGTTTTTGAATGGGAAAGTTAGAAGATGTGATAGGAGAGAATGTAGGAAGTTTTGTTAGGGTAATTTAGCATTTGTAAATTTTACGTTTTAAAGTTTGCTCCTTCTAAAAAAACTTGGGATAGGGTGAGATACCATTAGGATTTTTGATATTAGTGAAAAAGTGACAACCTAGCTCTAATACCAACTAATACAAGATGGAAAAAGGGAAAATGAAAGGGATAGAAGAGATGGGTTAAAAGAGGGGGAAGAGGAGAAGGAAGAACTGAAAAAGAGACGAGAGAGAAGGGTGGAAAATATTAATTCTTATTTAATCATCAAAGTTGAATATAAATGAAAATCTTAACCCCTTTTTATAAAACTTCTAAAAATATAAAATAATAATAAAATCTTAAATTAAATACTAATCATAGTCAAAGACAATAAAGATAATTGCAAAATATTAAAAGACAATCAATATAATAAATCTTAATTCTAATGAATATATACTTTTATTCAGATCTTTAACGGATTCTCTAGATATCTGATTAAATCCTAATTATTTCATATCTCATTCTCCATTGTTTTTACTTTTAAGATCCTCTCCAATTAATATAAGGAAAAAAGACAACAAAAAAATGATAAGTCAATAATAAAATTCCCAAATAGTCACTTAAATAAGCAAAATTTTAGTTTAGGTATAGGTGACCAAATTGAGATTTGCAAATTTACTGAAAAGACCATATTGTCCTTTATATTTTTTCAGGAAAAAAAATACCAAACACCCTCATCACCCTGCTGGTTGCCCAAGCTTCAATGTTGCCGGCAGCAGCTGGAGTTCTGATGGCCTGTTGGCGACTAGTCATTGGAGCTTTGGCGGCTGGAAACCACTTTTTTGGAGATTTTTTTGAGTCAAGTAATGCAATTAACAAGTTTTTCTAATTTTATTAACGAGGTCGGTACAACAGTTAACAATAGATTTTTCAAAAAAATTTACAAAGTGACATTTTTACAACTTTAATAACGCGGTTAACAAATTCTGTAATACTATTAATAAGTTTGTTGTGGCATTTAACAGTTTTTTGAGAAATTAAAAAAGTGATATTTTTATACCTATGGTAATAAGAAGTCGTGTCACGATATTAACAACTCTTATAATATTATTAACAGCTTTAGTAACAAGTCATGTAATGATATTAATAACTCTCATAACCACAGTGATAGCCTAATAAATGAAAATTTTTTGTTGTACAACCCTCATAGGAGTTAATATTAAAAACATTAACCTTCATAAGGAAATTTTTGTCAATGGCACTATGAGAGTTGTTAATATTATTATATAACTTGTTAATTATGTTACTGAAATTGTAAAAAACATCAATTTTTGAATTTTCTAAAAACCTGTTGTTAATTGCTATACTGAGCTTGTTAATAACGATATAGAAGTCGTTAATCGTGTTATTAAAATTGTAAAAATGTTACTTCTTAAATTCTCTTGAAAATATTTTGTTAACTGTTATACTAAACTTATTAATAATATTAAATAACTTGTCAATCATATTACTAGACTTGTAAAAATTCCTAAAAAATGAATGATGGTCATTGGAGCTCTGATGACCGATCTTCAGCTAGCCGCTGGAGCTCTAGTCACGGCTGCCAACCTGAACTTCGGTGGCCGCCGGCACTAGAGCTCTGACAATTGGCTGACCGGTAAGGGTGCTTGGTTTTTTTTTTTTTTAAATAAAGGGTAATATGATCATATTTGCAATTACCAGTTTGGTCACCTATACCTAAGCTGGAATTTGTTTATTCTGGTGACCATTTGGGGAATTTAAAGTTTAAGAATCATTTTTTTGTCATTTTTGTTTATTTATGTCCTTCTCTCTAATTTTTGCTAAATATACTCTGTAATTGTATACATCCAACAAAGAAAATAGTAAAATAATAATATATGTTCTCCATTTATTAAATAATTGTCATTTTTTGGCTCAAAAACATAATTGCCATCTAAGTTATGTAGACATATGATAATATTTAATAAATGACCAAATTGGCAACAAAAAGTTATAGATACTCATATTAATATCATTACGCTTATCATCAAAATAAACTGTTTGAATGGTAAATTCTTTGCTTCACGTTTTCTCACCCCATAAATAAATGTATTTTAGGAAAAAAATTATATTTATTGTCTCCAACTAATTTCAACTAGCTTTTTTTATCAATATAATTTGTTTAATTGTTTCTTATAAAAAGAAACTAGAAATATTCACGATTGATACGATGGAATATAAAATTAGCAAAATATGTCTACTTGCCTATATTACCTTCTTGGCTGCTTTTTTCTTTTTATTTTTGGAGAGTTGGAATCCGCAATCTTAAAATCAAAATTTGAATGAATAGGCTTCAATATTTTATAAGATAGATTTTTAATCATGGTTCTAGGCTATTTAGATTAAGTTTTTGGAATTTATTTATTATTCTTCAGAATTATATATTTTAATAATAATTTTTCAGAATTATTCACATTTTAATTCTTAAGATAGGGAGTGGGAAAGTGGAAAAAAAAAAGAAAAAGAAAAGAAGTCAAATCTGAGTGACTTTAAATTTCCCATTTTAATTAATAATATTACAAAATCAACGATCAGATTTTTGCATGGCACCTATTTCTTATCATTGCTTTTTAATTTTTTATATTGAGTCATTGATTATCTTTTTTGTTTTGTCTTAATTACAAGAATCTTCTCTCTATTTTGATCATATATATTTTAGTTTAAACATTACTACAGTTAAAAAATATAATAAAATTTTTTTTACAAATATTTTTAATTAAAAAATACTACCTACTGTTTTAATTATAAGACCTTGTTTATAGACTACAAACAGGATCTTATAATTAAGACAGGAGGTAGTATATTCTAATAAATCTTGTTTACTATTTTACCCTCATTGTATTAAACCTATGTATAGTTTATCTTTTAATATTAATATTTACTAATGGCCTATTTAATATGTTTACTAAATTAACTTAATTAAGACATAATTTTATAATTTAATTAAAAATATATATATGTACACAATTACAAAACATTCTCTCTATTTTTTTTTCCTGAATTACAAAACATTTTCATCTACTATATTTTTAAAAAAATTACAATTCAAGTAAGTTTTAATAAATAAATAAGATTAAACATTTAAATTTATTGTAAAATAAAAATTTGTATTTATAAAACTAATGAAATTCATAATTTATAATATGGTAATCAATTTAATAGTATAATAAAAAATGTTAAAATATGTATTGAAATTATTTTTTAATTTTAAATAAAGATATATCATATGTTATTAAATAGTAATTATTAAGTAATATTTGAGTTGAGGAGGGGTATTTTGGTTAAAATAATGGGTCAGCTCTATGATTTGATGATCAACTAATGGTTGGGTAACTAGAAGTTGAATTTTAAAACTAAAAAGAGGTTTGTGCAATATATATTTTTATTTTAAAAGAAGTCCATAGAAATTTCCAAAACAAAAAAGATCTCTGTAATTTAGGTTAAATAGAGAAGATGTTAATATATTTTACTCTTTTATATTTTTTTTCAAAAAGTAATGTCATTTAGATATAACAGTAAAAGAGGCATTATTATTAATTTATTATGATATTGAGCGTCATTTTCAAGGCTTGGTGTAATCTATAGTGGCCATGCTAACTATTAATTATAGAACATAATTTTTTTGTTAATTAATATATTATGTTATGATACACATTGAAGAGAGAAAGCAAAAAAAATATATATTTTCTTCATTTTTTTAAATAATCGTCATATCTGGCCAACAAAAATTGTCATTTTAAGGTTATGTATACATAATAAAATAATTAATAAATAACCAAATTAGTAAAAAAGGGGTGCACAACATGTCACCCATTCGCAAAAGGTTCGGGGGGTTGGGGAAGGGTCAAATCCCGTAAGATTTAATGTAGGCAGTCTTATCTTAGAAATTATTTTCAAGAAACTGATTCCAGGACTTGAGCCCATAATTTTCTGGTCACACGGAGCCAACTTAATCAGGTGCTCTAATGCTCTCCTTCCAAATTAGTAACAAGATGTGATGAAATTTGAGAAAGTGGATTGCTGCCAATTTCCACACACAATTTTAAAAGTGGGACTAAGTTGACTTATTCAAGTTATTTATCTTCCCTTTACCAGAGCTAGATTTTAACGCACAGGGTTGATAATGATCATAATCTACTTTTTACTATGATAAATAACTAAAAAAAAAATTATCTTGGAAAAAAATACAACTTCAAGAAAAAAGAAAATTATAAAAAGACATAAATGGAATACAATGACATGAAGTATTTGGGAATAAAAAACTTGCTATGTTCTTATATATTCTCTCTCTCTCTTCATGTTTCAAACATTTAAAAATTTTAAATGAAATTAAAGGAATCTGTTTTGAGATTTTAATTTAAAAGAAAAACAATCTCATGTATTAGAAAAGCATTTGAAATGAGATTGATATGGAGGGAGCAAGTGTGATGTTTTGACCAACACATCTATTGCATTAAAGCCAGCCAACACACAGCCTAATACATCAATTTTTTTTTAATGTTTTTAATCATTAAATGGCTTGTGAATAGTGAATTGTGAGAGAAACCATCGAGATAGCTTGGTGGAAAAGTATTTATATATATATATTAATTTTGAAACATTAAGCTTAATAATTAAAATACATTCTAATTCATGTTAAAACTATGAAAATTTATGCCTTAAATGGCTTGTGAATAGTGAATTGTGAGAGAAATCATCGAGATAGCTTGGTGGAAGAGTTTTTGTATGTAATAATTTTGAAACGTTAAACTTAATAATTAAAGTGCATTCTAATTCACGTTTTTTAAAACTATGAAAATTTATTTATTAAATGGCTTGTGAATAGCGAATTGTGAAAGAAGCCATTTTTAAAACTTAAATGGCTTGGAGGAAGAGTATTTATATATATTAATTTTAAACTGTTAAACTTAATAATTAAAGTACATTCTAATTCACATTTTTTAAAACTATGAAAATTTAATCATTAATTTCAATCCAATAATCTATAGCCATAGTGGTCTCTCCACTTTACTGAAGACGGGCATTCCCAAAACATTAGTTTATGAAAATTTTGAGATATTACCTACAGGGTTAAGTTTAACGAAAAGAAAGTGTTTTATAATATAACAAATTAAAATTTGAGCTCCTTTCAGAAGAGGCGGCTATGTGTGGTGTCCAATAATATGGGTGTACATGAACTAAACCATACAAGGTTAGCTGCCAACTCGGGGTTTGGTCTAGTAGAGACCTCCAGCTAAAAAAGGAAGCATAAAGTTTAGTCCAATTTAGTACCAACTTAAAATCATATTTGACTCAACTTAATCTATTGAACTACCTAGACTTGTTCAGGTAGTTTAAGATCTCGATTTGATTTTTTTTTTTTAATGGGAGGTAAAAATTCAACTCAATATTTACAATAAGGACAACAAAAAATACCCATAAAACTAAACTCAATATAGGTAGATGATTGAGATTGATTAACATTAGAAATTTGCTCATTATCCATGATTGCACAAAGATAAAATGCAAGTATTAATAACAAAATAATTATTGAAGATAAAATGTATTAATAATAAAAAAAATTAATGAAAATAAAATTTTGTAATTTGAGTGATAAAATCCCAAGTCCAACTCTAATAATTTTCAAGCTTAAACAGGCCAGCTTGACAAGCTTAGTCTATTTTCAAAACTCGCACGTTCTCCATGGACGTAAAGCCATACTCAGAAGGGAGAGATTTCTTCATTATGAATTAAAGATAGGGTCCAAAGTTACACAACATTAATTGAAAAGCACACACTAGTTAGGTATATATTTAGCGAGAAAAGAGCTTAAACACGAGACTCCTTTTTTATTACTAAATTTTATTGCAATGTAAATAAACATATTAAATAAAATCAAGGATCAATTTAGCATGTGCTTTGACTCTTGAGCATGACTCTTACTCCCCAAAATTCAACATAAAGTCTGAGAAATGGAGTGCAATATAAAGCACAAGTAATATGGATATACTAGTTGTAACTATAACTCAGCAAAAATAGCTTTTTTGGACGATTAAGGATCACCTAAACCATTAACTTAGTAACTAGGGAGATAGATAGTTACAAAGGTTCATTTGAGAGCTAGTCTTACTTTAAGAGGAATAAATCATGTTCTAAGAGTTTGAATGACAGAAAGAACTGTCATATGAAATGTCAACTCTACATGACCAAAAGATTTAAATTTTAAACCCTCTCAACTTCCTGCTTTGATTTTCAAGCAAAAATGCCACCATTACTATGTTTAAAGGATCTGCAAGCTAAGTCAACATCTTCAGCTTGAAAACAGACATGTCCAAAGAGTTGGTTAATTGAAATAAAGTTGAATCATAGTAATTTGCTCTAGCAGCTTCAAGCTCATCCGAATTTTAACATTAAACATTAGGACCAATTAGTTGGGAGAAAACTTAAATCCTTGCTATGTTAATGCTAATCTTTCCTAACTTTTCATACCTCAAAATAACTGCAGGTGACTTTCAAAAGCACATGAACTTCTCATTTGATTTTTTTATGAAGAAATTTCCAGTAAGGAACCAGCATGTGATCCTAAGGTACTACATCCTTCCATCTTCCCCTACAAAATATTGCATATGCATTAGCAGCGTACTTGATTAAAATAGAATCACTCAATTGGATAAAGCTGACTAAAAATTATAATCAAATAACCAATAAAACAAAAAAAATAAATGCACATTCTAACCTTACCTGTCAATGCCATGTAGTTCAGTGATATGAGTCCAATGATCACTCAAATACTGTGATGAAAAGAGTTTTATGTTCCCTGCCCTCGTGTTCTGGAAACCAAGACTAGTGATTACCGTTGTTATTTCATCAATGGGAACTCAAACACAAGTCTCTGCATCAGGACATAAATAAAAAAAAAATCTTGAATCACTGGTCTCACCTGCATTTCAAAACTCTCACAAGTTACCATAGCACCAAAATTGGATCCATTCAACCTAAATGTTTCATTTATTGCCTCCAAAAACCATCTCATGAAATCAATATAAAAATATGAAGAACTTATTAAGGTTCTAGGAAACAATACAAACCATCAAATATTTTTTATCCGGCAAAAAATTAAACCCTGAGTTCGATTTAGAAGCACACATATGACCATCACTTTCCATGGGTCATAAGCATGCTCCTCTTGGAGTAAACGATACACAAAGCATGGAAGCTTCCAAGTGTTGTCTGGAGTCTTCTTTCTATAGGCTTCCCTTTTTTCCTCATGGTCTCTAAGAGGGCGTATTCTGTCTTTGGGTTCCTTCTTCTTCACACCACTGGAAAGAGGAGGAATATTTGCTTTGGAGTTCTTCTTAGTGATACCATTACAAGTTAGGCACAATTCAGCATTACGAGTAGCAATCCACTTTAACATACAATTTCTGACCTTTAATTCTTCTCGCTTGATTGAGTCTTCCTTCGTACCTCTACCAATAAAGGAGCAATGATTCGTTATTTTACCAAGAGAATCATAATACTACCCCTGATTACAGGACTAAACGAGATAATTAGGATCAGAGGTAGTAAGATTAATATTTCAAAAAAAAAAATAACGATGATAGGAGAAGCTTATACATACTTAAACTCATAACACGCAAAAGGATTTTGGTCCTTCCTCCGCTGCCGAAAATCATTGAAAATCTCAGCATTTCTTTTAAGAAATTTTGTATGCAAAATGATCTACCCATCATCAAGTTTAACAAGTATTAAGCCCATCTTCTCATGCGTTGATTTTACTCCTTTGAAGTTGTTATCAACAAAATGCTCCATTTTTCCTAACAGCATAAATCATGAAATAATTGTTAGATTTAAGGTTTTGATGATAACAAACTTAAACAATATTTGTTTTAGTTGGTTGATTGATTGCCTGATCGATCGAGAGATTATCAATAAGTTGATGGATAATTTTCCTGTGCAAACAAGTAACTTAGCAGAAATTTTTTGATCGATAACTTGATAGATAATGTGTTGATTGATCAATTGATTGATCATTGTTAACTCAGTTATGTATAAAAGTCCGCAAAAAATTATCGATCAATTGATCGATAATTAAATGATCGAATAACTGTCAGATAATGGGACACAAGTCTGGTAAACTTTTATCGATCACATGATCGATAAATAGATCATCGATGAGGAGACAGATAAATGGTAAAGTGCTCTACTTACTTTGTATTTTGTCTTAATCACCATTTATCGATCACTTTATCGATCAGTGATTTTTCGATAACGTGATTGAAAATTGCTTTATAACCCACTCAATATGCAGGTTGTTATCCTTGTGGCTTATCGATCACTTGATCGATCAGTAAATTATCGATCAAATGATCGATCATCAGTATCTTGTCTTTAAATTATGGTTTTTTGATCACCTTATCGATAATCCAATTATCGATAATATGATCGATCACTCATTTACATGTATGCTTTATTTTCACATAACGTGATCGATAAATCAGTTTTTTGTCTTTACAGGACTAAGTCTCTATGTTCTATTTTATCAATCACTTGATCGATCATTCCTTAATCGATAATTTATTTGATAATTTATATAGTCTGTGTTTTCACTGAATATATTTTTCTTTATCATTTATCGATAAGTTTATTCATCATCTATTTATCGATAAATTACTCGATCATTACTCCTTGGAAATCTATTTCTACCTCTCAGCTTTATCGACAACATGATCGAACAAATATTTATCGATCATTTGATCGATCATTGACTTATTTCAACCGGTTACAATAACTATCAAAATACGTTGATTATTTCTCTTCGAGCTTTTCTCAACCTTCTTGATTATCTTAATTCTCTATTTTAAAGATCTCAAAACAGAAAGTGATCTTGAGACTGTTCTTTACATGTTTTTTTCTTGAAGTCATTCTTTTTACTTTTCGATCACTTGATCGATCAATGATTAATCCATCTCTTAATCAATGAATGTAGTTACCGGTTTTAAAAGTTCTCACTTTGAATGATCGATCAATCAATCATTGATCATGACTTCAATCAAGGATGTTCATTTCATGTTCAATATTATCAACTACTGATTGATTCTATTTTTCAATAAATCAATATTCATTTGTTCAGTTGTGTTCTTGAGTCTTACGCTGCAAGGAAAACTTAATTGATTAAAGTATTGTTACAGATTGCAGAGAAAAGTTCAACGGTTATCCAACAGTTTCTTAGTAGCCTATTACCTACCATGTCAGAAGCATTAATGGCGAGAACCGTTGCAACTGGAAAAACACGCAACCGAACTCTCAACAGCTAGAAGCTCTTCCGTCTAACGGTTACTAAACTTCCTCAACTATAAAAGGTGTGAAGAAGAATTGAATGCAACAATTGAATACGCAAGCTGCCTTCTGCTAATAATTTACTGTTGCATTCAATACTCTGTTCTTGATAATATTGAGCTTCAATGATTCTCATTTATTTACTTTGCGAGAGAGCTTTATCTATCATCTTCAATTACTTTCTGAGTGAAACTCAAGAGTGTGGACTTTTGAGTGGGTTTATAATCTTACAGATAGTAAGGGGGAGTGATTGAGTGAATCAATTGCTGTACCATGACACCAAGAGCCCGATTAATCTTGGAGTATAGTGAAATTCTCAGAGGTGTTCTAAGGACTGGACGTAGGTCAAGTGGTTGAGACCGAACCAGTATAAATTCTGTGTCCACTCTCTACGGTGAAATCACTCTAACTCACGCTCTCTGTTTCTATTTAGCTTACTGTTTTAATATGCAAGATTTTTATAACTCACCCAATTCACCCCCTCTTGGGTGAGACTGCCACTAACAATAATAAGATTAAAAAAAATTGGCAGAAGCCAACACAGAGAGAATATCGATTAACGCATATCTAAGAAACCAAGAATGTGGGAAGACGATACTGCGATTAACGAGGAGGGTTCTTGTTGGGAACAAGACAGCTCCTTTGCCACCGTGAACTTGAAACAAGCAAAATGGGTCCGGCAGAAGATAAAAAGATGCCAATGAGCATACCTATTAAGGGCAAAATTGTCCTTTAACAAAGATAAATACCACGGAGAATTATCTTGAGGTTCAAAAGAAAAAAAAATTAATAAAAAGTCTCACCAGTTGTCGATAGACCTTGAAGTAATTAAATTACCTTATTAGGACTTGGTTGCAATTCCCCCTAAATACTAGTATTTCCCAAAATGAGATTAATAGATCACTTCGAAAATTTTAGGGCTTATTTAGGGAAAAAAATTTGTTTGGTATTTTGTTTTTAGTTGATTGTTGTAAAAACACAAAAAAAACAGTAATGTATTTTTAAAAATTAGAAAATCACAACAAATTTTACACGTTTTCATGCTTTTGTGTTTTTTTTTTTTGAAAAATTAGAAAAATTTTCTTTTCTTCTTATCTATCACCCACTGCGTATCATTACCGGTGATAATTACCACTTTTCCAAGTATGATTTTTTTTTATATTTTTGTTTCAAATGTGGATTTTTAAAAAATTATTTTGCAAAGAAATTTATTTTCAAAACTTGTTCTAAAAAACAATTTTATAAAATTCTTTTGAGAATAAGAAAACAAAGAAAAAAAATAAACAAGCCTTTAAATTGTTTGATCTTCTTTTAAATATAAAAGATAAAAAAAATTTATGAAAAGGACCAAAATTTTAATTTAACAAGAAAAAAATTTCATGTGACAACTACCACTTGTCCAAGTGTAATTTTTTAATTCGTTTTCAAATGTGATTTTTAAAAAAATTATTTTCCAAACAATTTTTTCAAAATTTGTTTTAAAATTTTTTTATAAAATTGTTTTGAGAACAATAAACCAAAAAAAAAAGGCGTTTGGTCTTCTTTTAAATATAAAAAGTAAAGGAAAAGGTTTATGAAAAGGTCCAAAATTTTAATTTAATCGGAAAAAAAATTTCAAGTAAAATAACACTATGAGGGAAAAATTTTGAACTAGACAGCCTGTCATTTTGATTAAATGGAACAAATTTATTTGCGAATAATAATAACCGTTAATATTCAAAAAATGAAAAATACCGTTATGATTAAAATAATTTCAAATTCTGATGATAAAAAATGCTACAAAACTTAATTTAAGTGTCAATTATTTTTATTTGGGAGAATTAGAGAGAACGACAAATGAGGAGTCATGTTTATGGAAGAGTATCATAAAAAATTAAAATTATTTAAATGAACCAGATATGCAAGTATAAATTTAAAAATACCACATCGTTCCTATTCAAACCTCCTATATTTTCTCATATATTTCTTCCTACATTTTATTTTTAAAACTGATATGAAAATAAAATTTACTAAATTAAACCTGATTTTTTTAAAAGTTTACAAGTAATATAAAAATGAATTAAAAAATATGCAAACATTGTTTAGTCAAATTTAAATTAAATTTCTATTTTCTTTATAAAAATAAAATTCTGTTTTTAAGACCATCAAAAATTTTAATTAAAAATAAAAGTAATATAATTTTATAAAAATTTAGATTATTAGATAATTTATTACACACACAATTTTAAAAAATTCAAAGAAAATCTGTATAATTTATTTTTTTATTTTATTAGAAATTTAAAGCGCATTGAGAAATAAAAATTACTCCTCTGGTCCTAAATATAAAACACATTTTGTAGTATAAAGTTGTACTATAAAATAGATCTTATATTTAAGATTGAAGGAATAAAAAAAGTGTATGACCTAATAAGGACAAAATCATCCTTTCAATGAAAAGATAAACATTTTCCAAAATCAATCTCCTACCCCTAATACTCTGTTTAAATGGGAATAAAAGTTGAGACGAGAGAAAATAGAAGAAGAAAAAATGGAGAGAAAATGTTACCTTTCTTTCTGTTTGGATAAATGAGAGAAAATGGTTAAGAAAGAAAATAAACAAATATATAAATGACTAAAATACCCCTATTTTCATATCAAAATATATCATGCTATAAATCAAATTAGCTATCCTAATAAAAAAAATCATATTAACGACAATATCATTAAATAATTTAGAATCAAATTACTTGATAAAAATTTATTATCATGTGATTATATTTAAAAGCCAAATAATTTAGTAAAAAACTATTCTTTTTAAAGATAAAAATAAAAAAAAGTGGATCATTTTTTTTAAATCAAACATAAATAAAATGAAATAAATAAATAATGTATTATTTAAGATTATTAATAAATAGTTAAAAATTTAATATAAAAGTCAAAAGAGATGAAGAAATTATATATATATATTTGCATGAATTTTCTACATTTTTCATTGAATGTGAAAGAATGGAGTTCATGTGTAGCTTCTAATTTTGGCCACAACATAATGAGATAATTTTGTTGAATTATAAAATAGTCATAAGTAAAAATAAAAGGAAAAACTTGCATTAAAGGTTGAATGTGATATTATTTAACTATATTTGAGGAGGGCATATGGAAAATATGAGTTTTCTTCTCATTTTTTTTTCATATGTGGAAAGAAAAGTTGAAGCAAAAATAATGTAAGCGCCACATCCCATTTTTTCTCTCACCTTTCTCTCCTCATCCAAATAGAAAAAAACTTGTCTCTTCTTTCATTTTCTTCCTTCATTTTTTGCCTCTTCCATTTTCTCTTCATCCAAACATGGGGTGAAGAGTAAAGAGAAAGCTTCCTGTCTTTGAATGGAAATATATTTCTTTTTAAAAGATCGTTTAGAAAATTTTAAATTGTTTGATCTTATTTTAAATATGAAAATAATGGAAATTTTTAGGAAAAGCAAAAATATTTAATATAACCATGAAAAAATTCCAGGTTAAAAAAAACCACTAAGGAAAAAAATTCAACTATACGGCCAGTCTTTTTTATTAAGTCGAACATTTTTATTCGTGATAAACATTAATTGTTAATATTAAAAAAATTGAAAAATACGTTTATGATTAAAATAATTTCAAATTCTGATGATAAAAATGTATAAAAAAAAAAACTTAGTTGTAAGTGTCGATTATTTCAATTGTGGAAAAATCACATTTTAAAATTTTGATTTGAAAATAAAAATATTTATCTGTGAAATTTTTTATCACTTATTATCATCTCAATGTAAATCTATTTTAAGTTTTTAACCAAACCGGTGATTTATTTAATCTTCCATGTTAAAGATTTTTTTTTTGGTGGTTAGAATTTTATTTCATAAAATTAAAATTTATATATACACAAAACATATATTTGCCGTGTTGATAAGATGATTTCAAATTTCAAGGTTTGAAATATAGCTTTCACAATTTATTTGTTTTCATAGTAAAATTTTTATTATTTTGCCATATTTTTAAATTTGAATCATTATAAAATTGCTAGCGATAGGTAGAAATTTTTAGGCAATACTTATATCAAATTCTTTATATTTACTATGTATTCATACATGGTCATGTGACCTATTTTTTAACTATAATAAAGCCGCATGAAAATAATAGGTCACATGGCTATATGTAATTAAAGAACTTAATCTAATTACTATCTATATTTTTTAGATAAATATTTTTCTTTTTTCTTATAAGAATAAATATTATATCTTGCAAGGAAAAGTTTTTTCCATAGAACAGTATGGGGGGGGGGGGCTAACCCTTTGTCTGTCCTCACGCTTGCTCCTTTGAAATTTATTGTTGCTGGTTTGTTATGGACCATATAAACCCATTAAGAACAAGTACAAACCGCGTGAAAATAATTTTACAAAATGTAATTTTATCATTGGAAAAAAAACTGTGTAATTTTATGCATAATATAGGACAACACTTAGGTGAAGTCTTTTTTTTTTTTTTTCCCCTGGTGAACTAGGTCAAGTGCTTTATATCATATTCATTATGTCACGTTTTCTAATCATTTATTGCTATGTGTTTTATTTTTAAAATATTAGCATTTAATATCATTTTATTATAAGTTTAAATAAAAAAAACATGGTTATGTGAAATTGGAAAGCTTAACATAATAGATATAAATAACTTAACCTAGCTTATTATTTGGATGGAGAGTAAACAAGGATGGAAAATAGGGAGAAAATGGGCTCTAATTTGTTTGGATAAGGGAGGAAAGTAGTTTTAGGGAATTAATTTTGTGAATCATTCGAGGATTTCCTTGTGGATATTATAGCTTTTAAACAAAAATATAAATTTTTAATTTAGGATAAAAATAAACGATAATAATGATTTATGATTTTGAAATTAAACGGATTAGTTTACCTTATTTTATTTTAATCTCTTTCCTCCTGTTTTATTTTTATTTTTTTTCATTTGAAAAAATCACCTGTAAAGAACCTTGAAATTGTGAAATTCCCAAAAGAGTATCTCAATATGCATAATTCCAGAAAAAAAATGTTATAACCTAAATTAGTTTGAAATTTAAGGGGGAAAAAATAGAAAATAGTTCCCCACCCCCTCAGCGATCACATAAGTGGTTGGCTAGCTCCACAGCCTCCCGCTAATAGAAGGAATATCTTTAGGCAAGTGGTGAATGTGGGAGCTGATCCCAAAACCACATGCATTTCAAAATTATGGGTAACCACTGAGCCATTAAAATATATTAATAGTATGATGAAAACATTTATACAAGCAAACTCCTTAGATTTGACTGCAAGTTCAAGCATTGAGTATCACAATATTTGCATAGGTTTTGATTATATTTCATTGGTTAAAAACAACTTTCATTTAATAAGTAAATAGGTCATTCATAACAAACATTAGTCATATTTAATAATTGATAATTGGATGAATAATAGGCAAGGTGAATTACTGAAATGCTGTGGATTTACCATGCCCTACCAACGGGTAATATGATCCTTAAATATGTATTGCTATGTTTTATTTGAAATTTAATAACTTCAAATGTTGCCCCATATCCATTCATTTTCGTGTTTTTTAATCTTTATTAATTTAATGATATTATTTTGTGCAAAACAAAAGCTGATGTAGGATATGATGTGGATGACATTTATGTTAAACTATTTTACATGGAAATGGGAAGCTATGGTCACTTAAAAATGATAAATAGTTTAAAGTATTAGACTTATTTTTTTTGGGACAAAAGTTAACTTTTTGAGTTAAGGTACAATTTTGACAATAAAATTTACCTTAAGAAGCATTAGGCATTGATGAATTCCCATTTTATTATATAATTTTATATCTATTACAGCAAATAAAGGAAAAATACAATAAACGCAATTAAATGGAATAAATAATAAAAGGGTTTTATTTGTCTATCTTATTTATAATTTCTCTTTGATGGATTTATCTATGTGGATGAAAGGTAGTTCCTTGTTTGGTTCGAAGATATTCCAAAGAGGTTCATAGGCTAGGGTTGAAGACATTGACATAAAACCCAAACATTGTTGCAAGGATTGATGATGGACTTAAAAGTGTTAAAAACGCAGGCGTGGGGCATCTATGACGTTTGGGGCTTTTAAGACTGTAATGGAGCCAATCTACAATATGGTTAGAGCGCATTCATATTAATTTATCACATATGCTCTTCAGTTTGGCCCTTAAACCATCACTTAAATTGTAAGTACTTTCATGGCCACGTAGCTCAAAAAAGCAGCTCACATTAAGGAAGGGTAGAGCGGTGATTTCATAAAGCTACTTCCTCAACAAGTCAAGGAAGGTGCCACATAAATTAATGAGGGGCTTGTTGGTAACTTCTAAGATCATCAATCTTTTAATTAATTTGCGTAGCCATTATATTTAATTAAGCAAAAGATTTAATATCCCACAATATCTCTTATTTAATTAAATATAATGACTAATCAAATTAAAGGAAATATCTCCTTATCAAATTCATATCAAAATTCAAATGATTATTCCTACGAAATCAAGCCACTCATGAGGAAGAAAATACAAAGATATTCAAGAAAAAAGAAAGATGAAGCAAGAAAGATGAGGAAGAGGCTAAAGATTCATCAAGATCAAAGATCAAAGATTTAAATTATATTATCTCGATTATCTTTACACCTCTACCTTTTTAGGTTACCTAAAGGAACACATCTCTTAGGCTATAAAAAAAGGACTGAGATGCAGATGAGGAACATGCTGCACTCACAGAACATATCGCATGAGCATATAGATTTGTGGTGCCATTCCCTCTCTCAACAATGTTGTCGTCTTCTAGCCACATGAGTGGCTAGTTCCCCTTCTTTCTTGGGGATGAATCTTAAGGATTAAGCTTTAGGTTTTATCTAGGAAGTTGTTATTTGATTTTCTTTTTATGAATTTAATGATTTCTTAGGGTTTTAGGTTTTGAATTTTCATATCTGAGACTTTTATTTTTGTCACATCTCAAAAAATTTTACTTGGATATAGGGAATAAAAAATTAGGATAAGAGTCAATGTAAAAACTAGATGGGGAGACAAAACAACTTTTGATGTGAAACCTCAATAAGATCCGGGTGGCATTTTCGTAATTATCAGTCTAGGAAAGGTAAAACCGGAAAATTTGAGAAAAATTTTAGAAAATTCCTAAAAAATAGAAAAAGTGTAGATTAGAGGTTTTAGAAGCTCATTTGAGGCCCGAAAGGTGAAATTACGGTGAAAATGAATTATTATGAAATTTTCCATAAACAGAGGCTTTTTTTAAAATATTAGAAAATAAGAGGAAAATAATTATTTTAATTAGTTAGAGGCTTTAATAAATTTGAAAAAAAGGTGTATAATTCATATAAATATTTATTTGAATTTATAAAATTGATTTTAGGCCTTGGAAGTTTAGGAATTAATTTTAGAGAATTTATTTTCCCGCAATGACACTAATAGAGGTCTAATAGGAGAAAATTCAAAATAAATATCTAGAGGTGGCAAAAAATTCTAAAAATTTTCAGATCATGTTATCATATTAAAAGGTGACTTATCATGAAGATAAATCAATTTTTAGAGGTCTGAAAAAATTATAGAACGTTACTAATGAATAGTAACTGATAAAGTTTCAAATTGGTTTGTGATTTTGATTTGGATTATGGGCCATCTTTTTCAGCCAGCCCAAACCATTTGTGGGGCCCACATTGAGCCCAATAAGGGCCCAGTTTCGTGCAGCTTCCAGGTCCCTCAATTTTATAAGTTGAGAAGTTGGGTGTTTTGAATAAATTAGGAAAAATATTATAAGTTATTTATTCTAATGAATGGGGAATGATTAATGGAAGAAGGGAATAGAATTGTAATAATGATTGGAGACATAGTTGATATATGGTTATTTTTTTAAGAGTTAAAGTAAGCACTTTCTGGATATTTTTGGATGATTTGAAGGGATTATCCTTATTAATAATGTGAATGAGAGAAATAGAGTTGGAATGTACTAGAAATTGTTACTTGGAAAAATAGATGAATTATTATTTTTCCTAAAGATAATTTTTTTAAAACAAATAGGCCAATTATGGGGATTCAGTTAATAAGCTATTTTAGTGCTATATTAATTAGTCTTTTTATATTAATACATGTTTATAAATTTATTATTGTAGAGTGAGTTTTGGTTGGGCTCTTGGGTCTTGAATCCTCCTACTTTTAGTTCTTGTGTCAAAAACTTGAGGTAACCACTTTCTAATTTACTTTGTATGCTTGTTAATGTGATTATAAGTATATATTGATATTGTAAATGTTATCATTATATGTGATAGTGTTTTATGTATAAAAAGTGTGGAGCAAAAATATGAAATTTATGTTTTGGTAAATTTGTTAGTTAAGAGGACATAAACTGTTTTACCTTGAGATTATATTGTCGATGTTGAACAAATTGAGCATTGAATATAGAAATAATTTATGGATATTGAATTGTGTGAAATTGAATTGTTGAATTGCTCACGGAATTGTATTGGGTTGTGATGGAGTATGATTGTGAGAGGTTTAGTTATTTTATACCACATGGTATAGCCACCCCTTGGCACCTGGTGGTTGGCTTTAACATTCTTAGGACCCTCGGTATCACCCTTCCTTTGGCCAGGTCAAGGGTCAGCTCAAGGGACATGACACCTTTCTATATTTCAAGGAAAGGGAACCCATGGTTCAATATGAACTCTGTAACTTTTAGCCAAGTTACACCTCATCACTGGAGAGCTTGGTGCCGTCTTGTAAAAGAGACAAATCTTGTTATGTGTGAATAACCCATGGGTTCTATCAGAGGTTACAAGGAGGTTATAAAGATGGTTGATGAAGTTTAGGCATGCAAGTTACTTTTTGAATTATTATATATTGTTTTCTGTAAAGATGTTTATCTTATATTTCATTTAAAATTGTGATTTGCTAGCTTAACTATCTTGTAATCACTTCCTGTATACTGGTTGAATTGGAATTGTGGTTACTGGGTCAATTTGACTCACCCTGTGGTTATTTAATATTTTTCAGACAAGGGTTCAGGTGTTGGTCCCAAGGGGAAATTGTCCGAGGCTTGAGTCTTCTTTTCTGCTCTGTATAGCCTCTATTTTGTTATACATGCCTTGGTTGATGTATATTGCCAAGCTTTAGGGCTTTTTTGTTATACTTAACATAATTTTAATTTTTCCGCTGCATTTTGGAATTGTGCTGTTTGGCGGAGTCCTTTTAGACACATATGTGACTTTTATTTTAGTTGCGATTGTTATGGGCTGTAGTAACTCTTATTCTGAGGGGCTTCGAAGGCCCTAGCCCATTTACAACTAGTCTTAATTGTATTTTGAAATTCCAGAGTATTGCTGATGGATTTGATACATACGTGAAAAATCAAGTGTTGATTATTTCTTGTTTCATTAACTATCTTTATTATTCTAGAATAGTAGCTAGTACTCTGTTAAGAATATAAATTGTTAATGACTATGGTAGATTTATATTTGATTAGTTTTGTTCTTCCTACCATAGGTAACCTTTTGAAGTAATTATCATTTTGGAAATGTTTATTTACCGCTTATTATGGGGGGTTGTTACAACTTGTATTGTGATATTGGTTGGTTGAATGATCGTTATTTATGCTTTGGCCAAATGCATTGATTGGTGTTAATATGGAAGTGTTGATGTTCTTTTCCTAGCATGAGAATAAGTATAATTTTATGTGACTTGAGAATGTCTTGAAATTCTATAATGTGTCGCATGATAACTTGCTTGGTTTGCATGATAATTGTAATTTAAATGCTATTGAGATTTCTATGAAATCTCATCCCTCCTATATCAAATTATGTCTTTATAGGGAGTGGCTCATCCATGGATCAAGGTAAGGAGTTGGTATTGGGATAGAGAAGTTTGATGATTATTATGTTATTTTGGAATGTCATGTGATGTATTACTAAATTTTATGCCAAGTTTGTAATAGATTATAAATGGTAATAGGTTGTAAATTATATTGGTATGACATGCCCAAGTGTTGAAATATTGAGTGGTAGAATGCCTAAAGGGTATGGAAAAGGAAAAAGGAATACAAAATTTAAGAAAGAAGTGACTAGGGGATAAAATTGCCTAAATCAAAAGTAAAATGGTGACACATAAAATAATAAGCAAATAATAGAATTTGGACATGATATTTTGCAAGCAAATAGATCTTATTTTTAGCTTTAAATTAAGAGGTAAACCATCAAATTGGGAATTTTATGCTAAGAGTCATGCCCCTCCAAAATTGGGTTAAAATCCTGAAAATTTGAAAAATGACCATATGAACAGTGTATTTTGTTGAATTTTTGGTACTGTTCTAGATGAAATTTAGTCCAATGAATATTTTTTTTCTTATAGAACTTTTAGCAAGTTTCGTGTAAAAATTAGAACCATCTCATTTCGATTTTTTTAGAATTAGTTATGAATTTTCAAAGTTGACTTAAATTGATATGAATAGTGTATTGATAAAATTAAATGTGAAATTTTGAAGCTGAAATTTTTCACTCAAAAATACTGGGAAATGTGCTATAATGGTTCCAATTGATGTATAATGGGGTAATAAAGGAGGTGTTATAATTTTCAAGTTGGTAACTTTCGTATCAAACTCTGTGATTCCGATTTTGTTGTTGATAATCCTTAAGGTTGATATTTTGATTTAGTTAATTGTAACTTCTCATCATTTGAACTGTACTAGCCTGCGGTTTATCCTTAGGAAGCTTCATCATTGGTAATTATCTCCTACATTTTCCACATTGTTTCCTTAAAGCTCCTTTTTCTTACTCTTACTCAAAAAGAAAAAAATTATTTTTACCAATTATTTTCTTCTTTCTTAAATCTTTCTTAGATTTTTCTCTTTTCCCTCTTTTTGTTATTTTTTCACAAAAATTAATTAATTAGGAACTAAGCTTTCAATTGACTCCACAAGAGATCGACCTGAATTGTTCCTATACTATATACGTTTAGCTTAGTATTAATTTGTAAGCCTAAAGACAGGACACATTAAGCATCGTAAAGTTTACTCTGGTGTAGAAATATACATGAAGTCGTCAAAAGGGGTATCTGACGTCATGCTGTTAATGTCTGTTACTTCACCTTTAAGGGGGCCTATAAAGTTAGTTTTAAATTGTATTTTCAACAATGAAGTTTACATCAAAGAATAATGGGTACCATAAAGTTTATTGAATGCAAAAATATACATGAATTTTCTAAAAGAGGGAAAGAAACAAAGTTCATCAACTCATATAAATGTTCGTTAATTTTATTCTTTTTGGTCCCACCAAAGTCATGTTTTCTCTCCACAGAAACTTGCAGACCAAGTCAGCTTGAGCATGGAATGATCAAAGAGTATTCCCTAATAAGGAAAACGCGTATGGGCTCATATTTTCCACTGTGCTTTTTGAAATATCAACGAATGATGATGCACAGGTCGATTAAAACTTATTGACTAAGGCAAGGTACCATATATTGAGTACATCAGTAGTGAAGTTTTGACAATGCAAGTCAGCTCTCGGATGGAGGCATAAGAAGGCTAATAAAATGCTTGTCTGCCACATCATCCTATCGATGCTTGGTGAACCTCTTTGACATGGACAAAAAATGTTCAACTTCTGAAATACATAACAAACCTCATCGGTCTCAAAAATTACAAACTAGGCATTACTGGTAAGTTTGAAATGTCTATTTTTAAATGAAAAAAGAATCACTAAAAAATATTGTCGTTTGTCTCTTTAAAATCTCTAAATTTTTAAGATTGCTCTAAAAAGTTTAAAAGATATGGCTTTCAATTATTCTTCTTTATATTTCTATGCCTCTATTAATCTCAGTCAACATTCAAAGGAGCAGAAAATCTGCGATTGCAAGGCTTTTTGAAGGGAGAAACAGCAACAGTCGATCCTTGAAACAATCTTCCTAAATAGCCCATAAACTTACTTTTTTTTTTTTGAAGATTAACTTCCAAAAATAACTTTCTATATCTAAACCATGCTAGTAATAAACTCAAATTTATCATAATAGAAAAGTGTAGGATCTAATCATACACACTACCATGGATAAGGAACTTTTCTTAACTCATTCACATACTAACCTTGTTAGAAAGGATCAACCTCATCTAACATGGCTATAAGACAACATATTGCATAGCTCCAAAACTGAAATAGTAATAATTAAGTGTCATTCATATTTTATAATAAATTCATAAAAAACAGATCACATGCGATCCTTGACCTCTGACCAACTACCAGCATACATACCACAATATAACAAATAAAAGAACACAAAAACACAATAACACGTGAATCAATTAAATATAATTTATCCTAAGGTGATAATATACAAGAAATAACATAACTTATAAATCGAGGAGTTACTGCAAGTCTATTTCTCATTCTATTCATTATATTAGAATGAGAAATATGTTAACGACTTACATTAAAAGACATATTTCTTGTGCAACATTGTTGTTAAACGTGGTGTGAAGCTTAATTATCACGCTTAATACACAAGATTATCCTTAATTGTTGTTTATTTGACATCTCATTCTATTCATTTTTTATCTCTAACATTCAAATTTATTCATACGAATATAACATTATCTCCTTTATCTGGACCAAAATTGCAATGTTTTTGGTTACAAATAAGAAAAAGTGTAAAATACTCTGACTATCTTTCTAGTTTGAATCAATTATACAAACCTTCCCTCTGTTACAAAAATATACATTTCAGTCTAATTAGCTAACACCTACAGAAATATTCAAAAACGATTCTAAAATATTACTTTTAACTAAAATTTATATTGATATAAATTTTATTTACTATTCTACCCCTCATTCTAATAAATACCTAAATTATTATTATTTTTACAGTTACATGAATTTAATTCAGAGAAAAACAAAAAAAAACAGAGAAATAACCTAAAATATTATTATTTTTACAATTAAACTGATGTGTTTAAAACTTTTGAAGTATAAATTTGAATAATTTATATAACATTTCAAATTTATTGTTGCGCACGAATCCCAATCTTTTCATAAAAGGGCAAAAAAAAGAGGAGTCGCACCAAAATTTTGAAAAGTTTATTTTGAAAACCTAAAAGGCATGGTTTACGAAAACTGGACAGGGTTTTGGGAGTCAATTATGTACGGGGAAAGTGTTAGACACCCCATAATACTTGTTCAGGAGAATGGCTATCCTAAGTCAACTACTCATAATTTATATGACCTTTTTTTTTATTACATTTTAATTACCCTAAAAAAGAAATAAAAATAAAAAACTTTTTATTGACAAAAAGGGAAAAAATAATTTATTTGCAAAACCAGACTTAGCCTAAGATAAAAACCTAGGGCTTATATATCCTTTAGAGGGATCAAAATCAATGTAATTTGGGTATGAATGTGTGTTATTTGGTTGGTGTTTTTTTTGAGAAAAAAATTTATTTAATTTATAAAAAAATATTTTTATGGCTTTGTATTTTTATTTGGCAAAAAAATTTCTTTTTTCTTTATTTAAAGAAAAAGAAAGCTTTTTGAAAATTTTTTGGATTAAATTTATTGAGAAAATTTCAATAATTTCACATGGAAAATTAATCAGTTTTGCCTAAGGAGATTCTAAAAATCTCATAGGCCATGAAATCATTTTGAGAAAACTGTTATTCCTTTTTCTTAAAAAACATTTTAGATTAACTTCCTAAGGACATTACCATAATCTCACCTGGAAGAATAACCCATTTTACGCGAGGAGATTATAAACACTCACACAGCATAAAACTCTTTTGAAAACAATATTTTTATTTATCATTTCTTTTATAAGAAAAAGAAGCTTTTCTGTTATCAAAAATTTATTTGTTGGCAAAAAGGTAGATCAAGAGAAATATTTCATGCAACTATTTAAGCCAAAAAGAAAATAAAAAGCCATTGGATACGCAATACTACTCAATAAAAATTATTACAACATGTAACATTCCTTTTTATAAAAAAAAAATGGCGTGTGGGTGGCAGTGGCCACCCACTGCCTGAAGAGGGAAATGGGTAGGGGTGTTCAAGGCCGGCCTATCCCGGGCGGTCTGTTTCGGTCCCTGTCTTATTGGGACGGGACGGATCCGTCCCGAAAAGACAAACTGGAACAGGACAAAAAAGGGATCGGGACGGGACCTGTCCCGGTCCTGGTCCTGTCCTGGTTCCTTTTTTTAAAATTTTTTTTATCCTATTTATATAATATCATTTTTTTTATATTTTTTTTAAAATTTGAGACTATTGTATAAACTATGGATATATTTATTTAGAGTTTTTATATTTGTTAATGATTTGATATTATTGATGATTAGAATTTTAGCAAGTTTTTATTGTGTTAAAAGCTTTTGTTTAGAGTTTTTAATGACCATTATATGTAATATTTTGAGCTTTTGTTTAAAAGTGCCCAAACAAATAAAAAATAAAATAAAAAGATGTTTTTATAAGGTTTAAGCCCAAAAAAATATAATTAAAAAAATTAAAAAATTTAAAAAAAAAACTTCGGGATGTCCCGATCCCGTCCCGCCCGACCGGGATCGGGACAATCTCGGGACGGGCCGGGACACTGGATAGATTTTCTGTCCCGTTATTGTTCATCGGGACGGAAACGGGATGGGCCTGTCCCGGTCCTGATTTGTCCTGTGAACAATCCTAAGAATGGGGTAATCCCCCTATTTGGGCCGTGGCTTTTTTTGTTTTTAAAAGGTATTAAATGAAATGAATAGTGGGTCACGGGATCCACTACTATCATTTCCCTTCATTTTTTTCCGTCTAGTACCCTCTGGTGCTTCGTCTTCGCTTTTCCTCTATTTCGCCGCAAGAGTGAGTGATCGTGAGAGGAAGGTGGAGAGTGTGAGAGAGAAAAGGGTCTTGCTTGGTTTCACCTACGTCGTCTAGGTAAGCTATTTTCTTCTTACTTTTTCTAATTAACTTCTTCTATTTATTTTCCAAGTTTATGGCAGAAAAATAAATTTATTAGGGCTTGTTAGATTTTTAATTTTTGAGGTTTCTAACTTATTATCAGGATATTAATAGAGCTTATGGGGTTAAAATAAGAGTCTTATGACTTAGATTTTTAGTTAGATGGTTGATTTGAGGCAATGTAAGTTCGTAGAGTTTGGTTGGAAAATTGTGATTTATGTTAATGATTATATTAATTTTGAAATTTATCTCTTAGTTTAGTTCATTGGAGGTTATATTGAGGATTCAAGCTTGAATTTTGAGGATTTTTGTTGAAATATGAATGTTGATGATCTTTGGAGAGACTTTAGCTAATGGAAATTGGGTTTTTGGAGTAAATTGGGGGGAAATGCTAAAATTTAATAATCGTAACGAGTGAGAGGTGATTTATGGAAGAAGGAAATAGGATTGTAATGATGAAATGAGGAATGGTTAATATATGGCTATTTTCTTAGAATTAAAGTAAGCACTTTTGGAAAATTTTTGGATTATTTGGAAGGAATTACCTTATTAATAATTTTGATAAGTGGAATAGAATTAAGAAATTTTATGATTTGTAATTTGGAAGGATGTTTGGAGGAATAGATGAATTATTATTTTTCCTAAAGATAATTTTTTAAAGTAAGCCAATTATGGAGATTTAATTAATAAATTATTTTTAATGTTATATTACTTAGTTTTTTTTATTAATATATGTTTATAAATTCATTATTGTAGAGTGAGCTTGGGTTGGGCTCTTGAGTCTCGATGCCTCCTTTTTTTTTTTCTTTCTTCTTTCAAGAGCTTGAGATAACCATTTCTAATTTACCTTCTATGCTTGTTGATGTGATTATAAGCATATGTTGACATTATAAATGTTATCATTATATGTTACAGTGTTTTATGTATAAAACTTGTGGAATAAAAATATGAAATCTATGTTTTGACAAATTTGTTAGTTAAGTGGGCATGAATTATTTTATCTGGAGATTGTATTGTTGATGTTGAACAAAATTAAGTATTGAATATGGAAATAATTTATAAATATTGAATTGTGTGAAATTGAATTGTTGAATTGCTCATGGAACTGTATCGGGTTGTGATGGAGTATGATTGTGGGAGGTTTGGTTATTTCATACCACGTGGTATAATCACCACTTGGCACCCAGTGACTGGCTTTAACATTTTTAGGGCCCTTAATATCACCCTTCCTTTGGCCAGGTCAAGGGTCAGTTCAAGGGATATGAAACCTTTTCATACTTCAAGGAAAGAGAACCCATGGTCCGATATGAGCTCTATAACTTTTAGCCGAGTTACACCTCATTATTGGAGAGCTTGGTGTAGTCTTGTAAACGAGACGAATCCTGTTATGTGTGAATAACCCATAGATTATGTCAGAGGTTACAAGAAGGTTATAAAGGTGGTTGATGAAGTTCTGTGCATGTAAGTTACTTTTTGAATTATTATATATTATGTTATGTAAAGATGTTTATCGTATATGCTATTTGAAATTGTACTTTGCCTGCTTAACTATCTTGTAATCACTCCCTGTATACTCGTTGAATTGGAATTGTGGTTATTGGGTCAATTTGACTCACCTCGTGGTTATTTAATATTTTTTTCAGACGAGGGTTAGGTGTTGGTCTGAAAGGGAAGTTGTTCGAGGCTTGAGTTTCCCTTTTCACTCTGTATAGCCTCTGTTTTGTTATACATGCCTTGATTGATGTATATTCCCAAAATTTAGGGCTTTTTAGTTATACTTAACATAATTTTAACTTTTCTGTTGCATTCTGGGATTGTACTGTTGGGCGGAGCCCTTTTAGACATATATGTTACTTTTATTTTGATAGTGATTGTTATGGGCGTTAGTGACTGTTATTCTGACGGGCTTTAAAGACCCTAACCCATTTACAGCCGGTCTTAATTGTATTTTGAGATTCCAGAGTATTGCGAATGGATTTGATACATACATGAAAAATCAAGTGTTGATTATTTCTGGTTTCATTAACTATCTTTACTATTCTAGCATAGTAGCTATTACTCTGTTAAGGATATTAATTATGGTAGATTTTTATTTGATTGGTTACGTAAATATTTTTGGCTAATTCTTTTCTATATATTGATTTTAAAAAATAAATTATCATTTTGAAAATGTCTATTTACCATTAATTATGGAGGTTCTTACAAACATACCACAATCCTAAGAGGCGATGGAGCAAGCACATACCTTGTAAAGCTTCTAACTCATAAAACCGCACAAGCCACAAAATAAGAAAACAAAGAAGCAAGAGAAACATATGCACTAAAGGGCATCTAAAGATGAAGAGTCAAATTAAAGCAAGGCAATATATTCATAAAAGATGTATTCAAAACAAACTCTAGCAACATAAAACGAAAAGAAAAGGAGGCAAAAATAAGATCGAAATTGTTTGGTCAACCATGAGTGATCATACGAAATATCATGGAAAAAATCAATTAAAAAACTTGAGCATAAAGAAGGAAAAGCACGCTTGGAGCTCTATGTGTGTGTGCCTCGATATCATTGATACATTCATTGGCATTAGAGAGCATTTTGTGCACATGGTGAAAGCGAGATAAGATGTATGAATGCCTCAATCTCCTTACGGATATTCCTTGGCAAAAGGGCTCATCAAAACACAAATCGAAGTAGACAATGAAAGCAACTATTGCTTAGAGTAAGAATATCCTTCCCTTCCAGCTCGTAAGATGATCATTAGAAGAATTAGTGTAGCCTTTCTACCTTTTCCTCTTGCCTCTCTTTTGCCCAGAAATTCTTACTGCCTCCTTTTTTTTTTTTTAAAAAAAAGGAAATCATCCTCCCAACGTCAACTCTTGCTATCCTATTTATAGACTTCAACTAGGGTTTCTTATTTTTTTTAATTTTCTTCTTTTTATTTTCCCTCAATTATGACTCATAATGTCAGAAATATTAAATAGAAAACAAAGTGTGTATCAGGTCGAATCCATGTTCGGATCCAGGTCATTCCTTCAAAGCTTCATGACTTAATCTGCCAATACTCATGCAAAGTTTAGACTACTAGAGTCTAAACATAAGTGACATAGTAGAGCCCACACAAGAGAGAATATTAGAGATAGAGAAAGGATAGAGTAGGAAAACTCAACTACTAAGGTGAGTTAAATTGATGAATGTAGGCCTCTATTTATAGCTTTAGTCGGGGATATTTTGAGAATGCAAAATATCCACTAAATCTATTAGTTTGAATTTGAATTCAAATATTCAAATGTCTCTTAAATAATAAGATTATGAATTTGAATTTAAATCTAGAATCAACCTTAATTGATTCTAAATATATATCTCTAAGATATATTTAATCCATACAATATAAATTAATTTAATTTATAAAGTAAACGATTGGATTTAATTCAAATTGTTTGACCAAGTCAAAATATCGTAATTTTGCTTGGGTATTTAATTGAAATATTCTTTTAATATCTAATCAAATTATCCGACACATCAAGGGCAGATCCAAGACCTTATATTTTACGCATAACCAAAGTCTTTGACCATTGTTCTTATAGTATGGTGATCATGCAGTGTCTTATTTTCTATATTCCCCCTGAACACAGAAGGCGGTTGCTTGTGTGAAAAATCCAACCTTAACCAAACCGCATACTAATTATTATACACCTCACATATGTATATATTTGTTTAAACTCAGCATACATTATAGTAATTTATTTTTTTATTATCCAATAAAAGAAATTCAAAACCTTATATTCTACGCATACCCAAAGTCTTTGACCATTCACTAACAAATCCTTAATAATGGTTTATATAAGGAAATCTATCAACTCTTTATGGGCAGAGTGGCATTGAACTGTTTTTGACTTTTGACAATCCTATCTCTCACCAAGAGATAATTTATGTCTATATTTTTAGTCCTATTTGAGAAATTGAATTTATTTTGACAAATTAATTTAGGATTGTCAAAATATTTATGTTTTTATTTTGACAAATTATGTTTTTATTTTGAACTTTTTTTATTTATGTTTTAATTTTGACAACCCTATCTCGATACATTTATGTTTTTATTTTGACAAATTAATTTGAGAAAATAAAAAAATAATAAACACCTTGCAATCTAAAGCATGTATATAAAATAAATTAACCCTGATTATCTTTACTCCAAGCTTAACCTCACAGCTTGAGAAATAAGAGCTCAAATTCGAAACTTCGAAGTATAAGATAATCTACAAATAATATAGATACAATTTGATATACATACAAATAAATAACCTAAATTACATAGGATTTATTATTATTAATATATATACATATATTTACTACCCAAAAATTCTTACTTCATATAACAATTTTTCCTCTACCCAAATAACTCATGTAAATTATAAAAAAAATTGTTTTTATCTAACATTATAAGAATTCCAATTTATAATTTAAGTTTCCTGCTTCAAAATTTTTCTAATAATATATCCTTAACCTATTTTACATTTTAAATTGATTAAAATATTAATACTATATTAAATAACCCAAATAAGTTTTTTAACTTAAATTTAATTGGTAAAAAAATTCTATATATCTTGAATAATATATTTTTCAAATAAAATTTTAGTTTAAAATTCTCAAAACAATCAATAAATAAATATAAATTGATTAAAATTTCAATAATATATCAAGCAACCCAAATAAATTATTAACTTAATTTTAATCGGTATAAATATGATATATATATATAATATATGACATATTTTTTTTAACAGAATAAATTTGATTTTAAATATCATGAATAACAAATAGACAAATCTAAATCGATTAAAATTTTTTAATAATGTATCTTTAAATTTTTACAGTCAAATATTGTCAAAACTCAATACTTATTCCATACTCAAATCACAAAATTTTCTCTAAATATTATAATAATACTATTAATATAAAGCTCTAAATATATAGGAAATATTTAGAAATAAATTTTAATAAAAAATATTTTTATGTACCTATATGATTCCTAAAACTTGTATTACCTTTCAAACTGCTAACACTTCTCTGTCTTTCTCTTGATCTCTCTTTCTGGACCTCTTTTTTTCTCTTCTCCGCTATTACCTCTCCTCCTCTATTTATTTTTTTACCTCAACTGTCCATCTCTATTTTTTCCTTCTCTCATTAAATGACACCCCTTCTCCAAAATTCTTCTCCTTCTTAAATGACACCTAATTCGGTGGAAAGAGCTGGGTTTTTTTTTTAAAAAAAATATTATTATTTTATCATAAAATATTATTTTATATCGTAAAATTAATATATATTTTAATTAATTTAATTTTTTTAATAATATTTGGGATATTACAGCTTATGTAAAATTATTTTTTTAATCATGTTTCATTATTTATTAAAACTCAATCTATTTTGGTAACTTTAAAACAAAATTACATTTACTCAATCATAATCCAAACAACCTTTTACCAATCTCATTTTTATAAACTAACTTTTTTAAGCTCTAATCCAAACACAATTCAACTTACCTAATTTAACTTTTACCCAATCTTATTTATCTAAAAGTCATATTAGAAATAAACTACTTTTTCCACTGCCAATCTAAATAGACCCTTATAAATCAATGATCAAATTTCACATTTTAAAGATAAAGACAATCTGGAGCATAATTATGTGAAAATGACAGACTCTACTTTTTAACAGGAAAAATTAAATTATAAATGTGATTAATTGGATTATACAGAAAAAGCAATTTAAAAAAATTACACTCAAAATTTAAAATTTAACTTTGAAATTCTGATATAAAATGAGAAGAGGGAATGGGGAAGAGAAGAGGTAAGAGGAGGCAAGGAAGAGGAAGATGAGGAAATTAAATCACAGAAGGGAAGCCAAGACAAAAAACTATATAATTGCAATATTCCAACATTTCCACTCTATTGTAATATGAAAATCTAGATCTATCCATACTAAAATAATAATAATAATGAAAATGATAATAATAAGTGAAGAAAAATCATATTGGGGTAACTTCAATTTTTTCTCAATTTTTGATTTGATAGCTATATGTTTCTTCTTAATTAAATCATTTAATTTAATTTTTTTAAACTATATTAGTTCTTGTAATGTTGTTCTATTAGTGTTTTTAGTTTTTATGTAAGGATTAACAATGTTAATAGAAAAAAATAAAGATTTAATTAGGAGAAAAAAATGCATAGGCATCAAATTAAAAATTAAAAAAAATATAAGTACCTCAAAAGTGGTTTTTTCAAACAAGTAATTCTAATAATAAAAATACTAAAATATCAATAAATCTAAATAAATTTTCAATGATAATAAGTCTAAATAATTCAAATATCCTTGAAATAATATAAGAATAGAATTATTTTTTATCCCATATTTCATCAAATTTTTTTAAATAATTAAAAATAAGTTATAATTCTTTTTTTCCCTCAAGGACAAAAGCAAAAGAAAAGTAACAGGAGAAGAGTCTGAAATCGAACGGTCTAAATTTTTTTAAAGAGTTTTTGAAAAATTATGAAAAAGGGAGATGGCCATGTTCCCAATTTGAGGCGCGAATCCCATCTTCATATTTGGCCGGACCCCGCCTTCCTATTCACAACTCGCAGTTAACCTTTCAGTTTCGAGGAGGGAGAGTTGAAGACACCGTCGTCTTCCAGAAGTTTCCAATCGCCTCAGGTACCCTCTCATCTTTTCTCTTGTCAAAATGTTTTTCTTTGTCTTAAACATGATTTTCTGCTGCTGCTAGGCAAATGGAGGATTTTAGTGTGGATGATCCCTCAAATCCCTTCGCCCGCTTCGCATTCACGTATGTACAAGTCGTTTGTCTCTCTGCTTCTTTGAGATATCAATATTCTTAGGAAAATAACGAATCATTGCTCTTCTATCTGTAGAGGCAAAGTTGATCCATGGAAGCCGGGATTTGCTACCCGTACTGCACCATCCAGGCTAATACCTGTTAATAATAACTACAAAGCCAACATGCCTCCTCTTTCGAAGGGTGTTGTTAAGAAAAAGGGCGTGGGTGTAGCTAAGAAGAATGGTTTGGACAAGAAAAAGAGTGTGGTTGAGAAAAGGTCAAAACCCAAATCTCTTAGAGCTGATGAGAAAAAGAAGGATGCCTACAAAAGAAAAGCTCCTGATAACACTTGGAAGCCCCCACGATATGAGCCTCCTCTTATCCAAGAGAATCATGCTCATGACCCTTGGAGGGTGTTGGCTATATGCATGCTGCTAAATTGTACCACTGGAAAGCAGGTACAATTACACATCTCCCCTTTTTGCCATTTAATTTTGATTGGTGTTTTCCTTCGAATCTTAATGTCATTGATGTTTCCATGTGTTATGATATTTAAATTTGGACATATTTAATTCACACATGTAAGCTCATATGTGATAAGTCTATTTCAATTAATATCAGTTAAAATATCATTTCCTTAAATCTTCTAAAAAGATGAAGGCTCTTTTAAACTCGATGAGATCATAAATATCTCAATTATATGCAAGGTAATTTTCAAAGCATAGTAATGAAGAATATTTTTGTTTAGGGGACATAATGCCGGTACTATAATTACTCATAAAAGAGAGTTTTGTAATGCAGGTTAAAGGAATTATTTCAAATTTTTTTGATCTATGTCCGGATGCACAAACATGCATTCAAGTTCCTTCTAATGTATTAGAAAAGGAAATTAGAAGTCTAGGTTTGCAACACAAAAGGACAGAACAGTTAAAACGCTTTTCTCGAGAGTATTTAGGAGAAAATTGGACGCATGTGCCCCAACTGCATGGTGTTGGCAGGTAAGTTGGATGATGCCACTGGCTTTCTCCCTTATTTTTCGTATATTTTACCTAGTTTTATCTAATTGATGCTATCCTAACTAACGTCAAGTCTATTTCGATCAGGTATGCAGCTGATGCATATGCGATATTTTGTACTGGGATGTGGAATGATGTGGAGCCGAAGGATCATATGCTAACTCGTTATTGGGAGTTTCTTCATGGAACCAGAGGCAATTGATGGAGTGCTTTGTTTTTTGGGAAGACACCTGCAATTATTTTGAGGCAAGTAAATGGTAGAAAAGATTAACCTTTAGGATTCCCATATGAAGTGTTACTCATCGGCATTGCAAGGTCTTATTTCGTTTTCCAAGTTACTGATCCTGATCTTTAATGGCAAGTCTTTCATGAGTTGAATTGGTTGTTTTAAGTTGTTTCAAATCTTTTGACTGTGTTTTATTTAAATGCTAATATTTTAGATGACGAGCTGTGGGATTAGGTATTTTAATGCATGTTTGTTAATCAACTGAAGACAGTCTCATATCATCTGAAAATGATATAACCACATCCCGAGATAGATATAATAATGAATCCAGATGATGAGGCAAGCAAATGAGAACTTATAGCTCGTTATCTACTGAGTTTTTCTTCTCCACATTGGATATATTTCCCAATAGCTGCTTGAGGTTGATTAACATTTCAAGTGTTTACTCTGTCTTTCAAAATTCGCAAATCTTCTTAGGACTAGTTAGATGATGATAGAGCTGAAGCAAGCACAAGATTCTACTTCTGTACATGCTAACCATTTCCAGGTCTCAGGCTTTTTTACAGAACACTTCCTTTCAATGACTATGTTATCGGCTCCCTCTATGCATAGAAGAAAGTGATATTTTAGTTTAGGGTATAGATTTAAATGCTAGGACTAGAGTTTCATTTGCATATATAAATATTAGGTGTCTCTTTTCTAGTTTCAAGCATGTCCTTAATCTGGCTCTAGACTTTTATACTAAGTTTTGGAGGACCAAGGAGCATATCAGCCTTCTCGTCCTTGCTGTTGTTTAATTATGATAGGTTTACTAATGGCTCTTTGTTATGATACAAAGTGTTACAGGTCGAGGTGGCTATGGTTTTGAAGCTTAGGTTGTTGACGTGGAGATCCTTTATTGAAAAATGAAAGTGGGAAGTCTGGGAGAACTGTAACTTGGTTCATGTAAAGCTTATGTTTTTTGTGGTTGACTTAGAGAATAACTATTTCGTGGTTTATTTATCCAATTCTTTTCACAGGCTTCTTACCCAATGTTTTAGTCCCTTTTTTTATCCTATTATCACTATTATTTGCATAAAGGAGAATCCTACAAAAAGGAGTTCTCAAATTAATTTTTTTTTTTGCCAAAATGTATTATTATTTGCTTGTTTAATGTTACTGAAATCTATTAAAATATTGTTATTACATCTGCTTTGGTATTAAAGTGCCATTACATTTAGTAATTTCAAATTTTTTGTTTTGAAGTTTTCCTTTGCTTTTTTCCGCAAAAAAATCATTTGAAAAATTGATTTAAAATCAAGTCTAATCTAAATTAATAAAAGCATAATCATACTCTTGGCATATGATGAACTTAATCACTCATAGCGATTTCAATGTTTTTGTTACAAGTTACAATCACAGGCGTCAAATTTAAACTTTAAATTTATGTTTAATTATTAGTGGGTAGAATTTTAATCGTGTGATACCATATTGAATTAAAAAATAGAAAAAAGATAATAAAATACCTTCAAAAATACTAAAAGATCAATTAGAATGGGTGAATTTTAAAAGTTCAAATCAGACTCCTTATATTATTTTTTAATTTTAAAATATTATAAAATGACAATATTGTCCTTATTATCAGTTATTATTTTCACATAGCTATTGACTATTCTAATTTCATTATTGACTACTTTTGCTTTTAAAATTCTGGTGATTACTTTGTATAAATATTAACTACATAAGAGTAGTAAATAATTAAACAAAAAGTAGTCATTAGGTCTCTAACAAGAATAAATGTATTTTTTTGATTTTTGAAACAAAATTAATCAATAGTGAAACTAGAATAGTTAATAACTAAACAAGAATAGTCACCAAATTTTTAAAAATGAAAGTAATCAATTGCAATGCTAGAGTAGTCAATAGCTAAACAAGAGTAGTTATCAGAATTCTAAAAACAAATGTAATCAATAGCTAAAAAAAATAGTCAATGCATAAGAAATGATAGTTACTGGAGCTTCGACAGCTAATCAGCTAAGTTCCTATGACAAATTGCCAGAGTTTCTACAGCAAGCCAATAGTAGGGTTGTCAGCGCCTAAGCTCCAGTGGTCAGAAATTGGCTAAGGTGGCAATATTTAAAGAAAAAGAAATAGTGAAGGGCATTTATGTAATTTTGTAAGATTTGAAAATTTCAAAATAGTAGTAGGTGTCTCAGGCAAAATTTTTAAATTCACTCATATTGATTTGTCCTATAATAATTTTCAGGATATTTTATTGTTTTTTTCCCTAAAAACAATTTGGGAAAAGCTCTGAAAAATTTCTATTGTAAAGTTAATTGCATAAAGGACCAACTACTGAAGTTTGTATAAAAAAAAAAAAAGGACCAACTACTGAAGAACTTAGATTCATGAGTAGGAGTAATTTTTCTTTAATTGCATGCAACTTATATTAAGCTATTTGCTTTTTTTTTTTTTGGCAAATGTTTGGATTTCTTTAAACAATAAATTTTGTAACAGAGATTTCCAACCAAGTAGAATTAGAAAAAGTAATATTAAAATAAAGAATACTCGCACGTAACTTATCAAGATAAAAAAAACATGGTAAAATTTTTTTCATATTAAGTTCTGGTATCTCGGGATTTTATGAGAGTTTTTTCTTTTTTAGCTTCAGATATTGGTACGTGGATCCTATTACTTTTCTGGTAATTAATAAAATTAACTTCTTTTTAGCCAAAAGAAAACTCTTTCTTCACAGACTCTCTAAATAATGAGCCTATCACTCCCATAAAATTCAACTGTATTTTTATTTATTTCATGGTCTTATTTTATTTCAAATTATCATAATTTCAATTACTAGGACTAAATAATCTCTTAGACTCTTAGTCAATATATTTATAGATTAAAAAAATAAAAAAACATTTTGAAAGTCTTAACCCCTTTTTATAAAACTTCTAAAAATATAAAATAAGAACAAAATCTTAAATTAAATACTAATCATAGTCAAAGACAATAAAGATAATTGCAAAATATTAAAAGACAATTAATATAATAAATCTTAATTCTAATGAATATATACTTTTATTCATATCCTTAACGGATTCTCTAGATATCTGATTAAATCCTAATTATTTCATATCTCATTCTCCATCGTTTTTACTTTTAAGACCCCCTCCAATTAATATAAGGAAAAAGACAAAAAAATGATAATTCAATAATAAAATTCCCAAATAGTCACTTAAATAAGCAAAATTTTAGTTTAGGTATAGGTGACCAAATTGAGATTTACAAATTTACTGAAAAGACCATATCATGGTTTTAAAAACCGGACCGGACCGGCCGGTTCAGACCGGAAACCGGTGAACCGGCTATTTGTCCGGTCTGGTTTATGGGGTGAACCGGGAGATCAGTGACTCGCTGTGAACCGGATTAAACCGTTGTGAACCGGTCATAAACCGATTAACTCGCTGGGTTGAGCGGTTTAGCAGGTCGTCCTTTTTCATCCGACAGACCAGCACGAATGAAAATTTTTTTATAGCTTTGGAGACGATGATGGCGCAAGCAAAAAGAAGAAGAGGGGAAAGTATAACCAAGGTCGAAATTGAAGGCTTTACTAACCAATAATTATACCTGAAAGAGATTTGGTGAAATCTTCAACCAATAACGATGTGTGATTATGAGAGAGAGCAAGATTGAGAAGTGGGTGAAAGCACAAGCAACCCAAAGAAGTTATGGTGGCTAGTGAGATTGAGATCGGAAGAGACAATTGCTTGTGTGGGAAAAGAGGAAATTCTTTAGAAGACTGAGCAACAGAGATGAGTTATCCTTCCTTCGCTTCGAAGTCGTCTTCCTCCTCTCCGTTTATGCTGTTCGTTTTTCTTCAGTCGGCGGTCCCCATCTCCACTTTTTTTGTTCTTTTTCCCCCTTCTCTAATCCCTAGTTTCGGCACATCATCCCCAGTCCCCACAAAACAAACCTGACATGAAATATTAAAATAACTCCCTAATTCTAATTTGCCCAGGAGGAAAAAATTAGGATAATAAAAATCAATCCATTTAAATCTAATGGATATGCATAATTTATTAATAATTAATAAACGTAACTATAAATAGTCTTTTTATAGACAAATATAGATATTTTAATACATTTTATTGAAATTATATTTTTTAATGATCACCGGTCTGACTCCGGGTTGACTCCGGTCTAACCCACTAACCCTTAACCCACTATCTCGACCAGTTCAATGTCCGGTCCGGTTTTTAGTACCTTGGACCATATTGTCCTGAAAAATACCAAACACCCTCATCACCCTGCTGGTCGCCCAAGCTTCAGTGTTGCTGGCAGCAACTGGAGTTCTAATGGCCTGTTGGCGACCAGTCATTGGAGCTTTGGCGGCTGGAAACCATTTTTTTGGAGATTTTTTTGAGTCAAGTAATGCAATTAACAAGTTTTTCTAATTTTATTAATGAGGTCGGTACAAAAGTTAACAATAGATTTTTCAAAACAAATTCAAAAAGTGACATTTTTACAACTTTAATAACGCGGTTAACAAATTCTGTAATACTATTAATAAGTTTGTTGTGGCATTTAACAGTTTTTTGAGAAATTAAAAAAGTGATATTTTTATACCTATGGTAATAAGAAGTTGTGTCACGATATTAACAATTCTTATAACATTATTAACAACTTTAGTAACAAGTCATGTAATGATATTAATAACTCTCATAACCACAGTGATAGCCTAATAAATGAAAAAAATTTTGTTGTACAACCCTCATAGGGAGTTAATATTAAAAACATTAACCTTCATAAGGAAATTTTTGTCAATGGCACTATGAGAGTTGTTAATATTGTTATATAACTTGTTAATTATATTACTGAAATTGTAAAAAACATCAATTTTTGAATTTTCTAAAAACCTGTTGTTAATTGCTATACTGAGCTTGTTAATAACAATATAGAAGTCGTTAATCGTGTTATTAAAATTGTAAAAATGTTACTTAAATTTTCTTGAAAATATTTTGTTAACTGTTATATTAAACTTATTAATAATATTAAATAACTTGTCAATCATATTACTAGACTTGTAAAAATTCCTAAAAAATGAATGATGGTCATTGGAGCTCTGATGACCGATCTTCAGCTGGCCGCTGGAGCTCTAGTCACGGCGGCCAACCTGAACTTCGGTGGCCGCCGGCACCAGAGCTCTGACAATTGACTGACCGGTAAGGGTGCTTGGTTTTTTTTTTTTAAAATAAAGGGTAATATGATCATATTTGCAATTACCAATTTGGTCACCTATATCTAAACTGAAATTTGCTTATTTAGGTGACCATTTGGGGAATTTGAAGTTTAAGAATCTTTTTTTGTTGTTGTCATTTTTGTTTATTTATGTCCTTCTCTCTAATTTTTGCTAAATATACTCTGTAATTGTATACATCCAACAAAGAAAATAGTAAAATAATAATATATGTTCTCCATTTATTAAATAATTGTCATTTTTTGGCTCAAAAACATAATTGCCATTTAAGTTATGTAGACATATGATAATATTGAATAAATGACCAAATTGGCAACAAAAAGTTATAGATACTCATATTAATATCATTACGCTTATCATCAAAATAAACTGTTTGAATGGTAAATTCTTTGCTTCACGTTTTCTCACCCCATAAATAAATGTATTTTAGGAAAAAAATTATATTTATTGTCTCGAACTAATTTCAACTAGCTTTTTTATCAATATAATTTGTTTAATTGTTTCTTATAAAAAGAAACTAGAAATATTCACGATTGATATGATGGAATATAAAATTAGCAAAATATGTCTACTTGCCAATATTACCTTCTTGGCTGCTTTTTTCTTTTTATTTTTGGAGAGTTGGAATCCGCAATCTTAAAATCAAAATTTGAATGAATAGGCTTCAATATTTTATAAGATAGATTTTTAATCATGGTTCTAGGCTATTTAGATTAAGTTTTGGAATTTATTTATTATTCTTCAGAATTATATATTTTAATAATAATTTTTCAGAATTATTCACATTTTAATTCTTAAGATAGGGAGTGGGAAAGCGGAAAAGAAAAAGAAAAAGAAAAGAAGTCAAATCTGAGTGACTTTAAATTTCCCATTTTAATTAATAATATTACAAAATCAACGATCAGATTTTTGCATGGCACCTATTTCTTATCGTTGCTTTTTAATTTTTTATATTGAGTCATTGATTATCTTTTTGTTTTGTCTTAATTACAAGAATCTTCTCTCTATTTTGATCATATATATTTTAGTTTAAACATTACTACAGTTAAAAATATAATAAAAAAGTTTTTTACAAATATTTTTAATTAAAAAATACTACATCCTGTTTTAATTATAAGACCTTGTTTATAGACTACAAACAGGATCTTATAATTAAGACAGGAGGTAGTATATTCTAATAAATCTTGTTTACTATTTTACCCGCATTGTATTAAACCTATGTCTAGTTTATCTTTTAATATTAATATTTACTAATGGCCTATTTAATATGTTTACTAAATTAACTTAATTAAGACATAATTTTATAATTTAATTAAAAATATATATATGTGCACAATTACAAAACATTCTCTCTGTTTTTTTGCCTGAATTACAAAACATTTTCATCTACTATATTTTTAAAAAAATTACAATTCAAGTAAGTTTTAATAAATAAATAAGATTAAACATTTAAATTTATTGTAAAATAAAAATTTGTATTTATAAAACTAATGAAATTCATAATTTATAATATGGTAATCAATTTAATAGTATAATAAAAAATGTTAAAATATGTATTGAAATTATTTTTTAATTTTAAACAAAGATATATCATATGTTTTAAATAGTAATTATTAAGTAATATTTGAGTTGAGGAGGGGTATTTTGGTTAAAATAATGGGTCAGCTCTATGATTTGATGATCAACTAATGGTTGGGTAACTAGAAGTTGAATTTTAAAACTAAAAAGAGGTTTGTGCAATATATATTTTTATTTTAAAAGAAGTCCATAGAAATTTCCAAAACAAAAAAAGATCTCTGTAATTTAGGTTAAATAGAGAAGATGTTAATATATTTTACTCTTTTATATTTTTTTTCAAAAAGTAATGTCATTTAGATATAACAGTAAAAGAGGCATTATTATTAATTTATTATGATATTGAGCGTCATTTTCAAGGCTTGGTGTAATCTATAGTGGCCATGCTAATTATTAATTATAGAACATAATTTTTTTGTTAATTAATATATTCTGTTATGATACACATTGAAGAGAGAAAGTAAAATAATATATATTTTCTTCATTTTTTTAAATAATCGTCATATCTGGCCAACAAAAATTGTCATTTTAAGGTTATGTATACATAATAAAATAATTAATAAATAACCAAATTAGTAAAAAAGGGGTGCACAACATGTCACCCATTCGCAAAAGGTTCGGGGGGTTGGGGAAGGGTCAAATCCCGTAAGATTTAATGTAGGCAGTCTTATCTTAGAAATTATTTTCAAGAAACTGATTCCAGGACTTGAGCCCATAATTTTCTGGTCACACGGAGCCAACTTAATCAGGTGCTCTAATGCTCTCCTTCCAAATTAGTAACAAGATGTGATGAAATTTGAGAAAGTGGATTGCTGCCAATTTCCACACACAATTAACGCACAGGGTTGATAATGATCATAATCTACTTTTTACTATGATAAATAACTAAAAAAAATTTATCTTGGAAAAAAATACAACTTCAAGAAAAAAGAAAAATTATAAAAAGACGTAAATAGAATACAATGACATGAAGTATTTGGGAAAAAAAACACTTGCTATGTTCTTATATATTCTCTCTCTCTCTCTTCACGTTTCAAACATTTAAAAATTTTAAATGAAATCAAAGGAATCTGTTTTGAGATTTTAATTTAAAAGAAAAGCAATCTCATGTATTAGAAAAGCATTTGAAATGAGATTGATATGGAGGGAGCAAGTGTGATGTTTTGTGTGACAACCACTCTTTCAAAACTATTTTAAATTAAATCCAACAATTTATTTAAATGATTAACCATAATAGAAAAGAAGAAACCTTAAAATTTTAAAATCGCTATTATGGTTAAAAGAAATAAACTTATATTACGAGCAACATCGATCGTTAACTTGTGCCTTGAACTTCCAAAGTTTAAAAATATCATTCAACCGTTAGCTCAAACCAAACTTATATTTTCAAACATACGAACTGATAAATCAGTTTAATATAAACTATAGAGCCTATTAGTCAAAAGTCAACACTATCAAATGAGTGTAATACGCAAAACTTTGATGATATAACTACCATGTGTATATTTCCATTAATAATAAACTTTTTAGCTACAATAATTATTTTAAAACTTTCAGTCACCCAATAAATAAAACTAAACCGATTAAATTTCAATAATATATCAAACAATCCAAATAAATTATTTAACTTAAATTTAATCGATAAAAATATGGTATATCTCATAAATAACATATTTTCAACTAAATAAATTAATTTAAATACTAAAACTAACAAATAGAGAAATCTAAACCGATTAAAATTAACAACTGATTTACTTCTAAATTTCTGTAGATCATATATAAATGTCAAAATTTTCTCCAATCACTATAGTAATAATACTATTAGGAAGCATAAAATATATATGAAATATTTATGGAGAAAGTTTGATGAAAAGAGATAATTTCATGTACCTAAATTATCTTTAAAACTTGCCTTTGCCTTTACCGGTATGCTCCTTTCGCTCTTGCACACACACACAAAACTCTCTTTCCTTCTTTTTCTCCTGTGCACTCTCATTTTCAGCTTTCCTCTCTCTCTTTTATTCTTCATTTCCCCAACTACCTTTCATTTTTTTTTCTTCGCTCATTAATTCCTCTCCCCCATTTTTTTCTTTCCTTTTCAACGCTTCAGCTTTCCACCGAATCGGTTGAAAGCTGTGACCCATTTTTTAAATAATATATTAAAATATTATTATTTTATTATAATAATAAAATATATTTTTTGAATTTTTTATTATAATAAAATATTATTATATATATTGATGATGCATCTGTCGTCAAAGCACTCAATTAAACTAGGTCCTAATTGATTTGTAGTTTAGGATCGACCTAGGTCATTACTTCCAAGGAGCAAGTTATGGGTTTCTTTAGGTAAAGATTTAGGTGATAAAAAAAATGCAATAAATTGGACATAAACTAAAATGCAAAATTTTAATTCTAAATGCAAGATGCAAATGTCCTAAAATTTAAATGAAAATTAGATTAAACTAAATAAATGTAATGCAATTTTTGGGGGGGTTTTTTTGAAGGAAAATAAAAATAATGAATAAAGACAATTAATCAGAAAGCAAAGAGAATTAGCAAGTAAAAATTCAGAGATTTCTCTTCAGGTACGGTAGAGGAGACAACGTAGGATTTGCATGGATTTAACCTTCATAACCTTAATCAGTTAATTAGGCCAAAGGGAAGTGATAAGAGAGTGGAATTAATAGACTTAATGACCTACTTGAAATAAAGGGAACCCTCAATTTCAAAAACCCTTAAACTATTAGAGAACTCATAACAGTATAAGGTTGGTTGATTAAGCTTATTAAAACCAATGAAAAATAACTCAATTAATTTTGGAAATTATGTTTGAAATTATCCAATTAAACAATTAGACAATTAACCAACTTAATTGAACAATTAAGAGGCAAAAGAACCCAAATTTTGCAATTCAAACCACATTGATAATTAAACTCATAATGAAAACTCAATTATAAATTCAATTAACAATGCAAATGTTCTAAACATAAATTCCAACAAGTGTCTCAACACAAATAAAATCCAAATATCAATCCAATCCAAGCATAAAAATGACAATCTAGAACTAAATTGTCTCACAAATTTACAACTTAAAATTATTTAAAACTAAATAATCTCAAGTCCTTGAATTAAAAAGATAAATAGAACATCACTCCCTTGTGGTATTCAAGTGCTAGCCCAAGGCTCTAGTCTCCTCCATACTCCTCCCAAGTTGCCTCCCAAATAAGCTTAAGCTTCCATCAAAATGTGTCCTCCTCCAAAGTTGTTAGATGCCATAGCCATGAATTGATTGAAGGTGATGGTGAGGAGTTGTGCGTGTAGTGAGAAAGGAGAGGAAATTGATTGAATGTGATGATGGAATATGGTGGGAATTCAAAGATGGTGACTATGGAACGGATGGTATATGGCGCGTCTGGAGAGCTTGGTGAAGGAAGAAATTTTCTTCGTCCTCTTGTGACCGTGGAATGAAGCAATCATATTTTCATTGGTGATTGCTCGGATATATGGCGTGAATCTTTGCTCTCAAGTAAGGAAAATATTTTAATGGGAGAAAAGATAATTTTTGTGGATCCAAAGCTCAAGCTCACTAGTAATTAATTGACTCATTTGATATTAGTCATTGGATTGTGCTTAAATTGCAAGAAATAATCTTGCACCGTTGGATTTCCCATATGCTCTTTCTTGACCTACAAGAATTTAAGTGCATCCATTAATGTAGATTATATCTAAATATAATCAAAAATTAAATATCAGATATGCACAAAAATTAGGCAAGAAATTGCAAAACTTTCTAAAAATAATCTTTCTAAAAATATCAGACTTGTTTCCAAAGAAATAGAAAAAATTAATTTCAAGTCAAAAATAGGAAATCCCAAAATATTTATATTTTTAATCCAAAATCTCAATTTTTATGCAAAATCCAAAAATCAACCAATTAATCCGATAATGCATAAAAGGTTTATTTAAGTTCAAAATTATCATGTAAATCCTAAATTAACACGGGATAAAATGTATAAAAATTGAGCTTTATCCCATAAATCCTAAAAATTAATTTAGGATATTACATTTTGACCCAAATACATATATTGCATTAAAGCCAGCTAACACACAGCCCAATACATCAATTTTTTTTAATTTTTTTATTCATTAAATGGCTTGTGAATAGTGAATTGTGAGAGAAACCATCGAGATAGCTTGGTGGAAGAGAGTGTGTGTGTATATATATATATTAATTTTGAAACATTAAACTTAATAATTAAAATACATTCTAATTCATGTTAAAACTATGAAAATTTATTCCTCAAATGGCTTGTGAACAGTGAATTGTGAGAGAAATCATCGAGATAGCTTGGTGGAAGAGTTTTTGTATGTACTAATTTTGAAACGTTAAACTTAATAATTAAAGTACATTCTAATTCACATTTTTTAAAACTGTGAAAATTTAATCATTAATTTCAATCCAATAATCTATAGCCATAGTGGTCTCTCCACTTTACTGAAGACAGGCATTCCCAAAACATTAGTTTATGAAAATTTTGAGATATTACCAACAGGATTAAGTTTAACGAAAAGAAAGTCTTTTATAATATAACAAATTAAAATTTGAGTTCTTATTAGAAGAGGCGGCTATGTGTCGTGTCCAATAATATGGGTGTGCATGAAGTAAACCATACAAGGTTAGTTGCCAACTCGGGGTTTGGTCTAGTAGAGACCTCCAGCTAAAAAAGGAAGCATAAAGTTTAGTCCAATTTAGTACCAACTTAAAATCATATTTGACTCAACTAAATCTATTGAACTACCCAGACTTGTTCAGGTAGTTTAAGACCTCAATTTGATTTTTTTTTTTTTAATGGGAGGTAAAAATTCAACTCAATATTTACAATAAGGACAACAAAAAATAGCCATAAAACTAAACTCAATATAGGTAGATGATTGAGATTGATTAACATTAGAAATTTGCTCACTATCCATGATTGCACAAAGATAAAATGCAAGTATTAATAACAAAATAATCATTGAAGATAAAATGTATTAATAATAAAAAATAATTAATGAAAATAAAATTTTGTAATTTGAGTGATAAAATCCCAAGTCCAACTCTCATAATTTTCAAGCTTAAACAGGCCAGCTTGACAAGCTCAGTCTATTTTCAAAACTCGCACATTCTCCGTGGACGTAAAGCCATACTCAAAAGGGAGAGATTTCGTCATTACAAATTAAAGATAGAGTCCAAAGTTACACAACATTAATTGAAAAGCACATACTAGTTAGGTATATATTTAGTGAGAAAAGAGCTTAAACACGAGACTCCTTTTTTATTACTAAATTTTACTGCAATGTAAATAAACATATTAAATAAAATCAAGGATCAATTTAGCATGTGCTTTAACTCTTGAGCATGACTCTTACTCCCCAAAATTCAACATAGAGTCTAAGAAATGGAGTGCAATATAAAGCACAAGTAATATGGATATACTAGTTGTAACAATAACTAGCAAAAATAGCTTTTTTGGACGATTAAGTATCACCTAAATCATTAACATAGTAACTAGGGAGATAGATAGTTACAAAGGTTCATTTGAGAGCTAGTCTTACTTTAAGAGGAATAAATCATGTTCTAAGAGTTTGAATGACAGAAAGAACTGTCATCTGAAATGTCAACTCTACATGACTAAAAGATTTAAATTTTAAACCCTTTCAACTTCCTGCTTTGATTTTCAAGCAAAAATGCCACCATTACTATGTTTAAAGGATTTGCAAGCTAAGTCAACATCTTCAGCTTGAAAACAGACATGTCCAAAGAGTTGGTTAATTGAAATAAAGTTGAATCACAGTACTTTGCTCTAACAGCTTCAAGCTCATCCGAATTTTAACATTAAACATTAGGACCAGTTAGTTGGGAGAAAACTTAAATCCTTGCTATGTTAATGCTAATCTTTCCTAACTTTTCATACCTCAAAATAACTGCAGGTGACTTTCAAAAGCACATGAACTTCTCATTTGATTTTTTTATGAAGAAATTTCCAGTAAGGAACCAGCATGTGATCCTAAGATACTGCATCCTTCCATCTTCCCCTACAAAATATTGCATATGCATTAGCATAACTTGATCGATAAATCAGTTTCTTGTCTTTACAAGACTAAGTCTCTATGTTCTATTTTATCAATCACTTGATCGATCATTCCTTAATCGATCATTTATTCGATAATTTATATAGTCTGTGTTTTCACTGAATATACTTTTCTTTATTGTTTATCGATAAGTTTATCCATCATCTATTTATCAATAAGTTACTCGATCATTACTCCTTAGAAATCTATTTCTACCACTCAGCTTTATCGACAACATGATCGATCAAATATTTATCGATCACTTGATCGATCATTGACTTATTTCAACTGTTTATAGTAACTATCAAAATACGTTGATTATTTCTCTTCGAGCTTTTCTCAGCCTTCTTGATTATCTTAATTCTCTATTTTAAGGATCTCAAAACAGAAAGTGATCTTGAGACTGTTCTTTACATGTTTTTCTGAAGTCATTCTTTTTACTTTTCAATCACTTGATCGATCAATGATTAATCCATCTCTTAATCGATAAATGTAGTTATCGGTTTTAAAAGTTCTCACTTTGAATGATCGATCAATCAATCATTGATTATGACTTCAATCAAGGATGTTCATTTCGTGTTCAATACTGTCAACTACTGATTGATTCCATTTTTTAATAAATCAATATTCATTTGTTCAGTTGTGTTCTTGAGTTTTACTCTGCAAGGAAAACTTAATTGATTAAAGTATTGTTACAGATTACAGAGAAAAGTTCAACGGTTGTCCAACAGTTGCTTAGTAGCCTGTTACCTACTATGTCAGAAGCATTAATGGCGAAAATCGTTGCAACTAGGAAAACACGCAACCGAACTCTCAACGGCTAGAAGCTTTTCTATCTAACGGTTACTAAACTTCCTCAACTATAAAAGGCGTGAAGAAGCATTGAATGGAAGAATTGAATACGCGAGCTACCTTCTGCTAATAATTTACTGTTGCATTCAATACTCTGTTCTTGATAATATTGAGCTTCAATGATTCTCATTTATTTACTCTATGAGAGAGCTTTATCTATCATCTTCAATTACTTTCTGAGTGAAACTCAAGAGTGTGGACTCTTGAGTGGTTTTATAATCTTACAGATAGTAAGGGGGAGTGATTGAGTAAATCAATTGTTGTACCATGACACCAAGAGCCCGATTAATCTTGGAGCATAGTGAAATACTCAGAGGTGTTCTAAGGACTGGATGTAGGTCAAGTGGTTGAGATCGAATCAGAATAAATTCTGTGTCCACTCTCTACGGTGAAATCACTCTAACTCACGCTCTCTATTTCTATTTAGCTTACTATTTTAATACGCAAGATTTTTATAACTCACCCAATTCATCCCCTCTTGGGTGAGACTGCCACTAACAATAATAAGATTAAAAAAACTTGGCAAAAGCCGAGACAGAGAGGATATCGATTAATGCGTATCTAAGAAACCAAGAATGTGGGAGGACGATACTGCAATTAACGAGGAGGGTTCTTGTTGGGAACGAGACAACTCCTCTGCCACCGTGAACTTGAAACAGGCAAAATGGGTGCGGCAGAAAATAAAAAGATGCCAATGAGCATATCTAGTAAGGGCAAAATTGTCCTTTAACTGAAAAGATAAATACTAGGGAGAATTATCTTGAGGTTCAAAAAAAAAAACTTAACAAAAAGTCTCACAAGTTGTCGATAGACCTTGAAGTAATTAAATTACCTTATTAGGACTTGGTTGCAATTCCCCCTAAATACTAGTATTTCCCAAAATGAGATTAATAGTTCACTTCGAAAATTTTAGGGCTTGTTTGGGAAAAAAAATTTGTTTGGTATTTTGTTTTTAGTTGATTGTTGTAAAAAAACAAAAAAAACAGTAATGTATTTTTAAAAATTAGAAAATCACAACAAATTTTACACGTTTTCATGCTTTTGTTTTTTTAAAAAAAATTAGAAAAATTTTCTTTTCTTCTTATCTATCACCCACTGCGAATCATTACCGGTGATAATTATCACTTTTCCAAGTATGATTTTTTTTTTATATTTTTGTTTCAAATGTGGTTTTTTAAAAAATTATTTTGCAAAGAATTTTATTTTCAAAACTTGTTCTAAAAAACAATTTTATAAAATTCTTTTGAGAATAAGAAAACAAAGAAAAAAATTAAACAAGCCTTTAAATTGTTTGATCTTCTTTTAAATATAAAAGATAAAAAAGAATTTATGAAAAGGACCAAAATTTTAATTTAACAAGAAAAAAATTTCATGTGACAACTACCACTTGTCCAAGTGTAATTTTTTAATTTGTTTTCAAATGTGATTTTTAAAAAAATTATTTTCCAAACAATTTTTTCAAAATTTGTTTTAAAAAATTTTTTATAAAATTGTTTTGAGAATAATAAACAAAAAAAAGGCGTTTGGTCTTCTTTTAAATATAAAAAGTAAAGGAAAAGGTTTATGAAAAGGTCCAAAATTTTAATTTAATGGGAAAAAAAATTTCAAGTAAAATAACGCTATGAGGGAAAAAATTTCAACTAGACAGCCTGTCATTTTGATTAAATGGAACAAATTTATTTGCGAATAATAATAACCGTTAATATTCAAAAAATGAACAATACCGTTATGATTAAAATAATTTCAAATTCTGATGATAAAAAATGCTAAAAAACTTAATTTAAGTGTCAATTATTTTTATTTGGGAGAATTAGAGAGAAAGACAAATGAGGAGTCATGTTTATGGAAGAGTATCATAAAAAATTAAAATTATTTAAATGAACCAGATATGCAAGTATAAATTTAAAAATACCACATCGTTCCTATTCAAACCTCCTATATTTTCTCATATATTTCTTCCTACATTTTATTTTTAAAACTGATATGAATTTATAAAATTTACTAAATTAAACCTGATTTTTTAAAAAAAGTTTACAAGTAATATAAAAATGAATTAAAAAAATATGCAAACATTGTTTAGTCAAATTAAAATTAAATTTCTATTTTCTTTATAAAAATAAAATTCTGTTTTTAAGACCATCATAATTTTAATTTAAAATAAAAGTAATATAATTTTATAAAAATTTAGATTATTATATAATTTATTATACACACAATTTTAAAAAATTCAAAGAAAATCTGTATAATTTATTTTTTTATTTTATTAGAAATTTAAAGCGCATTGACAAATAAAAATTACTCCTCTGGTCCTAAATATAAAACACATTTTGTAGTACAAAGTTGTACAAATAGATCTTATATTTAGTACCGAAGGAATAAAAAAAGTGTATGACCTAATAAGGACAAAATCATCCTTTCAATGAAAAGAAAAACATTTTCCAAAATCAATCTCCTACCCCTAATACTCTGTTTAAATGGGAATAAAAGTTGAGACAAGAAAAAATAGAAGGAGAGAAAATGGAGAGAAAATGTTACCTTCCTTTCTGTTTGGATAAATGAGAGAAAATGGTTAAGAAAGAAAATAATCAAATATGTAAATAACTAAAATACCCCTATTTTCATATCAAAATATATCATGCTATAAATCAAATTAGCTATCCTAATAAAAAAAAATCATATTAACGACAATATCATTAAATAATTTAGAATCAAATTACTTGATAAAAATTTATTATCATGTGATTATATTTAAAAACCAAATAATTTAGCAAAAAACTATTCTTTTTAAAGATAAAAATAAAAAAAAGTGGATAATTTTTTTAAAATCAAACATAAATAAAATGAAATAAATAAATAATGTATTATTTAAGATTATTAATAAATAGTTAAAAATTTAATATAAAAATCGAAAGAGATGAAGAAATTATATATATATATTTGGGTGAATTTTCTACATTTTTCATTGAATGTGAAAGAATGGAGTTCATGTGTAGCTTCTAATTTTGGCCACAGCATAATGAGATAATTTTGTTGAATTATAAAATAGTCATAAGTAAAAATAAAAGGAAAAACTTGCATTAAAGGTTGAATGTGATATTATTTAACTATATTTGAGGAGGGCATATGGAAAATATGAGTTTTCTTCTCAATTTTTTTTCATCTGTGGAAAGAAAAGTTGAAGCAAAAATAATGTAAGCACCACATCCCAATTTTTCTCTCACCTTTCTCTCCTCATCCAAATAGTAAAAAACTTGTTTCTTCTTTTATTTTCTTCCTTCATTTTTTGCCTCTTCCATTTTCTCTTCATCCAAACATGGAGTGAAGAGTAAAGAGAAAGCTTCCTGTCTTTGAATGGAAATATATTTCTTTTTAAAAGATCCTTTAGAAAATTTTAAATTGTTTGATCTTATTTTAAATATAAAAAATAATGGAAAATTTTTAGGAAAAGCACACATATTTAATATAACCATGAAAAAATTCCAGGTTAAAAAAACCACTAAGGAAAAAAATTCAACTATACGGCCAGTCTTTTTTATTAAGTGGAACATTTTTATTCGTGACAAACATTAATTGTTAATATTAAAAAAATTGAAAAATACGTTTATGATTAAAATAATTTCAAATTCTGATGATAAAAATTAAAAAAAAAAACTTAGTTGTAAGTGTCGATTATTTCAATTGTGGAAAAATCACATTTTAAAATTTTGATTTGAAAATAAAAATATTTATCGGTGAAATCTTTTATCACTTATTATCATCTCAATGTAAATCTATTTTACCAATGTTTTTGTGACCGGACAGGACAGTCAAGCCGGTCTGACCGTCGGTCGGAGATGAGGACGGCTTGGATTGCACATGAAAACCGTTCTAGAGGTTTAGCCATTTTGAGCCGGTGTGAGCCGTCCTTTGAGCCGGAAATCCCTGTTAAACCGGAAACCGGAACGGTTTTGAAGTAAACGGACGGCCTAAGTTCTCCTTAAAATATTAGTCACCGTCTGGCCTCATTGGAGTTGAATGGAAGATAAATGACGAAGAAGAAGAAGAAAGTCGAAAGAGGAGAAAGGAACAAACAGGAAAGAGGAAAAAAAAAGTATTAAACCCATTGAGTATTTTCACTGTGTCCTATAACTATCTGCTTTTTTTGTCAGAACTTGAAGAAGCGTATAGGAACCTGTGAACGCTGTTAAAAAATTAAAATACGTTTTTAGTTTTTGTCTTTCTACTATTATTATGATATTATTATATTTATAAACAGCTTATTTTGACATTTAATTATATTGGAAATACTAAATTTTTCTAAATATTATCTCATTTTTGGTTTTACATGTATTATAAAATAATTGATTTTAAATAATTTTATTTTCAAATTATATTTATTTTTAAATTATGTAACAATTTAATATGTCTTTTATATGTATATCATTATGTATGGATAAAATATTTTTTATTTAATTATTATGTCACTGGTTCGACCACTGGTTCAACCGGTTCAACCGGTCCAACCGAACGAACCATGACCCGTTAATCTTTCCGGTTCAATGTCTGGTCCGGTTTTTAAAACATTGATTTTAACCAAACCGGTGATTTATTTAATCTTCTATGTTAAAGATTTTTTTTGGTGGTTAGAATTTTATTTCATAAAATTAAAATTTATATATACACAAAAAATATATTTGCCGTGTTGATAAGATGATTTCAAATTTCAAGGTTTGAAATATAGCTTTCGCAATTTATTTGTTTTCATAGTAAAATTTTTATTATTTTGCCATATTTTTAAATTTGAATCATTATAAAATTGCTAGCGATAGGTAGAAATTTTTAGGCAATACTTATATCAAATTCTTTATATTTACTATGCATTCATACATGGTCACTTGCAAAAGGATAAGTATATTAGCAGTAAGAATTTGTCCATTTATAAGTGAGCTAGTTGAATTCAACAAGTTGAACATAATTATTCACAAGATTGGGAGGGATCATTTACAACTGAAATTAGAAAATTTGCAAATAGGATTTGTATATTAATAAGAATAACACATCCATTTACAAATAAGCTCTTTCAATTGAAAAAGTTTATCACAATTCTGGGAGTGAGGGTTCACAAGTGAAATTAGAAAATTTGCAACACGGATACACTCGTTAACAATAGAAATACATCCGTTTGCAAGTAGATTTATTTCATTTAAAAAGTTGAATACGTCAATTCACAAATCTGGAAGTGACTGTTTACAAGTGGAATTAGGAACTTTGCAATAAGAATACATGCATTAACAATAAAAATACATCCATTTGTAAGTCGATTAATTTGTTCACACATTTATATAGTTGCTAGCTAGTTTCAGTTCAGTACTTGGGGCAGTTTACTTCTAAGTACCATCATGAAATTCTCCATCTATTCATAGCGCCATACAAAATAGATTTCAACTCATGGATTTTCATAGCCACTTCGTGAATCATTCCAAAAATACATATTGAGGTTCATATATACACAAAAATAGCTGTTTATTAAAACAAAAACAAACTATATTCAACAATAAAGTCATGTAGAGTTCGCGTTCTTGAAAGCTTTTCTAGTTTAACCAGCTTCATATCTACACAAAAGGCTCTCGTCCAACACTTGCGGGAGCGGCGATGGAGGCTCTCATTGCTAGAGCAAGGGTGACAACGAAGGCTCTCCGCAGTAGAGCAATGACGATGGCAAAGTCTTTCCTCACCACAACAGTAGCAACGATGAGGTGAACGATCTCCTTCACTGCATGAACTGGAATTTTTAGAGAGTGAGCGAGAGGGGCTTCAGATATTGGGAGTTGAGAGAGAGAGAGAGAGAAAGAAAAGACTTCAAATTTCAGAGTAATAGTTTGAGGGGCAACACTGTCTTTTTAGTTTTGAAGTTAATTTCAATTCACCCCATGGTCCTATAGTGGCTTTTTAGATTGTTTTGGGGGCTCTTGGAAATTAATTGCCTTCAACGGTCTTTGAATGAAATTTTCCCCTTTTTTTTCCTGAGTGAACTAGGTCAAGTGCTTTATATCATATTCATTATGTCACGTTTTCTAATCATGTATTGCTATGTGTTTTATTTTTAAAATATTATCATTTAATATCATTTAATTATAAGTTTAAATAAAAAAACATGGTTATGTGAAATTGGAAAGCTTAACATAATAGATATAAATAACTTAACCTAGCTTATTATTTGGATGGAGAGTAAACAAGGATGGAAAATAGGGAGAAAAATGGGCTCTAATTTGTTTGGATAAGGGAGGAAAGTAGTTTTAGGGAATTAATTTTGTGAATCATTCGAGGATTTCCTTGTGGATATTATAGCTTTTAAACAAAAATATAAAATTTTTAAGTTAGGATAAAAATAAACGATAATAATGATTTATGATTTTGAAATTAAACGGATTAGTTGACCTTATTTTATTTTAATCTCTTTCCTCCTGTTTTATTTTTATTTTTTTTCTTTTGAAAAAATCACCTGTAAAGAACCTTGAAATTGTGAAATTCCCAAAAGAGTATCTCAATATGCATAATTCCAGAAAAAAAATGTTATAACCTAAATTAGTTTGAAATTTAAGGGGGAAAAAATAGAAAATAGTTCCCCACCCCCACAGCGATCACATAAGTGGTTGGCTAGCTCCACAGCCTCCCGCCGATAGGAGGAATATCTTTAGGCAAGTGGTGAATGTGGGAGCTGATCCCACAACCACATGCATTTCAAAATTATGGGTAACCACTGAGCCATTAAAATTGATTAATAGTATGATGAAAACATTTATACAAGCAAACTCCTTACATTTGACTACAAGTTCAAGCATTGAGTGCTTTTCGTGAGCTGTTAACAACTTTTGTTTATCAAGTAATAAAGTCTTTTTTTAGCTCATTCACAATATTTGCATAGGTTTTGATTATATTTCATTGGTTAAAAACAACTTTCATTTAATAAGTAACATAACAAACATTAGTCATATTTAATAATTGATAATTGGATGAATAATAGGCAAGGTGAATTACTGAAATGCTGTAGATTTACCATGCCCTACCAACGGGTAATATGATCCTTAGATATGTATTGCTATGTTTTATTTGAAACTAGAATTTTAATAACTTCAATTGTTGCCCTATATCCATTAATTTTCGTGTTTTTTAATCTTTATTAATTTAATGATATTATTTTGTGCAAAACAAAAGCTGATGTAGGATATGATGTGGATGACATTTATGTTAAACTATTTTACATGGAAATGGGAAGCTATGGTCACTTAAAAATGATAAATAGTTTAAAGTATTAAACTTGAGTTATTTTTTTTGGGACAAAAGTTAACTTTTTGAGTTAAGGTAAATTTTGACAATAAAATTTACCTTACGAAGCATTAGGCATTGATGAATTCCCATTTTATTATATAATTTTATATCTATTACAGCAAATAAAAGAAAAATACAATAAACGCAATTAAATGAAATAAATAATAAAAGGGTTTTATTTGTCTATCGTATTTATAATTTCTCTTTGATGGATTTATCTATATGGATGAAAGGTATTTCCTTGTTTGGTTCGAAGATATTCCAAAGAGGTTCACAGGCTAGGGTTGAAGACATTGACTTAAAATCCAAACATTGTTGCAAGGATTGATGATGGACTTAAAAGTGTTAAAAACGCAGGCGTGGGGCATCTATGACGTTTGGGGCTTTTAAGACTGTAATTGGGCCAATCTACAATATGGTTAGAGCGCATTCATATTAACTTATCACATATGCTCTTCAGTTTGGCCCTTAAACCATCACTTAAATTGTAAGTCTTTCAGCTCAAAAAAGTAGCTCACATTAAGGAAGGGTAGAGCGGTGATTTCATAAAGCTACTTCCTCAACAAGTCAAGGAAGGTGCCACATAAATTAATGAGGGGCTTGTTGGTAACTTCTAAGATCATCAATCTTTTAATTAATTTGTGTAGCCATTATATTTAATTAAGCAAAAGATTTAATATCCCACAATATCTCTTATTTAATTAAATATAATGACTAATCAAATTAAAGGAAATATCTCCTTATCAAATTCATATCAAAATTCAAATTCAAATGATTATTTCTACGAAATCAAACCACTCATGAGGAAGAAAATACAAAGATATTCAAGAAAACAGAAAGATGAAGCAAGAAAGATGAGGAAGAAGCTAAAGATTCATCAAGATCAAAGATCAAAGATTTAAATTATATTATCTGGATTATCTTTACACCTCTACCTCTTTACGTTACCTAAAGGAACACATCTCTTAGGTTATAAAAAGAGGGTCGAGATGCAGATGAGGAACATGCTGCACTCACAGAACATATCACACAAGCATACAGATTTGTGGTGCCATTCTCTCTCTCTCTCTCTCTCTCAACAATGTTGTCGTCTTCTAGCCACATGAGTGGCTAGTTCCCCTTCTTTCTTGGGGATGAATCTTAAGGATTGAGCTTTAGGTTTTATCTAGGAAGTTGTTATTTGATTTTTCTTTTTATGAATTTAATGATTTCTTAGGGTTTTAGGTTTTGAATTTTCATATCTGAGACTTTTATTTTTGTCACATCCCGAAAAATTTTACTTGGATATAGGGAATAAAAAATTAGGATAAGAGTCAATGTAGAAACTAGACGGGGAGACAAAATAACTTTTGATGTAAAACCTCAATAAGATCCGGCTAGCATTTTCCTAATTATTAGTCTAGGAAAGGTAAAACTGGAAAATTTGAGAAAAAATTTAGAAAATTCCTAAAAAATAGAAAAAGTGTAGATTAGAGGTTTCCGAGCTCAGTTGAGGCCCGAAAGGTGAAATTACGGTGAAAATGAATTATTATGAAATTTTCCATAAACAGAGGCTTTTTAGAAAAATATTAGAAAATCAGAGGAAAATAATTATTTTAATTAGTTAGAGGATTTAATAAATTTAGAAAAAAGGTGGATAATTCATATAAATATTTATTTGAATTTATAAAATTGATTTTAGACCTTGGAAGTTTAGGAATTAATTTTAGAGAATTTATTTTCCCGCAGTGACACTAATAGAGGTCTAATAGGAGAAAATTTAAAATAAATACTTAGAGGTGGCAAAAAATTCTAAAAATTTTCAGATCGTGTTCTCATATTAAAAGGTGACTTATCATAAAGATAAATCAATTTTTAGAGGTCTGGAAAAATTATAGAACGTTACAAATGAATAGTAACTGATAAAGCTTCAAATTGGTTTGGGATTTTGATTTGAATTATGGGCCATATTTTTCAGCCAGCCCAAATCATTTGTGGGGCCCACATTGAGCCCAATAAGGGCCCAATTTCGTGTAGCTTCCAGGTCCCTCAATTTTTATTAAATAAAATGTGAAATTTATGGATAAATGCTTGGAAAAATATGGAAATTGGCCATTTGTTCAAATCTGACTTCTTCTAGCATTTGATGACTGCCACATAACCACCATGAGGTGGCAAATTTCATCCAAATAGAGAGAGGGAAGGAAAATTAGATTTTTCTATATATATCCCTTTAGAAAATACAAATAAATGTTGAAAAATTGGAAAAATAAGGGGAGACTCTGTCACTGTAGCTCTAGCCTTATTTGTTCAAAAATTTCAAGTGTTTTTGGCAAGGAATCATCCAACTTACATTAAGAAAATACCAAGGTATGCTTAACCCTTCCTATCCTTAAGCTTTAAAGTAGTTTTGGTTGAGTTTTCAGTTGAAAAACTAATTGTAAATGCTGTCAAATTTTCAATCTGTCCATGAAAGGTTTAGGGAAGGATAGAAACCTTAAATATCTATTGGAATAAGCGAGGTTAAGTGGTGTATGAATTGGTTTTTGAAAGAAAATCCACCTAGGGTTTAAGAGCAAGATTTCGGCCTAGCATTGTTCATTCAGAAGTAAATTGTTTTGGCTTGATTTGATGATTCCAATGGGTTTAAAACATGTTTTGTATAGGTATATGTTGTTGGAAAGCGTTTAAAATCATTGGAATTAAAAATAAAGTTTTTGGAAGATTACACCCCTTATTCGGCCAACGTGAATTCAAGGGGAATGAGTTTGATTTTCTAAAATTTGATTTCATATTTGAATTCCTCATGAAAAATTGTGTAGGAATGAATCATGAGGTTATTGATTCTAAAGGAGAAATCATTTTAGTAAAAATCAAAGAAATGGGGAGAAAATGTTAAGTTAAAGTTTAAGGATTATGTTTAAGTTGTTTGGTAATTAATATAGCCTATATTTATGCTTGATTTAATAGGCTTTATAAGGAGGAATCAAGAAAGATCATTGTTCCTTGACGTAACCGAATTAGACAAGTGATAAAACGTAGCTTTGAATTATAATTTGATTGTTTATCTTGCTTATTTAATATGACATGTTGTTTGTTTGGATCAAAGGACTTGTGTAACATTCCATTTTTCTTTATTTTATTTTAAGATTTAAGTTATATGTGAATGAGATTAATTAATAATATTTAAAATTTAATCTTATTGAACAAATCATAAATCATAATTTTTGTGATATGCATATAAATTATTAAAAAATATTATATATAAATATAATTAATATATATATATATATAATCAAAAGGGCAAGTGGGTGGCCAGTAGGCCACCCACTGCCTGTTGGAGGGAGGGGGGGTTAATTCCCCCTATTTGGGTCGCGACTTTTTTTTTGGGGGGGGGGGAGGGGGTCACGTGTATCCCCACTTTCAAATGCTTCCCCCTCCCCTTTTTGCTTCGTTTGCTTTTCTGTCGTCCCGCCGCGTGAGAGAGTAGGAGTGAGAGGTTGAGGGTGTGAGCAAGAACAAATTTTTCAGTTTCATATAAAATATTTAGGTAAGCTATTTTTCTTTCTACTTTCTCTATTTAGTTTCTTCTATTTATTTTTAAGTTTATGACAGAAAATAAGATTTGTTAAGGTTTGATAGAATTTTTAATGATTTGAGGCTTCTAACTTATTTTGATGATATTAATGGAGCTTATGGGGTTAGAATAGAAGCCTTATAACTTAGATTTTTAGTTAGATGATCAATTTGAGGCAATATAAGTTAGGGTTGGTTGGAAAATTGTGATTTGTATTAATGATGATATTAATTTTGAAATTTATGATATTAATTTTGAAATTTATCTCTTAGTTGAGTTCATTGGAGATTATATTGAGGATTCAATGCTTGAACTTTGAGGTTTTTGTTGAAATAGGAGTGTTGATGATTTTTAGAGAGACTTTAACCAGAGAAGTTGGGTGTTTTGAATAAATTAAGAAAAATATTATAAGTTATTTATTCTATTGAATGGGGAATGATTAATGGAAGAAGGGAATAAGATTGTAATAATGATTGGAGACATAGTTGATATATGGTTATTTTTTTTAAGAGTTAAAGTAAGCACTTTCTGGAGATTTTTGGATGATTTGAAGGGATTATCCTTATTAATAATGTGAATGAGAGAAATAGAGTTGGAAAGTACTAAAAATTGTCACTTAGAAAAATAGATGAATTATTATTTTTCCTAAAGATAATTTTTTTTTTAAAAAAAAGGCCAATTATGGGGATTCAGTTAATAAACTATTTTAATGCTATATTAATTAGTCTTTTTATATTAATACATGTTTATAAATTTATTATTGTAGATTGAGTTTGGGTTGGGCTCTTGGGTCTTGAATCCTCCTACTTTTAGTTCTTGTGTCAAGAACTTGAGGTAACCACTTTCTAATTTACCTTGTATGCTTGTTGATGTGATTATAAGTATATATTGATATTGTAAATGTTATCATTATATGTGATAGTGTTTTATGTATAAAAAGTGTGGAGTAAAAATATGAAATTTATGTTTTGGTAAATTTGTTAGTTAAGTGGACATAAACTGTTTTATCTTGAGATTATATTCTCGATGTTGAACAAATTGAGCATTGAATATGGAAATAATTTATGGATATTGAATTGTTGAATTGCTCACGAAACTGTATTGGGTTGTGATGGAGTATGATTGTGAGAGGTTTGGTTATTTTATACCACGTGGTATAGCCGCCACTTGGCACTTAGTGGTTGGCTTTAACATTCTTAGGGCCCTCAGTATCACCATTCCTTTGGCCATGTCAAGGGTCAGCTCAAGGAACATGACACCTTTCCATATTTCAAGGAAAGGGAACCCATGGTTCGATATGAACTCTGTAACTTTTAGCCGAGTTACACCTCATCACTGGAGAGCTTGGTGCCGTCTTGTAAAAGAGACAAATCTTATTACGTGTGAATAGCCCATGGGTTCTATCAAAGGTTACAAGGAGGTTATAACGATGGTTGATGAAGTTTAGGCATGCAAGTTACTTTTTGAATTATTATATATTGTTTTCTGTAAAGATGTTTATTTTATATGTCATTTAAAATTGTGATTTGCTAGCTTAACTATCTTGTAATCACTTCCTGTATACTTATTGAATTGGAATTGTGGTTACTGGGTCAATTTGACTCACCCTGTGGTTATTTAATATTTTTCAGACGAGGGTTCAGGTGTTGGCCTCTATTTTGTTATACATGCCTTGGTTGATGTATATTGCCAAGCTTTAGGGCTTTTTTGTTATACTTAACATAATTTTAATTTTTCCGCTGCATTCTGGAATTGTGCTGTTTGGCGGAGCCCTTTTAGACATAGATGTGACTTTTATTTTGGTTGCGATTGTTATGGGCTGTAGTAACTCTTATTCTGAGGGGCTTCGAAGGCCCTAGCCCATTTACAACTAGTCTTAATTGTATTTTGAAATTCCAGAGTATTGCTGATGGATTTGATACATACGTGAAAAATCAAGTGTTGATTATTTCTTGTTTCATTAACTATCTTTATTATTCTAGAATAGTAGCTAGCACTCTGTTAAGGATATAAATTGTTAATGACTATGGTAGATTTATATTTGATTGGTTTTGTTCTTCCTACCATAGGTAGCCTTTTGAAGTAATTATCATTTTGGAAATGTTTATTTACCGCTTATTACGGGGGGTTATTACAACTTGTATTGTGATATTGGTTGGTTGAATGATCGTTATTTATGCTTTGGCCAAATGCATTGATTGGTGTTAATATGGAAGTGTTGATGTTCTTTTCCTAGCATGAGAATAAGTATAATTTTATGTGACTTGAGAATGTCTTGAAATTCTATAATGTGTTGCATGATAACTTGCTTGGTTTGCATGATAATTGTAATTCAAATGCTATTGAAATTTGTATGAAATCTCATCCCTCCTATATCAAATTATGTCTCCATAGGGAGTGGCTCATCCATGGATCAAGGTAAGGAGTTGGTATTGGGATAGAGAAGTTTGATGATTATTATGTTATTTTGGAATGTCATGTGATGTATTATTAAATTTTATGCCAAGTTTGTAATAGATTATAAATGGTAATAGGTTGTAAATTATATTGGTATGACATGCCCAAGTGTTGAAATATTGAGTGATAGAATGCCTAAAGGGTATGGAAAAGGAAAAAGGAATACAAAATTTAAGAAAGAAGTGACTAGGGGATAAAATTGCCTAAATCAAAAGTAAAATGGTGACACATAAAATAATAAGCAAATAATAGAATTTGGACCTGATATTTTGCAGGCAAATAGATCTCATTTTTAGCTTTAAATTAAGAGGTAAATCATCAAATTTGGAATTTTATGCTAAGAGTCATGCCCTTCCAAAATTCGGTTAAAATCTTGAAAATTTGAAAAATGACCATATGAACAGTGTATTTTGTTGAATTTTTTGGTACTGTTCTAGATGAAATTAAGTCCAATGAATATTTTTTTTCTAATAGAACTCTTAGCAAGTTTCGTGTAAAAATTAGAACTATCTCATTTCAATTTTTTTAGAATTAGTTATGAATTTTCAAAGTTGACTTAAATTCATATGAATAGTGTATGGATAAAATTAAATGTGAAAATTTGAAGTTGAAAATTTTCACTCGAAAATACTGGGAAATGTGTTATAATGGTTCTAATTGATGTATAATGGGGTAATAAAGGAGGTTATAATTTTCAAGTTGGTAACTTTCGTATCAAGCTCTGTGATTCAAATTTTCTTGTTGATAATCCTTAAGGTTGATATTTTGATTTAGTTAATTGTAACTTCTCATCGTTTGAACTGTGCTAGCCTGCGGTTTATCCTTAGGAAGCTTCATCATTGGTAATTATCTCCTACATTTTCCACATTGTTTCCTTAAAGCTCCTTTTTCTTACTCTTACTCAAAAAGAAAAAATTATTTTTACCAATTTCTTCTTTCTTAAATCTTTCTTAGATTTTTCTCTTTTCCCTCTTTTTGTTATTTTTTTTTACAAAAATTAACTAATTAGGAACTAAACTTTCAATTGACTCCACAAGAGATCGACCTGAATTGTTCTTATACTATATATGTTTAACTTAGTATTAATTTGTAAGCCTAAAGACAGGACACATTAAGCATCGTAAAGTTTACTCTGGTGTAGAAATATACATGAAGTCGTCAAAAGGGGCATCTGACGTCATGCTGTTAAGGTCTGTTACTTCACCTTTAATGGGGCCTACAAAGTTAGTTTTAAATTGTATCTTTAACAATGAAGTTTACATCAAAGAATAATGGGTACCATAAAGTTTATTGAATGCAAAAATATACATGAATTTTCTAAAAGAGGAAAGAAACAAAGTCAACTCATACAAATGTTTGTTAATTTTATTCTTTTCGGTCCCATCAAAGTCATGTTTTCTCTCCACAGAAACTTGCAGACCAAGTCAGCTTGAGCATGGAATGATCTAAGAGTAGTCCCTAATAAGGAAAACGCGTATGGGCTCATATTTTCGACTGTGCTTTTTGAAATATCAACGAATGATGATGCACAGGTCGATTAAAACTTATTGACTAAGGCAAGGTACAATATATTGAGTACATCAGTAGTGAAGTTTTGACAATGCAAGTCAGCTCTCGGATGGAGGCATAAGAAGGCTAATAAAATGCTTGTCTGCCACATCATCCTATCGATGCTTGGTGAACCTCTTTGACATGGACAAAAAATTTTCAACTTCTGAAATACATAACAAACCTCATCGGTCTCAAAAATTACAAACTAGGCATCACTGGTAAGTTTGAAATGTCTATTTTTAAATGAAAAAAGAATCACTAAAAAATATTGTCGTTTGTCTCTTTAAAATCTCTAAATTTTTAAGATTGCTCTAAAAAGTTTAAAAGATATGGCTTTCAATTATTCTTCTTTATATTTCTATGCCTCTATTAATCTTAGTCAACAATCAAAGGAGCAGAAAATCTGCAATTGCAAGGCTTTTTGAAGGGAGAAACAGCAACAGTCGATCCTTGAAACAATCTTCCTAAATAGCCCATAAACGTACTTTTTTTTTTTTGAAGATTAACTTCCAAAAATAACTTTCTATATCTAAACCATACTAGTAATAGACTCAAATTTACCATAATAGAAAAGTGTAGGCTCTAATCATACACACTACCATGGATAAGGAACTTTTCTTAACTCATTCACATACTAATCATGTTAGAAAGGATCAACCTCATCTAACATGACTATAAGACAACATATTGCATAGCTTAAAAACTGAAATAGTAAGAATTAAGTATCATCCATATTTTATAATAAATTCATAATAAATAGATTACATGCGATCCTTGACCTCTGACCAACTACCAGCATATATACCACAATATAACAAATAAAAGAACACAAAAACACAATAACACATGAATCAATTAAATATAATTTATCCTAAGGTGACAATATACAGGAAATTACACAACTTATAAATTGAGGAGGCACTGCAAGTCTATTTTTCATTCTATTCATTATATTAGAATGAGAAATATGTTAACGACTTACATTAAAAGACATATTTCTTGTGCAACATTGTTGTTAAACATGGTGTGAAGCTTAATTATCACGCTTAATACACAAGATTATCCTTAATTGTTGTTTATTTGACATCTCATTCTATTTATTTTTATTTCTAACATTCAAATTTATTCATACGAATATAACATTATCTCCTTTATCTGGACCAAAATTGCAATGTTTTTAGTTATTAGAAATAAGAAAAAGTGTAAAATACTCTCACTATCTTTCTAGTTTGAATCAATTATACAAACCTTCCCTCTATTATAAAAATATACATTTCAGTCTAATCAGCTAACACCTGCAGAAATATTCAAAAATGATTCTAAAATATTACTTTTAACTAAAATTTATATTGATATTAATTTTATTTACTATTCTACCCCTCATTCTAATAAATACCTAAATTACTATTATTTTTACAGTTACATGAATTTAATTCAGAGAAAAACAAAAAAAAAACAGAGAAATAACCTAAAATATTATTATTTTTACAGTTAAACCGATGTGTTTAAAACTTTTGAAGTATAAATTTGAATAATTTATATAATATTTCAAATTTATTGTTGCGCATGAATCCCAATCTTTTCATAAAAGGAAAAAAAAGAGGAGTCGCACCAAAATTTTGAAAAGTTTATTTTGAAAACCTAAAAGGCATAGTTTACGAAAACTGGAGAGGGTTTTGGGAGTCAATTATGTGCGGGGAAAGTGTTAGACACCCCATAATACTTGTTCAAGAGAATGGCTATCCTAAGTCAACTACTCATAAGTTATATGACCTTTTTCTATTACATTTTAATTACCCTAAAAAAGAAATAAAAATAAAAACTTTTTATTGACAAAAAGGGAAAAAATAATTTATTTGCAAAACCAAACTTAACCTAGGATAAAAACCTAGGGCTTATATATCCTTTAGAGGGATCAAAGTCAATGTAATTTGGGTATCAATATGTGTTATTTGGTTGGTGCTTTTTTGAGAAAAAACATTTATTTAATTTAAAAAAAATATTTTTATGGGTTTTGTATTTTTATTTGGCAAAAACATTTCTTTTTTCTTTATTTAAAGAAAAAGAAAGCTTTTTGAAAAAATTTTGGATTAAATTTATTGAGAAAATTTCAATAATTTCACATGGAAAATTAATCAGTTTTGCCTAAGGAGATTCTAAAAATCTCATAGGACATGAAATCATTTTGAGAAAACTGTTATTCCTTTTTTTAAAAAAACATTTTAGATTAACTTCCTAAGGAGATTACCATAATCTCACTTGAAAGGATAACCCGTTTTATGTGAGGAGATTCTAAACACTCACATAGCACAAAACTCTTTTGAAAATGATATTTTTATTTATCATTTCTTTTATAAGAAAAAGAAGCTTTTCTATTATCAAAATTTATTTGTTGGCAAAAGGTAGATTAAGAGAAATGAAATTTCATGCAACTATTTAAACCAAAAAGAAAATAAAAAGCCATTGGATACCCAATACTACTCAATAAAAATTATTACAACATGTAACGTTCCTTTTTTATACAAAAAAAATGTCGTGTGGGTGATAGTGGCCACCCACTGCCTGAAGAGGGGAATGGGTAGGGGTGTTCAAGGCCGGATTGTCCCGGTCGGCTTGTCCGGTCCCTGTCTTATTCGGACGGGACGGAAATTTTGGGATGGGACGGGACACGAGACGAGGTCGTCCCATCCTGGTCCCGTCTCAGTTCCTTTTTTTTATAAAATTTTTTATCCTATTTATATAATATCATTTTTTTATATTTTTTTGAAATTTGAGACTATTGTATGAAACTATGGATATATCTATTTAGAGTTTTCATATTTGTTAATGATTTGAGATTATTGATGATTAGAATTTTTAGCAAGTTTTTATTGTGTTAAAAGCTTTTGTTTAAAGTTTTTAATGACTATTATATGTAATATTTTGAGCTTTTGTTTAAGAGTGCCCAAATAAATAAAAAGAAAATAAAAAGATGTTTTTATAAGGTTAAGCCTAAAAAAATATAATTAAAAAATTCAGATTTTATTAAAAAATTAAAAAAAATTTAACAAAAACTTCGAGATGTCCCGATCCCGTCCTACCTGACCGGGATCGGGACAATCCCGAGACAGGCCGGGACATGGGACAGATTTTCTGTCCCGTTATTGTTCATCGGGACGGAACCGGGATGGGCCTATCCCGGTCCCGATTCGTCTTGTGAATAGTCCTAAGAATGGGGTAATCCCCCTATTTGGGCCGTGACTTTTTTTTTATTAAAAAAGGTATTAAATGAAATGAATAGTGGGTCACGGGATCCACTGCCATCATTTCCCTTCTCCATTTTTTTTCATCTAGTACCCTCTGGTGCTTCGTCTTTGGTTTTCCTCTGTTTCGCCGCAAGAGAGAGTGATCATGATAAGGAGGTGGAGAGTGTGAGAGAGAAAAGGGTCTTGCTTGGTTTCACCTATATCATCTAGGTCAGCTATTTTCTTCCTACTTTTTCCAATTAACTTCTTCTATTTATTTTCCAAGTTTATGGCAAAAAAAAAATTTATTAGGGCTTGTTAGATTTTTAATTTTTGAGGTTTCTAACTTATTATCAGGATATTAATAGAGCTTATGGGGTTAAAATAAAGGGGAAATTTCACTGTAGGACCGTAGAAGGCAAATAATCTCAAAGAGCCCCCAAAACTTTCTGAAACCTCACTGCAGGACCAAGGGACCAATCTGATATTAATTTTTAGAGTGAGATTACAATAATACCCCTCCCTTTTTATTTTATTAAAAAATAAATATTTACCAGAGTTACTGTTCTGGCCACCGGAGGTCGGAGGTCCGGCCACCGGCGCTCAGGTGGCCGCCGTCGGGGTTCGGTCACTGGTGGCCGGAACAGTAACTCCGGCGGGACCTCCAGTGGCTAGAGTTTTTTTGTTTAAAACAAAGTGGCCAAGGGAGGGTTTGAACCCAGGACCCCTTGGCACACCAAAAGACTTGTAACCACCAAGCCAAGCAACCCATTCAATCATAAAATGCAAATAAAACTACATATAACAAAATAAACGCAACAGTCCAAATGTAAGTGAACAAGTGAAATTAGACGATTTACAAATGGAATTCAGAAATTTGCAACAAAAGTTAGGCAATTTACAAATAACATAATAGAAGTCATAACCCAAAATGCAAGTGTTTAAGTGCAAATGAGCAAGTAAAATTTGAAGATTTACAATAAAAGTTTATGGATTTACAACTCAAATTTGGCAAACACAAGAGAATTCAAAACCCAAAATGTAAGTGTTTGAATGTAAGTGAACAAGTGAAATTAGACGATTTACAAGTGTAATTCAGCAATTTACAACAAAAATTAGACAATTTACAAATAACATAATAGAAGTCATAACCCCAAATGCAAGTGTTTAAGTGCAAATGAGCAAGTGAAATTTGAAGATTTACAAGAAAAGTTTATGGATTTACAACCCAAATTTGGCAAACACAAGAGAATTCACAACCCACAATGTAAGTGTTTGAGTGTAAGTGAACAAGTGAAATTATACGATTTACAAGTGTAATTCAGCAATTTACAACAAAAATTAGACAATTTACAAATAACATAATAGAAATCATAACCCCAAATGCAAGTGTTTAAGTACAAATGAGCTAGTGAAATTTGAAGATTTACAATAAAATTTTATGGATTTACAACCCAAATTTGGTAAACACAAGAGAATTCACAACCCAAAATGTAAGTGTTTGAGTGTAAGTGAACATGTGAGATTAGACGATTTACAAGTGGAATCAGAAATTTACAACAAAAATTAGGCAATTTACAAATAACATAATAGAAGTCATAACCCCAAATGCAAGTGTTTAAGTGCAAATGAGCAAGTGAAATTGTCGAATTTCACTTGCAAATCGATAAACTTTTGTTGTAAATATTCAAATTTTATTTGCTCATTTACATTTAAACACTTGTATTTGGGATTGTGAGTTCCATTATGTTATTTGTAAATTGCCTAATTTTTGTTGTAAATTTCTGAATTCCACTTGTAAATCGTCTAATTTCACTTGTTCACTTACACTCAAACACTTACATTTTGGGTTGTGAATTCTCTTGTGTTTACCAAATTTGGGTTGTAAATCCATAAACTTTTATTGTAAATCTTCAAATTTTACTTGCTCATTTGCATTTAAACACTTGCATTTTGGGTTATGACTTCTATTATGTTATTTGTAAATTGCCTAATTTTTGTTGCAAATTTCTGAATTCAATTTGTAAATCGTCTAATTTCACTTGTTCACTTACATTTGGACTGTTGCGTTTATTTTGTTATATGTAGTTTTATTTGTATTTTATGATTGAATGGGTTGCTTGGCTTGGTAGTTACAAGTCTTTTGGTGTGCCAAGGGGTCCTGGGTTCAAACCCTCCTTTGGCCACTTTGTTTTAAACAAAAAAACTTCGGCCACTAGAAGTCCCGCCGGAGTTACTGTTCCGGCCACCGGTGACCGGACCCCGACGGCGGCCACCTGAGCGCCGATGGCCGGACCTCCGACCTCCGGTGGCCGGAACAGTAACTCCGATAAATATTTATTTTTTAATAAAATAAAAAGGGAGGGGTATTATTGTAATCTCACTCTAAAAATTAATATCAAATTGGTTCCTTGGTCCTGCAGTGAGGTTTCAGAAAGTTTTGGGGGCTCTTTGATATTAATTGTCTTCTGTGGTCCTACAGTGAAATTTTCCCTAAAATAAAAGTCTTATAACTTAGATTTTTAGTTACATGGTTGATTTGAGGCAATGTAAGTTAGGGTTTGGTTGGAAAATTGTGATTTTTGTTAATGATGATATTAATTTTAAAATTTATCTCTTAGTTTAGTTTATTAGAGGTTATATTGAGGATTCAATGCTTGAATTTTGAGGATTTTTGTTGAAATATGAATGTGATGATTTTTGGAGACTTTAACTAGTGGAAATTGGGTGTTTGGAGTAAATTGGGGGAAAATGCTAAAATTTAATAATTGTAAGGAGTGAGAGGTGATTTATGGAAGAAGGAAATAGGATTGTAATAATAAAATGAGGAATGGTTAATGTATGGCTATTTTCTTAGAATTAAAGTAAGCACTTTTGGAAAATTTTTGGATTATTTGGAAGGAATTACCTTGTTAATAATTTTGATAAGTGGAATAGAATTAAGAAATTTTATGATTTGTAATTTGGAAGGATGTTTGGAGGAATAGATGAATTATTATTTTTGCTAAAGATAATTTTTTAAAGTAAGCCAATTATGGGGATTTAATTAATAAATTATTGTTAATGTTATATTACTTAGTTTTTTTTATTAATATATGTTTATAAATTCATTATTGTAGAATGAGTTTGATTTGGGCTCTTGGGTCTCGATTCCTCCTATTTTTTTTTCTTGTTTCAAGAGCTTGAGATAACCACTTCTAATTTACCTTCTATGTTTGTTGATGTGATTATAAGCATATGTTGACATTATAAATGTTATCATTATATGTTACAGTGTTTTATGTATAAAACGTGTGGAATAAAAATATGAAATCTATGTTTTGACAAATTTGTTAGTTAAGTGGGCATGAATTATTTTATATGGAGATTTTATTGTTGATGTTGAATAAAATTAAGTATTGAATATGGAAATAATTTATAAATATTGAATTGTGTGAAATTGAATTGTTGAATTGCTCATGGAACTGTATCGGGTTGTGATGGAGTATGATTGTGGGAGGTTTGGTTATTTCATCCAACATGGTATAGTCGCCACTTGGCACCCAGTGACTGGCTTTAACATTTTTAGGGCCTTCAATATCACCCTTCCTTTGGCTAGGTCAAGGGTTAGCTCAAAAGGCATGAAACCTTTTCATATTTCAAGGAAAGGGAACCCATGGTCTGATATGAACTCTATAACTTTTAGCCGAGTTACACCTTATTATTGGAGAGCTTGGTGTAGTCTTGTAAAAGAGACGAATCCTGTTATGTGTGAATAACCCATAGATTCTGTCATAGGTTACAAGAAGGTTATAAAGATGGTTGATAAAGTTCTGTGCATGTAAGGTACTTTTTGATTTATTATATATTATGTTATGTAAGGATGTTTATCGTATATGTTATTTGAAATTGTGCTTTGCCTGCTTAACTATCTTGTAATCACTTCCTGTATACTCGTTGAATTGGAATTGTGGTTATTGGGTCAATTTGACTCACCTCGTGGTTATTTAATATTTTTTTCAGGTGAGGGTTTAGGTGTTGGTCCAAAAGGGAAGTTGTCCGAGGCTTGAGTTTTCCTTTTCACTCTGTATAGCCTTTGTTTTGTTATACATGCCTTGATTGATGTATATTGCCAAAATTTAGGGCTTTTTGTTATACTTAACATAATTTTAACTTTTCTGTTGCATTATGGGATTGTACTGTTGGGCGGAGCCCTTTTAGACATATATGTTACTTTTATTTTGATAGTGATTGTTATGGGCGTTAGTGACTGTTATTCTGATGGGCTTTAAAGACCCTAACCCATTTACAGCCGGTCTTAATTGTATTTTGAGATTCCAGAGTATTGCGAATGGATTTGATACATACATGAAAAATCAAGTGTTGATTATTTCTGGTTTTATTAACTATCTTTACTATTCTAGCATAGTAGCTATTACTCTGTTAAGGATATTAATGATAGTAGATTTTTATTTGATTGGTTACGTAAATATTTTTGGCTAATTCTTTTCTATATATTGATTTTTAAAAAATAAATTATCATTTTGGAAATGTCTATTTACCATTAATTACGGAGGTTCTTACAAACATACCACAATCCTAAGAGGCGATGGAGCAAGCACATACCTTGTAAAGCTTCTAACTCATAAAACCGCACAAGCCACAAAATAAGAAAACAAAGAAGCAAGAGAAACATATGCACTAAAGGGCATCTAAAGATGAAGAGTCAAATTAAAGCAAGGCAATATATTCATAAAAGATGTATTCAAAACAAACTCTAGCAACATAAAACGGAAAGAAAAGGAGGCAAAAATAAGATCGAAATTGTTTGGTCAACCATGAGTGATCATACGAAATATCATGGAAAAAATCAATTAAAAAAAATTGAGCATAAAGAAGGAAATAATATAGATACAATTTGATATATATACAAATAAATAACCTAAATTACATAGGATTTATTATTATTAATATATATACATATATTTACTACCCAAAAATTCTTACTTCATATAACAATTTTTCCTCTACCCTAATAACTCATGTAAATTATGAAAAAAATTGTTTTTATCTAACATTATAAGAATTCCAATTTATAATTTAAGTTTCCTGCTTCAAAATTTTTCTAATAATATATCCTTAACCTATTTTACATTTTAAATTGATTAAAATATTAATAATATATTAAATAACCCAAATAAATTATTAACTTAATTTTAATCGGTATAAATATGATATATATAATAAATGACATATTTTTTTAACAGAATAAATTTGATTTTAAATATCATGAATAACAAATAGACAAATCTAAATCGATTAAATTTTCTTAATAATGTATCTTTAAATTTTTACAGTCAGATATTGTCAAAACTCAATACTTATTCTATACTCAAATCGCAAAATTTTCTCTAAATGTTATAATAATACTATTAATATAAAGCTCTAAATATATAGGAAATCTTTATAAATAAATTTTAATAAAAAATATTTTTATGTACCTATATGATTTCTAAAGCTTGTATTACCTTTTAAACTGCTAACACTTCTTTGTCTTTCTCTTGATCTCTATTTTTGGGCCTCTTTCTTTCTCTTCTCTGCTAATACCTCTCTTCCTTTATTTATTTTTTTACCTCAACTGTCCATCCCTATTTTTTCCTTCTCTCGTTAAATGACACCCCTTCTCCAAAATTCTTCTCCTTCTTAAATGACACCTAATTCGGTGGAAGGAGCTGGGTTTTTTTTTAAAAAATAAAATATTATTATTTTATCATAAATATTATTTTATATCATGTAATTAATATATATTTTAATTAATTTAATTTTTTTAATAATATCTGGGATGTTACAGCTTATGTAAAATTATTTTTTTAATCATGTTTCATTATTTATTAAAACTCAACCTATTTTGGTAATTTTAAGACAAAATTACTTTTACTCAATCATAATCCAAACAACCTTTTACCAATCTCACTTTTATAAGCTAACTTTTTTAGCTCTAATCCAAACTCAATTCACCTTACCTAATTTAACTTTTACTCAATCTTACTTATCTAAAAGTCATATTAGAAATAAACTACTTGTTCCACTGCCAATCTAAATAGACCCTTAGAAATCAATGGTTAGATTTCACATTTTAAAGATAAAGAGATCCGAAGCATAATTATGTGAAAATGACAGACTCTACTTTTTAACAGGAAAAATTAAATTATAAATGTGATTAATTGGATTATACAGAAAAAGCAATTTAAAAAAATTACACTCAAAATTTAAAATTTAACTTTGAAATTCTGATATAAAATAAGAAGAGGGAATGGGGAAGAGAAGAGGTAAGAGGAGGCAAGGAAGAGGAAGATGAGGAAATTAAAACACAGAAGGGAAGCCAATACAAAAAACTATATAATTGCAATATTCCAACATTTCCACTCTATTGTGATATGAAAATCTAGATCTATCCATACTAAAATAATAATAATAATGAAAATGATAATAATAAGTGAAGAAAAATCATATTGGGGTAACTTCAATTTTTTCTCAATTTTTGATTTGATACCTATATGTTTCTTCTTAATTAAATCATTTAATTTTAATTTTTTTAACTATATTAGTTCTTGTAATATTGTTCTATTAGTGTTTTTAGTTTTTATGTAAGGATTAATAATGTTAATAGAAAAAAAATAAAGATTTAATTAGGAGAAAAAATGCATAGGCATCAAATTAAAAATTAAAAAAAATATAAGTACCTCAAAAGTGGTTTTTTCGAACACGTAATTCTAATAATAAAAATACTAAAATATCAATAAATCTAAATAAATTTTCAGATGATAATAAGTCTAAATAATTGAAATATCCTTGAAATAATATAAGAATAAAATTATTTTTTATCCCATATTTCATCAAATTTTTTTAAATAATTAAAAATAAGTTATAATTCTTTTTTTCCCTCAAGGACAAAAGCAAAAGAAAAGTAACAGGAGAAGAGTATGAAATCGAACGGTCTAAATTTTTTTAAAGAGTTTTTGAAAAATTATGAAAAAGGGAGATGGCCATGTTCCCAATTTGAGGCGCGAATCCCATCTTCATATTTGGCCGGACCCCGCCTTCCTATTCACAACTCGCAGTTAACCTTTCAGTTTCGAGGAGGGAGAGTTGAAGACACCGTCGTCTTCCAGAAGTTTCCAATCGCCTCAGGTACCCTCTCATCTTTTCTCTTGTCAAAATGTTTTTCTTTGTCTTAAACATGATTTTCTGCTGCTGCTAGGCAAATGGAGGATTTTAGTGTGGATGATCCCTCAAATCCCTTCGCCCGCTTCGCATTCACGTATGTACAAGTCGTTTGTCTCTCTGCTTCTTTGAGATATCAATATTCTTAGGAAAATAACGAATCATTGCTCTTCTATCTGTAGAGGCAAAGTTGATCCATGGAAGCCGGGATTTGCTACCCGTACTGCACCATCCAGGCTAATACCTGTTAATAACAACTACAAAGCCAACATGCCTCCTCTTTCGAAGGGTGTTGTTAAGAAAAAGGGCGTGGGTGTAGCTAAGAAGAATGGTTTGGACAAGAAAAAGAGTGTGGTTGAGAAAAGGTCAAAACCCAAATCTCTTAGAGCTGATGAGAAAAAGAAGGATGCCTACAAAAGAAAAGCTCCTGATAACACTTGGAAGCCCCCACGATATGAGCCTCCTCTTATCCAAGAGAATCATGCTCATGACCCTTGGAGGGTGTTGGCTATATGCATGCTGCTAAATTGTACCACTGGAAAGCAGGTACAATTACACATCTCCCCTTTTTGCCATTTAATTTTGATTAGTGTTTTCCTTCGAATCTTAATGTCATTGATGTTTCCATGTGTTATGATATTTAAATTTGGACATATTTAATTCATACATGTAAGCTCATATGTGATAAGTCTATTTCAATTAATATCAGTTAAAATATCATTTCCTTAAATCTTCTAAAAAGATGAAGGCTCTTTTAAACTCGATGAGATCATAAATATCTCGATTATATGCAAGGTAATTTTCAAAGCATAGTAATGAAGAATATTTTTGTTTAGGGGACATAATGCCGGTACTATAATTACTCATAAAAGAGAGTTTTGTAATGCAGGTTAAAGGAATTATTTCAAATTTTTTTGATCTATGTCCGGATGCACAAACATGCATTCAAGTTCCTTCTAATGTATTAGAAAAGGAAATTAGAAGTCTAGGTTTGCAACACAAAAGGACAGAACAGTTAAAACGCTTTTCTCGAGAGTATTTAGGAGAAAATTGGACGCATGTGCCCCAACTGCATGGTGTTGGCAGGTAAGTTGGATGATGCCACTGGCTTTCTCCCTTATTTTTCATATATTTTACCTAGTTTTATCTAATTGATGCTATCCTAACTAACGTTATTTCAATCAGGTATGCAGCTGATGCATATGCGATATTTTGTACTGGGATGTGGAATGATGTGGAGCCGAAGGATCATATGCTAACTCGTTATTGGGAGTTTCTTCATGGAACCAGAGGCAATTGATGGAGTGCTTTGTTTTTTGGGAAGACACCTGCAATTATTTTGAGGCAAGTAAATGGTAGAAAAGATTAACCTTTAGGATTCCCATATGAAGTGTTACTCATCGGCATTGCAAGGTCTTATTTCGTTTTCCAAGTTACTGATCCTGATCTTTAATGGCAAGTCTTTCATGAGTTGAATTGGTTGTTTTAAGTTGTTTCAAATCTTTTGACTGTGTTTTATTTAAATGCTAATATTTTAGATGACGAGCTGTGGGATTAGGTATTTTAATCTACTGAGTTTTTCTTCTCCACATTGGATATATTTCCCAATAGCCGCTTGAGGTTGATTAACATTTCAAGTGTTTACTGTCTTTCAAAATTCGCAAATCTTCTTAGGACTAGTTAGATGATGATAGAGCTGAAGCAAGCACAAGATTCTACTTCTGTACATGCTAACCATTTCCAGGACTCGGGCTTTTTTACAGAACACTTCCTTTCAATGACTATGTTATCGGCTCCCTCTATGCATAGAAGAAAGTGATATTTTAGTTTAGGGTATAGATTTAAATGCTAGGACTGGAGTTTCATTTGTATATATAAATATTAGGTGTCTCTTTTCTAGTTTCAAGCATGTCCTTAATCTGGCTCTAGACTTTTATACTAGGTTTTGGAGGACCAAGGAGCATATCAGCCTTCTCGTCCTTGCTGTTGTTTAATTATGATAGGTTTACTAATGGCTCTTTGTTATGATGCAAAGTGTTACAGGTCGAGGTGGCTATGGTTTTGAAGCTTAGGTTGTTGACGTGGAGATCCTTTATTGACAAATGAAAGTGGGAAGTCTGGGAGAATTGTAACTTGGTTCATGTAAAGCTTATGTTTTTTGTGGTTGACTTAGAGAATGACTATTTTGTGGACTTTATTAGACTTAATTAAGTGTAATTTAAGGAGTATTTGCCTGTGAACATCGATACTCCTATTCTACCTCCTTTGCTTTAGTTGAAAACTTAGTCTTATTTATTAGTTCAAATGTTTTTGCTGGTTTATGTTTTGCCAGTTCAATGCAGTGTTCTGTGTCTTTCTTTTTCAGGCATTCATGTATAGTTGGCTTATTTTATTATTATTTTTTTTAAACATACCATATCTGTTGAACCGATGACTATATTTTTTCTAGGATGGTTTAAGTTTTGACTATTTGAAATGGGTTTCTATTCCGTGATGATTTTTCAAACTATGTGTGTCATTTGCTTAAAAGCCATAAATTTGGGACTCTATGGGCCAATAATCTTATGTCGGCCACGACCAATTCTTTTTGGATGAAAAATGATGTTTGGCTGATGAAGTAGTCGTTTTTATTTTTAGTTCACCCTTCAGGTTCATTTGCACTTTGAAGCAGTTCAAATTTAATGACAAAGCAAAAGCTTTTTCCGATATAGTTCTCCAATTTAGTTCGCAAGAATATTTTCTTGATTGCTCCCTCGCTTCTCTCCCAAAAAAAAGAGTTTCTCAATTGCTTCTCCCTATTCTTTTCACAGGCTTCTTACCCAACGCTTTAGTCTCTTTTTTTATCCTATTATCACTATTATTTGCATAAAGGAGAATCCTACAAAAAGGAGTTCTCAAATTAATTTTTTTTTGCCAAAATATATTATTATTTGCTAGTTTAATGTTATTAAAATCTATTAAAGTATTGTTACTCCATCTGGTTTGGTATTAAAGTGCTATTACATTTAGTAATTTCAGACTTTTTGTTTTGAAGTTTTCCTTTGCTTTTTTCCCCAAAACAATCATTTGAAAATTTGATTTAAATCAAATCTAATCTAAATTAATAAAAGCATAATCATACTCTTGGCATATGATGAACTTAATCACTCATAGTGATTTCAATGTTTTTGTTGCAGGTTACAATCACAAGCATCGAATTTAAAATGTAAATTTATGTCTAATTATTAGTGGGTAGAATTTTAATCGTGTGATGTCATATTCAATAAAAAAATAGGAAAAATATATTAAAATACCCCAAAAAATACTAAAAGATCAATTAGAATGGGTGAGTTTTAAAATTTCAAATCAGACCCCTTATATTATTTTTTAATTTTAAAATATTATAAAATGACAATATTATCTTTACTATCAGTTATTACTTTCACATAGTTATTGACTATTCTAATTTCATTATTGACTTCTTTTGCTTTCAAAATTCCAGTGATTACTTTTGTATAAGTATTAACTACATAATAGTAGTAAATAATTAAACAAAAAGTAGTCATTAAATCTCTAACAATAATAAATGTATTTTTTTGATTTTGGAAACAAAATTAATCAATAGCGAAACTAGAATAGTTAATAACTAAACAATAATAGTCACCAAATTTTTATGGCATATGATGAACTTAATCACTGATAGCGATTTCAATGGTTTCGTTGTAGGTTACAATCACAGGCATCGAATTTAAAATTTAAATTTATGTCTAATTATTAGTGGGTAGAATTTTAATCGTGTGATGCCATATTCAATAAAAAAATAGAAAAAAGATATTAAAATACCCTCAAAAATACTAAAAGATCAATTAGAATGGGTGAATTTTAAAATTTCAAATCAGACTCCTTATATTATTTTTTAATTTTAAAATATTATAAAATGACAATATTGTCCTTACTATCAGTTATTACTTTCACATAGCTATTGACTATTCTAATTTCATTATTAACTACTTTTGCTTTCAAAATTCCTGTGATTACTTTTATATAAGTATTAACTACATAATAGTAGTAAATAATTAAACAAAAGTAGTCATTAGGTCTGTAACAACAATAAATGTATTTTTTTGATTTTTGAAACAAAATTAATCAATAGCGAAACTAAAATAGTTAATAACTAAACAAGAATAGTCACCAAAATTTTAAAAATGAAAGTAATCAATTGCAATGCTAGAGTAGTCAATAGCTAAACAAGAGTAGTTATCAAAATTCTAAAAACAAATGTAATCAATAGCTAAAAAAATAGTCAATGCATAAGAAATGATAGTTACTGGAGCTTCGACAACTAATCAGCTAAGTTCCTATGACAAATCGCCAGAGTTTCGACAGCAAGCCACTAGTAGGGTGGTCAACGCCTAAGCTCCAGTGGTCAGAAATTGGCTAAGGTGGCAATATTTAAAGAAAAAGAAATAGTGAAGGGCATTAATGTAATTTTGTAAGATTTGAAAATTCTAAAATAATAGTAGGTGTCTCAAGTGAAATTTTAAAATTCACCCACATTGATTTGTCCTATAAAAATTTTCAGGGTATTTTATTTTTTTCCTAAAATCAATTTGGGAAAAACCCTGAAAAGTTTCTATTGTAAAGTCTATTGCACAAAGGACCAACTACTAAAGAACTTAGGTTCATGAGTAGGAGTAATTTTTCTTTAATTGCATGCAACTTATATTAAGCTATGTGCTTGTTTTTTTTTTTTTTTTGCCAATGTTTGGTTCCTTTGAACAATAAATTTTGTAACCTAGATTTGCAACCAAGCACAATTAGAAAAAGTAATATTAAAATAAAGAATACTCGCACATAACTTATCAAGATAAAAAAAAACATGGTAAAAATTTTTTCATATTAAGTTTTGGTATCTTGGGATTTTATGAGACTTTTTTCTTTTTTAGCTTCGGATATTGGTATGTGGATCCTATTACTTTTTTGGTAATTAATAAAATTAACTTCTTTTTAGCCAAAAGAAAACTCTTTTTAACGAGCTCTCTAAATAATGAGCCTGTCACTCACATAAAGTTCAACTGTATTTTTATTTATTTCATGGTCTTATTTTATTCCAAATTATCATAATTCTAATTACTGGGACTAATAATCTCTTAGACCCTTAGTTGACATATTTACAGCTTAAAAAAATTAAAAAACATTTTGAAAGTACCTATACTTTTTTTAATTTTTAATTTTATACCCAATATAACAAAATTACAAGAGATAATGTTATTGTAAAAGTAAAATTAAATAATTTAATTAAGAAAAGAAAACAAATAGGTACCACATTAAAAATTGAGAGAAAGTATAAATACCTCTAATATGATTGTTCTCAAAATAAGTATAAAAAAATAAAAATTTCATCTTGTGTGCTGTTAGACCCCCGATTCCAACAAATCCAGAAGAATCCCAGGATCCTTATCAAGAGAACTCACAGATTTAGCTCACTCAACTTGAAAGACTCCATCTCTCTCAGCCAAGCCTGCAGTTATAAACTCCATTTCTTGTAAGAAATCCCAAGATCATAACCAAGATGATGATGATGAGACTCTGCTCAGAAAGTTTGAAGAATACTAACTCAAAAGGAGTCACAGACCACCTTCACACTACAATACAAGAATCTATGATTCTGATGCTCATAACTCTGACCTAGAAAATGTCATAAACCTGTCCCCAAGTTATGAACCCATCTGCAAAAGCTTGCGATCAGCATAATCATCAAGAAATCTGCTTTGTGTCATATTAAAAGATAAGGAAGACTCGCCAGGAATCTGCTTTATGTCCTACGTCTACTTTAACTTTAACCTTATTAAAGTAGTTCATCTTGTTATAATAATTAAAATAGTTTGTCTTGTTGTAATAATTAAAAGAATCTTTGCCTTTATGTTATATTATAATAATGGTGTCCAGAATCTCTACTATTAGGTTTTTGTCATGTTATGACCCAGAATCTCTATATAAACCATGCTTTGCCTATAGTTAAAGGCAGAAGGAGTTGTAATAACTTCCTTATATAATATTAGTGTGCTTTTCTCATGACCTTTTTCTAAATTCTTGTCTTCTTTTGAAAGCCTCATTTATAATACCTTTCTTCTATCATCAGAGATTTTAAGTATGTCTACACTTGTCTCTTTCAGAGAATCCTATGCATCAGAAATAGAATCTGACCACGATCCATTAAGATGTGTTTAGTAATGACTTTCCCAGTTATTTTAGATCTGGTATTCAAAGATGAGAGTCTTAATGGATTCTCTAGATATCTGATTAAATCCTAATTATTTCATATCTCATTCTTCGTCATTTTTTACTTTTAAGACCCTCTCTAATTAATATAAGGAAAAAAGACAAAAAAAATGATAGTTCAATAATAAAATTCCCAAATAGTCATTTAAATAAGCAAAATTTTATTTTAGGTATAGGTGACTAAATTGAGATTTGCAAATTTACTGAAAAGACCATATTGCCCTTTATATTTTTTCAGAAAAAAACACTAAACACCCTCACCACCTCGCTGGTTGCCCAAGCTTCAGTGTTGCCGACAGCAGCTAGAGTTTTGATGGCCTGTCAGCAACCAGTTGTTGGAGCTTTGGCGGTTGGAAACTGTTTTTTTGGAGATTTTTTTAAGTCAAGTAATGCAATTAACAAGTTTTTCTAATTTTATTAATGGGGTCGGTACAATAGTTAACAATAAATTTATAAAAAAAAAAATAAAATGTGACATTTTTATAATTTTAGTAACGCGATTAATAAATTCAGTAACACTATTAATAAGTTTGTTATAGCATTTAACAAGTTTTTTGAGAAATTAAAAAAGTGATATTTTTACAACTATGGTAGTAGGAAGTCGTGTCACAATATTAACAACTCTTATAACATTATTAACAACTTTAGTAATAAGTCATGTAATAATATTAATAACTCTCATAACCATAGTGATAGCCTAATAAATGAAAAATTTTTGTTGTACAACCCTCATAGGGAGTTAATATTAAAAACATTAACCTTCACAAGTAACTTTTTGTCAATGGCACTATGAGAGTTGTTAATATTGTTACATGACTTGTTAATCATGTTACTGAAATTGTAAAAAATATTAATTTCTGAATTTTTTAGACAACCTGTTGTTAATTGCTACATCAAGCTTGTTAATAACGATATAGAACTCGTTAATTGTGTTATTAAAATTGTAAATATGTCACTTCTTAAATTTTCTTAAAAATATTTTGTTAACTATTATACTAAACTTGTTAATAGTATTAAATAACTTGTTAATCATATTACCAGACTTGCAAAAATTCCTAAAAAATGAATGATGGTCATCGGAGCTCTGATGACCGATCGTCAACTAGCCGCTGGAGCTCTAGTCGTGGCGGCCAACCTAAACTTTGGTGGCCGCCGGCACCAGAGCTCTGACAATTGGCTTACTTGTAAGGGTGCTTGGTTTTTTTTTTTTTTTTTTAAATAAAGGGTAATATGATCATATTTGCAATTCCCAATTTGATCACCTATACCTAAACTGGAATTTTTCTTATTCACGTGACCATTTGGGGAATTTGAAATTTAGAAATCATTTTTTTGTCATTTTTGTTTATTTAGGTCATTCTCTCTAATTTTTGCTTAATATACTCTGTGATTGTAAACTTCCAACAAAGAAAATAGTAAAATAATAATATATGTTCTCCATTTACTAAATAATTGTCATTTTTTGGCTCAAAAACATAATTGCCATTTAATTTATGTAGACATATGATAATATTCAATAAATGACCAAATTGGGAACAAAAAGTTATACATACTCATATTAATATCATTACGCTTATCATCAAAATAAACTGTTTAAATGGTAAATTCTTTGTTTCACGTTTTCTCACCTCATAAATAAATGTATTTTAAGAAAAATATTACATTTATTGTCTCCAACTAATTTCAACTAGCTTTTTTATCAATATAATTTGTTTATTTGTTTCTTATAAAAAGAAACTAGAAATATTCACGATTGATATGATGGAATATAAAATCAGCAAAATATGTCTACTTGCCTATATTACCTTCTTGGCTGTGTTTTCTTTTTGTTTTTGGATAGTTGGAATCCACAATCTTAAAATCAAAATTTGAATGAATAGGCTTCAATATTTTATAAGATAGATTTTTAATTATGGTTCTAGGCTATTTAGATTAAGTTTTCAAAACTCGAATTTATTTATTATTCTTCAGAATTATATATTTTAATAATAATTTTGCGGAATTATTCACATTTTAATTCTTAAGGTAGGGAGTGGGAAAGCCAAAAAAAAAACAAAAAACAAAAGACGTCAAATCTGAGCGACTTTAAATTTCCCATTTTGATTAATAATATTACAAAATCAATGATCAGATTTTTGCATGGCACCTATTTCTTATCATTGCTTTTTAATTTTTTTTATATTGAGTCATTGATTATCTTTTTGTTTTGTCTTAATTACAAGAATCTTCTCTCTATTTTGATAATATATATATTTTAGTTTAAACATTAATACAGTTAAAAAAATAATAAAAAAGTTTTTACAAATATTTTTAATTAAAAAATACTACATCCTATTTTAATTATAAGACCTTGTTTATAAACTACAAACAAGATCTTATAATTAGGACCAGAGATAGTATATTCTAATAAATCTTGTTTACTATTTTACCCTCATTGTATTATAAATTACTTTAATTACTTCTTCCTCTCTTTACAGGGAGATATTTAGGAATTAGCATGAATCATACATTAATGTATCATTTGAGGGAGACCATGCAAAGATATTGTTCTCATGAAATAGTGGATTCATGAAATGTCTTTGATTCTATGATATTTGTTTCATTTAGGAGGTGAGAATTGCTTTGAGTTGCTTTCTTGATTAGAATTATAAGCTCTACATGCATAGCATGGCGAAGCACATGCTAGTTATGATTATACATAATAAGATTAACACAATAGAGATGAACTAGAATTTAAATATATATTAACACAGTATTTTAGGAGACAGATATTTATCATGGTACACTTGAGTGCCAGCTTTGCAATGTAAAGCTATGGTGGAAGAGAATTGCTGTCCAGAGACAAATTCTACTTACACACACCTTTCTTTAATTTAAGGGATAATAAAGTAGACTAAATAAATCATTTTCCAAGTGTACGGGCCACTAGCTTGAACTACAAAAAAAAAAAAAAAAACTGCTTTACAATTGTAATATCAACTTCACTTGAACAGAAAGTGTAAATGCTTTACAAGTTGAACTTCCTACCTTTGTTTGCCAAAATCAATGCTCTACCATCATTGTATTCTGACTGCTTAGATTAATGATTCCAAAAGGATTTGCCAGTCAAACAGCTTAAGCTTCAAAAACTTGAAAATAACAGATATGTCACGTCTTGGAAATTGCATTATAACTAGGTGAAGCCCTTGCGGCCTTCCCATTGCATTAGATATATTCACCCGTAGTCCTTTTGCTGAGATCATATGAAAAATTTGATGACTTTACATATAAGCAAACTATGTTCTACACGCAAAGCATATGACCCAGATTTTAGTGAGACAAAAGAATTTAAAACTTCAAATAGATAGAAATTGAGAGAAAGATATAGTAAAAAAAGACTTTTTTCCCCCTTGGATTCTTGAAAATTGAATCAAAAGTCTACAACTAAATCAAAGACATGCATGAAATAAGAAAGGAAAACCCAATTAAGAGAATCTTTTATATTAAGCACACAGAAAACAAAAGTAATAAAATCAAAGGAATTCCCTACAAGTCTTGGAGGGAAACACGATCTTTGCTTTGCTGTTTAAGGCTAGCGTAGGTCTTTTTTCCAATAAACAAAAAACCGGACCGGGTATTGAACCGGTCGAGGAAGTGGTTTAAGGGTTAATGGTTAGATCGAGATCAGACCGGGGTCAGACCGGTTATATTAAAATAATATAATTTAATTAATAATGACAAAATATAACAACATTAATAATCACTTATAACAAAATATAAAAAAATACAGCAATAATTTAGTTACAGCACATAACAAAATAATTGAAAATATTCATCATTACAATCTTTTAATCATTAAAATTCAAAATATTATATTTGATATAAAAATATTTGATTATAAAATTTTTATGTAGTATAATAAAGAAACTGCATTCATCTCATTGTTTTGCAAGACGATCATTTTTTTTATTATAAAATATGTATTTACAATTTACATGTCATGGGAGATAAAAAAAATTAAATTAAATGAGGCTTTGAAAAACGAAAAAAAATGGACAGAACACATTATACTAGGCCTGCAAAATAAAGCCTATACATAGGGTCTAACACTTGACTTTAATTTGCACAGGCTTTTTATTTTGTTGGACAGAACACGTTATACTAGACCTCAGCTTCTGTTTCTTTCTCCACCGTCTTCTTTTTTTGATTTTTTCGACTTCATGTCTCTTCTCCTTCCACCTTCCTCCTCCCCCCCCTCTCTCTCTCTGAAAACTCACTTCTTCTTCAATGGGTTTCAAACAAAAGCAACAAGGATGTGGCTCTCTACAAAAACAATCGGCAAGCTCCTCTCCTTCTCTGTCTTTCCCTTTCATCCTGCTCTTCCTTTTCCTCGCTTTCATTCTCCTTCTTTCAAGTCTGATACGTTTTATCTGTGACTCTTCTCTTTTTGCCTCTTCTTCCTCCCGTAGGACATGGAAAAAAGGAAAAGACCGAACAACCCACCTCAGCCGGCGGTTATCTGGTTTTAAACCAGTTTTTACCGGTTTAGCCGATTCGTTTCCAATTCCTTTTATGCGCGGTCTACCAACCAAACTAGACCGGACTGAAGACTGGTTCACCGGTTTTTTGGTTGAATTGACCGGTCCGGTCCGGTTTTGTTTTACCTTGCTTTTTTTCCTTGTATGGGTGTCCAAGTCTGAAATAAGAACAATGAAATATGAGAGAGGAATGAAATATGAGAGAGGAATATTAACAATGAAACACGAGGAAGGAATATTTGGATCACAAAAACACGAGATATTTTTTAGTTTCTTGGAAATTTAGATTTATTTTTAGAGTCATTTAGGACTTAGTTCAATAGATATTCTGATAATAAAAAGGATTATTTAGCTAACAAGATAGATAGGTGGGGACATTTGAGTCTTTCTAAACACCCCCCAAATTGTACTTTCAGCAGCTTACGTAATGTCAGAAGGTGAACAGCCATTTTTCCTCAACAGGTTCGACTCTTTTCTCTTGGCGAGACAATGTGAACTTTTTATTCCTAAATAATTTTATTCTTTGAATTGAAAACAAAGGAATTCATCCAAGAATGCATAAACAAAAGCTAAATTTAAACAACTCAGACTAAGAAGCCAATTGCATAACCGTGAAAAGCATTGTCAACATATAACTAATGTCAAAGATTCCAAAAAGGATAGCAATAATATAGACACTAAATCAGTTTACTACCTCTTTCGTTTAGCACCTTTACCATTCTAGCGCAACCATCGGCTGTGGATAAAACTCTTTCCTTGACCTTACCTGTAGTCTGCAGATGGGATAACCCAAAAAACAAAAAAGGAAGGGGAAAATCAGTACTGGGTGGAATTGAATCAAGCAAATATATCTCAACATGGCAACGTTTGTGACGTTCAAAGTTAGAATTGTTTGCCCGTCTTTTGACTGAGACGCAGAATGCCTGAGGTGAGAGCACTGTGGGGAATCAAAAGTCAAATGATAAGTTGAATCTTCAGATGCTTCGGCAACCTAGATATGGTTAATGTGTTCCTTTCCTTTCCCAGTGAGGTTACAGAAGCCAACCTGCATATAATAAAAGTTACAGGATTTATCCATCTTAGGAAGTAATTCAATTTAACTTAAGACATATTTCTGAGAAACGCTAAAATAATCAAGATGTACGGGTGTGGAGATTTCAAACCTTCTAGTACATGAAAACAGATAGTAATCACAATAACGAATAATATATATTACTTACTGTTGATCCAACGAGGTTACAGTTGATTGGTGGAGTCAACTCATATTCCGCGGATCGAGAGCAAAAGCAGATGGCAAGCAAACTGATTGACCGTCCAAGGTTTACACTAGACTTGGAGCCATCAAAAGCAAAAGCCCATTGTGTCTTCTGATGACCAGATGATTAACTTCTCCCACATGCACAATATAGGCGGCAGTATCGAACTCACTAGGAGACAAGTATATAAGGACGCAGTATCAAACTCACAATGGCATGTTGCGTTCCTTTCATTTTTTGACTGCGAGCAGTAAGATATATAATACCTTCAATCCTATCCTTAATACAAGAATTAGTTGATTAATTTGAGTAGATTAAGAAAATCAGTTAAGTTAGTTATTTTTAATAAATAAGTGTTATTTTTCAAAAATATTTTTACTAATCAAATGTATTTAGCTAGAACTACTATTATTACAAAGACTACCTTTAGTAAAAATGTATAAATATGAGAGATAAAGTGGATTGGGGGTACTATATTTAGGACTAAAATAAAATTCAAAAGAGTCCTTATATTAAGAAGGATGGTATAAAATATTGAGGTAACAAGTAACTTGGAAAGAGGGATGTCACTCAAACTTGATAGTAAGATCGATTTGCTATTGGCGGCAGCAAAGGAGGAACAGTAAATCCGGTTCGAGTCGCGTTACAAGGACACTGTCCTTGAGAGATATTCTGCAACCCCTCGGTGTAACAGGCAACAGCACTCCCTAGGATCAAACGAACCCTTCCTGCGAAGCAAGGCAGCAGAACAGCAAAAGCAACTGTAACAAGGAACACAGCGGGAGAGAAGAGGAAGAGGATGGAGCAGTGAGTCTTTCACGCTGTCTGGACAATCCCTTATATAGGCGCGAATGGCCACATCACCGGAAGACGCATCCCTCTGTTTCGCCGAGCGGGTACGACAAAAGCAACGCAAGTTTCCGTCGGAGACGGAACAACACGAACGTTGGTGCACACAACGTTCGTTTACACCCCGCGAGACACGTCTGGTCGGCCACAAAACGAGACGGCAAGCCTCTTGACTTTTAATAGGTCCAAAATAAGGCTTTTTTGGTAAGCAAAATTTTATTAAAAAATATCCAACAAAGTTTAAAATAATTTTCGCAAAATGAAGCATTGCCACGTCTAATTCACGCGCAGGGGGGAAATCGCCGATTTACAACTGCGTTTCCCTCCTAGTGGCCCGTTGTTGTGTGCATGAGGCCCACTTCTCTCTTGGCCCATTTACCCCCCCAAGGAAGCTTGATCTCATTTATACACTTAGTCTTCTTCTCATCTTTCCCATGTGGGACTTTATTTGACATACACATTGCATTGTTTCACAACAATCCCCCACATGTGTCAAATAAAGAGCCAAAGTTACACACATGGGTATAATCATTGTATCTAGTGGTTCTTGCGACTATGAACTAGACCTAGACCGATAACACTTAGTACACAGAGATGCCAGTGAAGCTTGCTTCTATGAACTGTCATCTCTTTGGCGTGTACCAGAGGCATTAAAAGTCAGATTATACCCCCACATTTCCGCTGTTAACGACGGTTTTGAGCGTTATAACGGCCGTGCGCGTGCCTGGTGTATAACGAATGCTCTAGAGATTTTGCCATGATCTCATAGGAGCGGCCCCACTCCACATTCGTAGAGGTGATTTCATTTAAGTGTACCTGCACTGACTACACCATCTCGTAGGATTTGAAATCATTAAGAGCTTTGCTCAACCCTCCAACATGCAATCTAGCACTTTCTCGCACATCATAGGAATGGACTAGTAATTTTGGTTTAGTGCTAGCAGTACTAACGAGCGACTTGTTCTTACCCATTGAACCTTCTTCATAGGATCACCAATCACAAAGGTTGGGTTGCCATTGCTGTCGTAATCATACTGGCTTTAGTCCCATTCCCCTCGATGTTTCGATAATTTGTTTCCTCCCTAGGGGTTTTGTTAATGAATCTGCTAGGTTCATTTCTGACCTCACAAAATCGATTGAGATCACCTCGTCCTTTAGCAGCTGCCTTAAAATATTGTGTCTCAATCGAATGTGTCTGCTTTTGCCATTAAATGTTTTATTTTTGGCCATGGCTATTGCTGCCTGGTTATCACAGTGTAATGATATTGATGGCGTTGGCTTGTCTCCCAATGGGATATTTGCTAAGAAGTTTTTCAACCACTCAGCCTCTGTACCAGCCAATTCCATAGCAACTAACTCAGAATCCCTTAAGATCGAGTTATGATGCTTTGTTTGGCTGACTTCCAAGTGACAGCTCCACCACCAAATGTAAAAACATAACCGCTAGTGGACTTTGTCTCGTCTGAATCTGAGATCCAATTAGCATCACTGTATCCTTCTAATACAGCGGGAAATCCACTATATAGTATACCATAATTCATGGTACCCTTCAGATATCATAATAATCTCTTCAGAGCTTCCCAATGTTCACTGCCTGGACAGTGAGTATATCTGCTCAATTGCACACGCATATGCTATGTCTGGCCTGGTATAATTCATCAAATGCAACAGACTCCCAATAATCTGTGCATACATAGATTGAGCAATCGGATCTCCTTTATGCTTCTTTAGATGCACACTAGCATCATAAGGGGTACTCAAAGGAGTTTCATCATAATGTTCAAACTTTCTCAGTATTTTCTCGACATAATGTTCCTAAGAAAGTAAGATACCATTCTCATTTCTTGTGATTTTAACACCTAAGATTATTTTTGCTTCACCCAGATCTTTCATATCAAAATTTGAATTAAGAAACATTTTTGTTTCAAGCACAACATTCATACTGGTTCCAAAAATAAGCATATCATCCACATATAAACAAATAATCACACAATCATCATTCACAACTTTAGTATAAACACATCTTTCTACTTCGACAGTAGAGAAACCACCACTCATTAAAACTTGATCTAACTTCTCATGCCATTGTTTGGGTGCTTGTCTTTAAGCCATATAGAGATTTTACTAACTTGCATACTTTATTTTCTTATCTAGGAACAACACACCCTTCAGGTTGTACCATATAAATTTCCTCTTCTAAATCACCATTTAGAAATGCTGTTTTAACATCCATTTGATGAATGAAAAGCTTATGAATTGATGCCAAAGCAATAAGGATTCTAACAGATGATATCCTTGTAACAGGAGATAATGTATCAAAATAATCAACATTTTCCTTTTGGGTAAAACCCTTAGCTACAAGTTGCGCTTTGTATTTATCTATGGTTCCATCAGGAAAATATTTTTTCCTAAAGACTCATTTGCAACCTATAGGTTTTGCTCCTGAAGGCAAGTCTACCAAAACCCAAGTTTTATTTTTATTTAAAGAGTCTATTTCATCTTTAATTGCTTCTTTCCAAAGCTCTGCATCTGGAGAAGAAATTGCTTCATAAAAGTTTCTAGGTTCATTTTGTACTAAAAAAGTGTAAAAATCATCTCCAAAAGATGTTTCCTTTCTTTGTCTTTTACTTCTCCGTAATTCTTCAGTCAAAACTTGATTTGTTTTTTCTTGAAAAGAAGCAGAAGGATTTTTAACACCTTTGGGAATATGCTCAACTTTTAATGGAAAAATGTTTTCGAAAAATTCAGCATCTTTTGTTTCAGTAATTGTGTTTTGATTCAAAACTAAAAAACGATAAGCAGCACTTTGTTGAGCATAACCAATAAACATACAGTCAACAGTTTTAGAACCAATTTTCCTTTTCTTAAAATCAGGCAATAAAACTTTTGCAAGCCACCCCCACACTTTCAAATATTTAAAATTAGGTACAAAACCTTTCCACAACTTATAAGGTGTTTTGTTAGTTTTCCTATGAGGTATTCTATTTTGTAAAAAGCAAGCAGATAACAAAGCTTCACCCCATAAATTATCAGGTGCACCAGAACTCACAAGCAAAGCATTCATCATCTCTTTTAAAGTTCTATTTTTCCTTTCTGCAACTCCATTAGATTCAGGTGAGTAAGGAGGTGTTACTTCATGTATTATTCCCTCTTTTTCACAAAAATCATTTAATAATAAATATTCTCCTCCTCTATCAGATCTAACTCTTTTAATTTTCCTACTTAGTTGATTTTCTACCTCTGCCTTATATAAGATAAATTTTTCAAAACCTTCATCTTTATTTCTTAACAGGTACACCTTAGTGTATCTAGAAAAATCATCAATGAAGGTAATATAGTATCTTTTACCACCTCTAGTCTCTGTTTGTTTCAAATCACCTAAATCAGTATGTATTAATGACAATAACTCAGTCTCTCTTTGTGTAGGAAAATGTGATTTTTTAGTCATTTTGGTTTCTGCACAAACCTCGCATTTACCAATATTATTACTTTTAGTTTCAGAAATTAATTTAAGGTGTTGCAACCTTTTGATATATTTCCTATTAATATGCCCTAATCTAGCATGCCACAGATCATAAGAATCAACCAAGTAAAGAAGAAGATGCATTATCATTCATATCGACACTCAGTACAAAGAGACCTTGATTACAGTAACCCTTCCCCACAAGAACATTGTTCTTTGTCATCACAATTTTATTAGACTCAAATGACACTTTGACCCCAGCCTTTCCCAAGAGAGCCACAGAAATTAAATTTGCTCTCATATCGGGCACATACAGAACATCATTTAGCACTAGAGACTTCCCAGATGTGAGTTTCAGCACCACTTTTCCCTTTCCCTGAACCTTTGCAGTTCGGGAGTCAGCGAGATAAATTTGATCTTCCCCTTCTTCGAAGGAGGTATACATTTCCTTGTTCGCACATATATGCTTGGTAGCCCCAGAGTCTACCACCCATTTTCTCACATCAGAGATGAGGAGGGCCTGAGAAAGCATTGCAGCAATTACTTTGTCATTGTCGCTGTCATCTCCTTCAACCAAATTCACATTTGGCTTGGGAGGATTTTCATCCTTTTGAAAACTTCCCTTAGCCCTCTTTCTGCACTGTGCTGCATGATGTCCTGGTTTCCCACAAACAAAACAATTGCCCTTTTTCTTGAATTTGGAGTTAGTGCCCTTGGGTTTGTAATCAGGCTTCTTATTTTTCTGTTTCTTTGAGTTAGGGTTGTACCTCTTGTTGCGTGGTTTTGTTTCCACTAGATTTGCTTTGGCAGCCATCTCTTTCTCTTTTGCTGCTTGTATTGTCCCTCTGTTGGTATCTTCAATGATGATGTGAGTGATCAAGCCGGTAAGCGACAATTGTTTCTGTTTATGCTTCAGTTGTTGTTTTGTAGTCGTTCCATGAGGTTGGTAGTTTTTCAATCAGGACTCCAGCGATGAACTCGTCAGGAAGATTGATCTTTTCAGCCCGAAGTTCCTCCAGTAATTTGTGATATTCATTGATCTGAAGCTTGATGCTTTGTCATCGGTCATCTCCCACCTATAGAAGTTTTCGACCATAAATTTTGCTTTCCAGCATCCTCAGCAGTATATTTGAGAACCAATGACTCCCATATTTGCTTGCCTCTCTCAGACACTATAGATATCAAATAAATCATTAGACAGTACTGATCAAAGTGTGTCTGCATACTTTGTTGGCAGGTGCCACAAATCCTTCTGTCCTTGATCAGCGTCTGAGCAGGTTCTGATTGAGTCAGCGCATTAACGACTCCATGCATGTCCAGAATTGTGTAGACACGTTCTTGCCACTGCCTGAAGTTGTTTCCATCGAACATTTCTATCTTGGACGTATCAGGGAATGGCCTAGGAAGCGGTATAGTCGCCGGGACATTCAGGGGAACGTTGACAGGAACAGCACTGGAGCCAACGGCGGCGTCATTGTTTTCAGCCATAGTTCAGAATATCTCTCAAGATTGTTGGTGGCAGCAAAGGAGGAACAGCAAATCCGGTTCGAGTCGCGTCACAAGGACACTGTCCTTGAGAGATATTCCGCAACCCCTCGGTGTAACAGGCAGCGGCACTCCCCAGGATCAAACGAACCCTTCCTGCTAAGCAAGGCAGCAGAACAGCGAAAGCAACTATAACAAGGAACACAGCGGGAGAGAAGAGGAAGAGGATGGAGCAGTGAGTCTTTCACGCTGTCTGGACAATCCCTTAAATATAGGCGCGAATGGCCACATCACTGGAAGATGCATCCCTCTGTTTCGCTGAGCGGGTACGATGAAAGCAACGCAAGGTTCCATCAGAGACAGAACAACACGAACGTTGGTGCACACAACGTTCGTTTACACCTCGCGAGACGCGTCCGGTCGGCCACAAAACGAGACGGCAAGCCTCTTGACTTTTAACAGGTCCAAAATAAGGCTTTTCTGGTAAGCAAAATTTTATTAAAAATATTCAACAAAGTTTAAAATAATTTTCGCAAAATGAGGCATTGCCACGTCTAATTCACGCGCAGGGGGGAAATCGCCGATTTACAACTGCGTTTCCCTCCTAGTGGCCCGTTGTTGTGTGCGCGAGGCCCACTTCCCTCTTGGCCCATTTACCCCCCCCAAGGAAGCTTGATCTCATCTATACACTTAGTCTTCTTCTCATCTTTCCCATGTGGGACTTTATTTGACACACACATTGCATTGTTTCACAACATTTGCGACAATTGAAAAAAGGCCTATAACAGAAGAACCATACATTGGATTTATGAAGTCAGTACAACCATATAGAAACCCATTAAGAAACTGAGTAAAATATTTTGGTCGTCCTTCTGTTTTGCCTTAATTACATGTTCCTTCTATTTTAATAATATAAATTTCAGTCTAAACTATTAGCAACTTAAGGAATATTTTGAAAATATTCTTTAAGTATAATTTTTAATTAAAAAAATATTAGAATAAACATTATTTATTACTTTACCCCTCATTATATTAAATATTTAATTTATCCTTTAATATTAATATTTATTACACACACAAGGCTCCAGAGAGCATCATCGGTTAGATCCTCCTTAATTACTTTATTGTATAATAGTCTCAAATAAAGGAGAAAATCCAAATAGATAATACAATACTGGTTTTGGGGCCGGTCTATGTACCTTCCTAGTTTCCTTAGCTCTGTGAGAATACTACCATAGTCTTTGAATTCTTTCTTTACTAGTAAAGGTCTTTTCTAGATGGGTATGTTCTTGACCTTGTCCTATTCTGGTCTTACCATCCTAATTGGTATTGCCTTGATTACACTGGGACCCCCTTCATCTGGACTAGGTCTAGGCCTCACGGTACTGATAGGCACTGCTTTAAAAGCATTGGGGCCTGCCTCCTCTGGGTGTGACCTTGGTTTGGTAGCACTTTGTGTATCACCCCCCTCAAGCTTTATAATGTCATTTGAGTCTTCCTTAGAGGAGATATCCTCTATTTCACTAAGGAGCTGATAGTATCTTGGTGGTGGAGTCGAGTCATTAGGGTTTAAGTTATGTGAGTGGTACCACTCTGGGTACGACTCCCCTGGCATTCTCTGGTTCACCATTTCCCCAAAGTCATCGCTGCAACATGCCATACTTTTCCTGCACTCTATTCAACTAATAACATAGACGATCCACCACAAGGTATAATCCCATCTAGTAACATCCAATCAAGTAGCCATATTTCACAATTATTACTAACATTCAATCACCATTCATCACAATAGTTAACAATCAGTCACAAGCCATAATCCTTAATCGAGAATTAACCATTTATCACAGCAAAAATCAAGCAACACAGTGCAACTTGGACAGAGCCAGAACCTTTGCTCTAATACCAAAAAGTGTAACATCTCCTTTAGTACCCCCATTATATGTCAATTGGAACCATTATAACGCATTGCCCAGTGTTTCCGAGTGAAAAATTTCAGTTTCAAAATTTCACATTTAATTATGTCTGTATATTGTTCATCCAAATTTGAGCCAACTTTGAAAATTCATAACTAATCCTAGAAAAATTGAAATGAGGTGATTCCAATTTTCATGCGAAGCTTGCTAAGAGTTCTATAGAAGAAAAATATTCATTAGACGCAGTTCTATCCCAAACAACACTAGAAAATTCGACAAGGTGCACTGTTTGTATGGTCAATTTTCGAATTTTCAGGATTTTAGCCCAACTTTTGGAAGGGCATAACTCTTAGCACACAAATCCAAATTTGATGGTTTACCATTTGATTTAAAGCTAAAAATGAGATCTAACTGCCTTCAAAATCTCAGGTCTAAATTCTGTAACATCCTGAGTTTTATTGGGTTTTAATAGCCTCTTTTGGTTGATTTTGAGGATAGATTAGCAATTTAATTTTGATCTTGGTGTTTGGGTTGGATTTAAGGTATGTTGGAGGAATAGGTGAACATACCTTCACCGCGGCGCATCGAGAGTTCCAGGGGAGAGTATCCTTTCGGGAATGTTTCACTACGGCGAAGGTAAGGGCATACCGCGACGAAGTTTTTCTAGGTGAGCGAGAGTTTCCTTTTGGGAAGCTTTCGTCGCGGCGAAGATTGGAGTTCGCTGCGGCAAAGTCGGGTTTTCAGACAAGTAATCCTTCTCGGGATTAGTTCGCCGCGGCGAAGATATGGGTTCGTTGCGGCGAAAGGTGTCGAATCTATATAGACGCTGGAGGGTTCAGTTGTGCGAAAATTAGAAAATCTGAAGGAGGAGAGAGGAGCTTTGCTAGGGTTTCGATGTTGAGGCTTGGGAAAGACATTTCTAAGGACCCATTACCTCAGGTAAGTGATTTTAACCTCTAATCTACTTTCTTTCTTGGAATTTTTGAGGATTTTTGGTGGAACCCTAGGATTTTCTAGGTTGTGATGGAATTGAGGTTTTTGACTGATTGTTTTGAGTTTAATTGATTGCTTTGGGTTAGTCTAAGTATTTAATCGGTGTAGTTTTCTTGGATTTAAAGTATCTTGAGTTTTTGAAGCTAGGGTTTATGGAAATAGGTGATTTGGGATTGAGGATGACAATGTAGAGGTTGATTCTGAGTTTTGTGATTTGGGTTATGTTAAGGAGGGTTAAATTGGATGTTTAATCAGTTTAGATTGTTGTTGGAACTTCAATTGTTCAAATGGGATGTTTGGGTGTAGAGTGCCTATAGTAGGTCCTTGAGGTTTGAACTCTAATTGATGCTTAGAAGGAGACTTGATGTTTTAATAGACTTTTATGACTTTGGAGTGTTGTTTTGATGATTATACCCTTTGAGTTGGGTAGAGTTTTGGTTGGAGCTAGGAATTTTGTGTCCCCAAATGTTGTGTTGGCCACATTATTAGTTTGAAAGCTAATACATGATGGTTGTGTGTTTGTGTGCTTGTGTAGACCGGTTGTGAGTCTTGTTGGTGCACGGGGCCACATTGTTGGTTTGTTGTTCCTTGCTCAGGCGAGAGGTAACCACTTTCCAATCCTTAGTACTTGCTTCTGTGGTATTGTGAGTAGATTTATGTTTTGTGCTCCAAGTAGTAATTATGTTCAAAGTGTATGTTGTGTATAAAAAGGAAAACCGTTTTGTGGGGTTTCGATTGATGATGAATGAAATCTTGAAATTGTGAAGGATATGCCACTGAATGAAGTTACTTATGAAATGTTCAACTACTATTTGATTATGGTGTGAGCATGATGCATGAATTGGGAATTGGTGAGAGTTTTTGATAGTTACTACCACGTGGTAAGGCCTCCATTAATGCATGATGGTTGGCTCAGTACGTCCCCCATAGTGAGGGATAGGCCTTTTGGCTCCCTACGTCCCCCAGAGTGAGGGATAGGCCTTTTTGGGCTCCTTACGTCCCCCATAGTGAGGGATAGGCTGGGTTCGGCTTCTGAAAATCCCCCAAAGTGAGGGATATGGTTGATGGGAATTACATCATTGCAATTACATAACTTGTTATGGCTATCTTGTTATCATATTACTTGTGAACTGGCCCACTTGACACCTCACGAGCACCTATTTAGTAGTACCTAGAATTGAAAAGGTTGGTTACTGGGACTTTGTCTCACCCCGTGGTTTATAATGTTTTCAGGTGAAGGTTCTAGGCATGCGCCTTCGGGAAGAGACGCAAAGGCTTGAGCTTGGTTAGCTTTAGGCCTCTAGCCTTTGTTTATGTATGACCAGTTGTATATTGTCACAGTTACGGTCCTTTAAAATATTTTGATTACCCAACCTTATTGTAAATTGGAGAATATGTTATCTCCTCGTTTTAGTTGGCCGGAGGCCTTTTCTATTGTTTTATGAAACTTTGTTACTTGGTTGAAGAGTAATTGGATGGGCTGATTTTGATGTATGTTGTTACCCGAGCCGGAGGCTCGGAGGCCCAGTGCATATGAATGAATGATTCTTAGTTGCATGCAACGGAGTTTGGGTTTGACCCGAGTTTGAAAGTCAATTTCTAAAATTATGCAAATTTCTTTCTACTATGGTAGTTCATTTTAACAGCTTTCTTTTTCTACCATAGTAGTGATTTTATGATGAGTTATAATGTTATGAGGTTAAGGGTTTTACAAATTCCATCATTTTCTTATTATTTTATGTGTCACCATTTTGTCCCTAATTTAGGCCATTTTATCCCCGAATCACTTCTTTCTTGAATTTTATATTTCTTTTTCCTATTCCATACCCTGTAGGCATTCTACCGCTCAATATTTCAATATTTGGGTATGTCATAGGGATATCATTTACATCATATTATTATTCATAATCCATTACAAACTTGGCATAAAGTTTAGTAACACATCACATGATATTCCAAAATAACATAATGATCATCAAGCTTCTTTATCCTAATACCAACTCCTTGCCTTGATCCATGGATGAGCCACTTCCTAAATGATAAATAAATTGACATAGGGAGAATGAGATTTCATAGAAATCTCAGTAGTATTTGAAATACAATTATCATACAAATCAAACAAATTATCATGTGACATGTTATAGAACTTCAAGACATCCTCAAGTCACATGAAAGCATATCCAACAATATGCTAGAAAAGGAACATTAACACTTCCACACTAACACAATTTAATGCATTTGGCCAAAGCATAAATCAAGGGTATCCAACCAACTAAGACCACAACACAAGTTCCTTAATATAAGCAAACAACACATCACATTGAACAAGCAACATAAACAATCAAATTATAATTAAAGCTATCTTTTATCACTTGTCCAATTTAGTCACTTCAAGGAACAATGATCCTCCTTAATTCCTCCTCACAAAATCTATTAAATCAAGCATAAACATAGGCCACATTAATAATCAAACCACTTAAACATAACACTTTATCTTTAACTTAACAATTTCCCCCCATTTTTCTTGGATTTTCAACAAAATAATTCCTCCTTTAGAATCAATAACCTCATGACTCATTCCCACATGATTTTTCATGAGGAATCCAAATATGAAATCATAATTTTTAAAAATCTAACTCCTTCTCCATGAAATCATGTTGGTTGAATAGGGGTATATACTTCCAAAAATTTTATTTTTGATTCCAATGATTTTAAACACTTCCCAATAGTATATCCCTATACAAAAACATGTTTTAAACTCATTGGAATCATCAGATCAAACTAAAACAAACTGCTACCCCATGTACTGTTGTTGGCCGAATTAAACCCCTAGAACCTTAAGTGGATTTTCTTCCAAAATAAATCTATACACCACTTATAAATGCTTATTCTACTTGATATTTAAGGTCTCTATCCTTCCCTAACATCACATGATCCACCAAAATTTTGGGTAGCATGTATACTTAATTTTTCAACTCAAAAACCTAATTAAATTAGTGTAAAACTTAGGGATAAGGAGGCTTAAGCATACCTTGATATTTTCCTAATATAAATCAACTGATTCCTTGCTCAAAACCTCCACAAATTCAGTCTCCCTTGGTCAAAAATGAAAATGGCAGCACCTCCCCTCTTTTTCCCAATTTTCCAACATTTTTTTTGTATTTTAGGAGGAGGTATTTGTAGAAAATATAATATGCCATTCCCCTCTTAATTTGGACATCCAAGGTGGTAGGAAATGAAGTGTGTTGGCAGCCATCAAGTGCCTCATAGCTTTATATTCCAACATGTATCCCTTAATTTTGTATTTTATTTAATTAAATATGGAGCTATCTAGAAGCTGCACGAATTTAGGCCCTTATTGGGCTCAATGTGGCCCCCCAAATGGTTTGAGTTGGTCCAGAAAGATGGCCCGTAATCCAAATCAAAATCATAAACCAATTTGAAACTTTATCGGTTACTATTCACTAGTAACCTTTCAAAATTTTTTTCAGACCTCCAAAAATTCATTTCTCTCCATGATAATTTACCTTTTAATATGAGAACATGATCTAAAAATTTTCAGAATTTTTTGCTACCTCTAAGTATTTATTTTAAATTTTTTCCGATTAGGCCTCTATCAATATCACTCTGAGAAAATAAATTTCTTAAAATTAACTTCTAAGCTTCTAAGGCCTAGAACTAATTTTATAAATTCAAAATATTTAGATCATTTGTCCATAATTTTTCCACAATTATTGAGGCATTTAACTGATTAAATAATTATTTTCCTCTGATTTTCTAATATTTTTCCGAAAAACATCCATTTTATCAACGGATGCCGCTTCCCATATTAGGTAAAAGTGCAAACCAATAGCCGCAGAAGTAGGAATAATGGCACTAGAAATAATATTGTTTCTATAAAGTAGAGGTATAGAAACAGGCTCATGAATACCATCAATATCTAGTGGAGGGGCAGCAATGAAAGCAATAATAAATACAGAAGTTACGGTTAATAAGGTAGGAATCATCAAAACACCAAACCATCTAATGTAAAGACGGTTTTCAGTGCTGGTTATCCAGTTACAGAAGCACCCTTCCGCAGTAATGCTTTTCAAGGAGATGGACTACTTTCTAAACTACGATAGATATGGAGCGGATGGCGTACTGATAGATCTCCTATTCGTTCGTTCTGGATCTAGCTGATAAAGCCCTTTGCTTTAAATTAGTAAAGCGCTAACGAGCAAAGCAAGAGAGTTGCTAGTATTCCTTCAGAGACTTTCTTTTTTTATTTCTGGCGAGGTAGAGCCTTAACCCGACACAAGATGGGACCCTATTAGGATAGCGGGCTTAGAACAAGACCCATCGGTGGATAAGATCACATCTTCATAACAAACAAAAGGTGTACACGTTCGACCTCACTCAAGGTAATGGGCCAAACCTGACGAGTCCAAACTTGGTAAGGATCTCTTCCCTGCCTATTTGGAGGGCTGACAGTTGCTTGCTTGTCTAGGGCTGAGCTTTCCGGTAGGCATCAGTAAATTATATTATTAGAAATTACCACTTACTTCCATAAAAACTTCTTTCGCAATTCCAGCTCGGCCAGAGAATCAAAGGGCAGATGGTATGTCTTTCTATCCATCCTGATTGTTGGATTGAAATTCAAATCCTACCTTTTGCGAGCAAGTTTATAAAAAATAGAATCTTTCCTTCTCTTTTTATCAGTCATACACAAGATGATCAAAGTTGAGGACTACTTTGTAAAGGTCATAGCTGTAATTTGGGCTATTGAGTCAATTTTCTCTACTGCACCCTTTGTTTTAAAGATCATACTTGACACAAAGTTTATATGGTTTGGTTGTATATCTGACTATGAAATTATGAATCATAAAGGACAAAAAATGACTCTTATTATGCGACATACTCATATGCAATTTTTTTGGGGTTAAAGCCATATTAATTTGTGTAGTTATAAAATAGTGTGATAAATTTTATTGATGGTAGGAGAAATTTGGTCAGATTTTATATTTTAATATTATAATTTTTAATTAGAAATATAATAGGTATATCTATATTAAATGGTAACATTAGCAGAATTTCTGGCTATCTACAAGTCATCCTATCCAATTGAGAATTTCATTAGGGTTTATGTAGATGTAAACATTCCATGATTTTCAATTTAATTTATTTTGAGAAACCGGAGACATTATGTTTCTTCTAGATGCTATCGTAATCATGATCATAATTTATATAGGGATAATTTTAGAAATTAGTAATTGTTAATTAGTTATAATTAATAATAAATATTTAATAATCAGGCAAGTACTAAAAGCCGTACACTAAATGACTAAATCAGCCTTTAATTAGTTTTAGATATTTTTATCATTTTCTCATGGCCTATAAGCTCAATAGATAATGGGTTTTTTGCAAGACAAGTAATGTTGGTTCATTCCAATTGTTCTGTCAAATATTTTTGTCAACTTGTAAAAGCATTAAGGGATCAAGGTGATAATGGAAATTAAATAAAAAATATATGTTCACTCAATTATTTGATTTATATAGATATATATTTCTTCAGAGTTATTATAATTTATGTTATTCATTGTTAATATTGTCATGCATGATACGTAATGTAAAATTTTATAGTTCATTTTTTAAACAAATATAGTTCATGACAACATCATTGAAATTTATTGACTGAAGTAATGTCACAATTTAAATAACGCGAGATTCATCATTGTTGATATAAAGCCTTCATTATACATATTATTGCACAAGCTAACTATAATATGATGAATTAATTAGTTAATTAGTTAATTAGTATAAGAACAATTTCATCATGCATGGTATCCCTTGCATGGTAATAATATATTTAACAAAGATTTTAATATATTTTGACAAAAAAAAACACAGAATTTAATATTTTGTTCATCTTCATTAGGCAGTGAGAATATTAAATTAAAGTTCTCTAAGTAGCTTTTAAATGTGGTTGCTGTTAACTTAGATAAACCACATGATAATATAGTAGAGAGAGAAATCGCTATTGAGTTATTAATATTAAATCATATGAGTGTAATTGTCTCATCCGCGGTTGGAAAATCTAAATAATATGATGTAGTGAAAGGGATATAAGATGTTAATTAAATGTAGTTCAAAAATTATGTCGAGAGGCTTTGATATTTTTTTCTTGCATTGCTTGAGGGAGCGCACGCATATATTGAACTGAAATGAAATGATTGGAATTAAAATTAAATTCTTCCTGATTAGGGTCAGAAATGAAGTCACTATTATGTTTCATGATGAGTGTGCTACTAAGATCCTTTACAAAGATAAAACTTCTAGGAGTGCAGCTTGGTATTTTTACAGCTATTCAGTACCTTGTTGGAAGTGACCATTGCCAAAGCAGTAAATGAAGCTCATTTGATTCTATTCATTTATTTCAACATTTAGTTATTGATATTTTGCCATACTTTGTGACATTTTTGTTTCTATGTTTAATGTAGGTGATGCACGCATTACTTCTTTTCATGATGCAATTAGGGTTTTGTTTCATCCAGAGTCCAATTGATGCAAGTTGTATCAAAGATGTTTTAATGCCATGAGTGTGTTGACTCTGAAGTTAATATATATTATAGTTTGGACTTTGAATGAATTGCTGTTGTAGCTTCAAATATGAATTTTTGTGGCCTTTATATGATATGATTGTGTAAGGCAATGCCGCCAAAGTTTTTAAAGTTAAGATGTCAACCATTTTGTTGATATGGATAAAATTGCCTGCCTTAGTTGTTGTAATAATTGTGTAGTCACATATTATATGTTTATGGCGTTTTTTTTTCACATGTTAAAAGTAAGAGGACTTTGTGGTGATACATGGAGAAGCACGTGCTAGTTGATTTCTAAAATTGTTCCATGAATAAGAAGTTTTCATGGTTATCATAGGGGTATTTTCCAATGTTAAAGTATGTGTCCCAAAGGAATCTATTTCTACATCCAGAAGATTGGGTATACTCACTTGTCGAATTAAATTATGAATCAAGTGGCAAGCCATAATATATCTGCTTTGAATTTTCACAAGGCAAAATGAAGAACTCTTCATAATAGCCCAGCACAATCTCAGTATGCCAAAAGATCTTTCTATCACATTTCTGGCACTTGAGTGGCGCATGTTAAAGTACTCCTATGGTGTTTTAGATTGTTGTCCTTCCCTCCGCCCATTAAGGTGGTATCTCTGACCTTGATAGGGAGTAAGAGATCCTTAGCAGTTTGTATAACCAGTATTAACTAAGTACTATTTACCTGAATCAAATGAATTTTAATTCCTAGTGTCAAATAACAATTGAGACCGCATTAATTCTAATTTATGTTATGAGAATTCAAACCAACATCAAGTAGGTTCTACTTACCTTAACCACTTTAATTCTAATTTCCAGTAACAATTTATCATGTAAACCTCAAGTACAAACCTTGTGGAACTTTCAATGTACCCCTTCTTCTTATAGCATCTCTCAGCACCCTTCAATCAATTGTAGACCCTTCGTAACAAGGCAACACATATATATATGGATATCTGGTGAGCATACCTCCAATACATTGGTTGTTATATCACCTTTCCTTTTTTATATCTATCCTTGTATTGAGCTAGCACTCGTACCCATATATGAGTCTCATCTAATGCACCAAAACAATTTTGCTACAATAAAAATTAATTCAAAGTCATTACACACAACAAAGTATAATTATCTTACCAAACGGAGAGTAAGATGTAGGGGTTTACCTTAAACTATTTCCAACGCTCATCTGTAGAGTTTTCTGGAATTGGCTCAAGCGTTTTAAATAGTGAATTATAGCTTTAATATTGCACACAACACAATATTGAAGTACCTAGTGATTGTTTCTCAAGATCTCCTAAACTCAAATTGAATAACTCTATTTTTTACAAGATGAGCATAAAAACATTGCTACTTGTTGATCTACTAACATATGCTTAATTGGTTTTAGTCCACTGATTGTGTCCAACATGTGATAGAGTCAATCAAGAGTTGCATGATACATCCTATGAAACACGCGTTATCACTGTCCTCAAGTTTGCTCTTTTTGCATGGATATCTAACTTAAATGACCTATCCCCTATATCCCTTGGTCTATGACTACTTGTAGCAGATGCAACGATAACAAACATTGTCATAATCAACCTCCTTACAGCTAGAACAGCTGTCAAACAAGCAACCAGATTCCTTTTGAATAGAAGTCGGCTAAGCACATGTAACAAGCACAAAATAGCTATTATATGTATATGTATGTCCATAATAATGAATTGCACAACTTTACTCATGCTCTATGTCTTACAACTACTAAAAAATCACAAGATGGGCAACACATTGCAACCTACCTTTTCACTATTTAGGATCGCCGAAGGTTAGAATGTTGGTTGCTCGATGCTTCTTGTCTGTCCTTTTCTACTTTGACGCTCTCATTCCAACACCTAGCTCACCCTTTTTTTAATATAATTTTCAGGTGCATCATCGTATCTAACCTTGCCTAAATTAGTTCCTAAGCTCGACTAAAAATGGCTTCCTACCAAATTTAGTGAGATCCCATTTTCAATTGTATAACTTAAAATCCCTTACTAGCGAAAAATAGTTCCAAATGGCACCACCAAACACTTCCCGCCATTAGAAAATTCGATTTTTCCAATTCCATCACCACTTTTTCACTCAACCAAACGGACCTTAAGAGTGAAAAGCAATAAGAAAATGGATTATGCTTGAAAAAATAAGAATTGTGATATTAATATTAATGGGTATACTTTGATAAAATGACTCTTATGGATCTTTGTTAATAATAGTGAAGCTACAACGATAGTTGAGTACAATGATAGAAGCTGTTATATACATGGAGACTTATAATCAAGTCTTAAGAAAGGAATTTAATTACTTTAAAGTCTATTGACAATTGAAGAAGATACAATGACAAGTTTCAGAATAATAAATGACAACTAGTTCATGTTGGTCACTTGTCATTAGGATTTCTTGATAATGAAATTCTTTTCTTGGGATCTCATAATAATTCTCCTTTTTATGTGTGTGTCGGTGTATGTAGAGAGAGAGAGAACTTATAATGAAAATGACAATGAATAAATAGTAATGGATTGTGCACAAGTTTAAGATATTATCTTGTTGACTTTGAACAAAGTTTTCATTTGTTATAACGTAGTAGTACCTCCGATTCTTAATATAATATCTAATTGATTAATTTGAAAAAATTGAGAAAAATAAAAAATTATATTAAAATATTTATATTTCAAACTAATTTGCTTAACTTATAAACTAATATATAATCTAATATTATACATAGGTATTTTAGAAAAATCATGTAACATATGCTATAATTAAGTAATTTTTTAACTTCTTTAATCTCTTCAAATTAGTCAATTAGGTTTTATATTAAAGATCAAAGATAATAATTCACTACAAAAAAAAAATTGAATCACCAACGGAATTACTGACAGAATAAATTCCATCACAAAAATCCGTCAGAAAACTGTGGGAAATTCTGTTGGAAATTATTGACAGAATTTTTTTGTCGGTAATTCCATCGATAAAATAATTTTCCAACGGAATTTGCCACAGAAAAATTCTGTCAGTAATTTTCGTCGCAAATTTTGTCAGAAAATCTGTCGCTAAATTTACCCACAGAAGCTTGGACGGATTTTCAACGAAAATTATGGACGGAATGTTGTCCATGGCTAATTCCGTCAGAAAAGTGAATTTCTTTCCCCCAACATTTTATATCTTTATTCTTATAATAAAATGCAGTGATTCTATATTTTGTGAGGTGAAAGACTACATTATAAGAAAAAAACAAATAAAAATTTCATAAAGGAACATAGTGAACTCCTAGAAGTGCAGGTGAATCATAATAATTTAATCTGTGCATTTGATTGCCTTAAGTATGAAAAAGTAAAAATTACTTTTTGAGTTATTGGTTGATTCTGACTATTTCAAATTAATTGAATATTATTGATCATAATATAGAAGAATAAATGTTAGAGACAAAATTGAATTTTGATTTACTAATCTTGAGATAATATCATATGAAGAATATAATAGGTGCAAAGCAAATATTTACATGGAATCATGTATAACAATATTGCTAACTCATTAATATTTAGTTTAATAAAACTGTAAAGAAAAACAAAATTCTCCTACCAAATATTTAACATATATTTTGAGAATTTAAACTCAACAATTTTGATTAAAAAGTATAAGTCTTGTTAATCAAACAAAATGCTTGATGATTTGATTGTACATGATAGTGATTTATAGCAATCCTTGTTAAAATGTGAGAGATGTATGAATTCTAAGCATCATCTTTTGTAATTTATTCATGACAATATTATTCTTCTTTTTTACTCCACAACTTCATGTAATTAGATATTGTCAATATTATATTATATATAAGTATATTATCTATTTTTAAAAATAGATGGACATTTTTTAAACTAAAAAATATCAAATCATTTCAAAGGATACTAAAAAATAATTAAACTGGTATTTGATATATCATAATTTAGAAAATTAATATTAACAACTATTTACAAATAATACAATTAGAAGGTTCTACTATAACATAAAAAACATATATTTAATGAATTAGTAATAAATAAAAATTAGAATGTTATGTAAATAAAAATAGTAAATATGAAAATAGCTTATTCTTTTTTTCTTGCTTTTTTTTTTTAAGTTAGTCCACCATATCTAATAGCCAAAGCACATTTTTAATACAAAATAATATTAATCAAATTATACCAAAAAAATATATCAACATTAATATCAAGGTGGCTAGATATAGATTGAGAAAAGGTTAGCGAAATATTATAATATTATTCTAAATATAATATTATTGTTCTTGTGTGAGAAAAATAGTAAGACTTAAATTTAAACTTAGAATTTATAGAATGTAATTTTGTCAATTTTTGGTTTGAAGAAACCATAATTTATTTATTAGAAGGCTAAATTTATTCTCCCTCAAAAGATTTTCACCTTCCCTCCATTAACCCCTTTAATTTGAGACTTAATTTTTGCAAAAAATTTTAACTATTTTCTTCTCGTTCTTCCAACGATTAACCCTTCTTTTGTGAAACTGATAAAACCATATTTTACCTTGTAATTTTATAAAAAAAATTAGAAAGAAAGATCTAAAAAAAAATTCATTGGGAAGGATCTTAATAATTATGATTGTTTACAGGGACCAAATATCAAAACATAAATTTAAAAATACTAAATTATCCCTAATTAAATCCCTACATTTCCTCTTATCATACCTCCATTTAATATATTTTCTATAATCTTTTTAATTTATACTACAATTCTTTATATTTTGTTGTCATCAATATTGACAAAAAAATTATTCAAATCAAATAAAAATAATTTATTATTAATAAAAGATATTTTATATAACTAAACAAACAAATAAACGAAATTACTCGTGTAGATGATTAATGCTAGCAATAGTTAACTTTTATTTTTGCCTTCGTGGGGCTTTTAATTGGACTTTCTTCTTTCTTTATTTTTTTAAAAAATTATTGCTATGTATATTTTTTATAAATATATTTAAATGTAAAAAATATATTTTAATTTATTTTAATAAATACAATTGAAAAGTTAAAAAATATTTTTCTTAAATTGTTATTAATTTCATTTTTTAATATATTAAATGCTTAGATATACAATAGTATTCAGATTTATTTTTATATCTGAATTTTCCATTCTCTTAATTTTAATAAATTCTATTTTTATTATTATTTACTTTAAATGACATATCCAGATAAAAAAAATTCTCAAAAATGATTAGGGAGAAAAAAAACAAAACCATAAAAATTTTTTTGAGTATCATTAATCAATTTGATTTGGGAAAATAACATTGAGGTCCCATGGAGAACAAAATACATCAAATAGGTCCCCTGAAATCTGATAATATTTTTGAAGTCCCAAAGGGACTTAGATGCAATTTTCAGAATCCACTAATTACTATTTTGCCCTGCCCCTGCCATTAGGGAAAAAAAACACGGGAGAATGAACTTCTGTGAGGATTTCTCGTGCAAGAAGCTTGAGGGAGAAGACATTGGGAAAGAGAGAAGGAGCCATTGATGATGAAAAATCTTCTCCATTACCATTATTGAACTCCAAAGTGCTTCCATGTGAATCTTCACAAATCTTCAGGTGTGAAACTTTCTTTTCTCTCCTCTCCTACCTTTCTTGACAGATTCTGGATTTGTTTGGGAATGAGAAATCAAAAAATCGTTTTTGCCTTTGGTATTTCAAAACTTTTGTTTTTGGTTTAGGATTTAGAAGTTAATGAATGGAAAAGCTGTGTTTTTGGTTGGTGTGTGTTGTGATTTAAGTTGGGTGTGTAGAATGATAATGGGTGCTCTGTTTTTGGGTGGTTTTCCTCTGTTCTGACGTTAGTTTAGTGGCAAAAGAAGAAAAAGATGAAGGTTAGTGAGGGTAGAAACCCTTAGCTCGAGATGGGATTGTGTTGTCAATCAGGCCGCGATTGTTGTCAATGTGTGCCGCTACACTTGTCAATGTAGCTCCTTAAGTTGTCAATGACAGTTGCATGCTTCTTGATGCAGGTTTAAGTTACTGATGGCATTTCAAAGCTTTTGTTTTTGGTTTAGGATTTAAAAGTTAATGAATAGAAAAGCTGTGTTTTTGGTTGGTGTGTGTTGTGATTTAAGTTGGGTGTGTAGAATGATAATGGGTGCTCTGTTTTTGGGTTATTTTTGGGTGGTTTTCCTCTGTTCTGATGTTAGTTTAGGGGCAAAGGAAGAAAAAGATGAAGGTTAGTGAGGGTAGAAACCCTTAGCACGAAATGGGATTGTGTTGTCAATCAAGCCGCGATTGTTGTCAATGTGTGTCGCTAAACTTGTCAATGTAGCTCCTTAAGTTGTCAATGACAGTTGTGTGCTTCTTGATGCAAGTTTAAGTTACTGATGACGAGTACGTCTGGAAAACATCTATTTTGCTTTGTTCACATAGGGGAAAAGTTTATAAATGATGGAGAAGATAATATGAGATATGTAGGAGGTAGTGTAAGAACAACTAATGTAAAGGAGGGCACAAGTTATGAAGAATTGAAGGAAATTACATAACCAATTGCTGGAAAAGAAAGCAACTCATTTGTTCTAAAATTCTTAGTTGTGTTTGATAAAAAAAACTTTTGTGGAGTTGGTAGATGATGATGGGGTGGAATATTTAATAAAGTTCAATGAAGAAAGTGGTCATGTGTATGTCGAAGAAAATGAAAATGAGGACCACCTAGAAGCAACAAGAGATAACACAATGGAGGAGCAAGATGTGTAAGTATAGTTTAAGAAAACTGTTATTGTGATTTCTTAGTATGTCAGTTGTTACTGTATTGCTACCAACTTGTCAATACATGCACCCTAACTTGTCATTTTCTGCAGGATTGATCAATCATTTGGAGGTGTCAATGAATTGTCTATGTCTCCACCTACCTTATTTGATGTGATTGGAGAGCCACAATCAATTCCTTGCGCTGTTGAAATGATCCCAACACCTACACCACAAATGAATTCCACAAAATGGAAGGATTTGATTATTGGCGAAGGACAAATATTTCCAAATGCCACTACTCTCTGAAAAACATTATACAAGTATAGCTTATGCCAAAAGTTTTCGTACCTTTTCATTAAGAATAATCAGCAAAAGATCATTGTGAAGTGTAAGGTTGATGGTTGTCCATGGTATATGGGTGCATATTCAATGGGAGCACATCAAGATACTGATTTTTTAACTATCAGAACGTACAAAAGTGAACACATTCATCATGCACAGGACAACTTAATTGTACCTCACTCAGGAAGGTCAAATTTAGCTGCTTCAATTGTGATTGATGACTTAAGGTGCAATGTTGACAAGAGTCCTAATGAAATTAGAAAGGACTTGTATAAAGAATATGGAGTGCAATTGAACTATACTCAAACATATAGGGTTAGGAAGAGAGCTAATGGAATTACATGGTCGAGTAGACCAATGGAAATTGATCCTGACACAGTTGCAAGATGGGAAGGCTCAGATAGCAACCGATTTGAGAGGCTATTCATTGCATATGGATGCTCAATTAAAGGCTTTGTGGAAGGTTGTAGACCAATTATTTATATAGATGGATGTCATTTGAGTGGTCCTTACAAAGGAACTTTATTATCAGCTTGTGCATTTGATGCAGACAATGAGTTGTTTCCTTTAGCATATGGTATTGTTAGCGGAGAAACAAATGATGAATGGACTTGGTATCTACAGAATCTGAAAGAGATAACCAGATCAGCACAAGTGACAATTGTCTCAGATCGAAGTAATGCTATTATCGGTACTGTCAGGACAGTATTTGATGGTGACAGACATGCTTTTTGCTATCGACATGTGAAAGAAAATTATAGTGCGCAGTATGTGAAAATCAATAGAGGTGTGAGACAGACCTCAGAAAATAACAAGGATAATGCACTTTATTTACTTGATGGAATTGTATATGCAAGGAATGATAATGAGTTTAATGTTGCAATGGGAAATTTAAGACTGTTTTGTCCTCAATTGGCACGATGGGTTGAATCTCACGGGGATATGGATAGATGGGCGCAAAGTAAATTTCCTTTTAAAAGATGGGATAACATCACCAATAATCTTGCTGAGTCTTTTAATGCATGGATGTTGAAAGAAAGGAAGCATGCCTTGCCGGTTTTGATACAAGAGCATCAAGAGAAGTTGGCCGAGAAGATGTTTGCTAGCAAGATGGGGATGAGAAGTTGGAAAAATGGTGTAGGACCCAATATTGAATCAAAGTTGTCGGAACAAATAGCAAGAGGTGCGTATATGGAGGCAACATATTATGGTGATGACCATATTTCGGTGCAGACAATACGTGAGGGATGCATCATCTATGTTGCTGTTGATCTGATTTCTCACAGATGTACATGTTTGGCATGGCAAATGAGTGGAATACCTTGTCCACATGCTTGTGCGGCAATCAAACTAGTTCACCGTAGTGTGTATGATTATGTAGATAATTGTTACAAATTGTCCACACAGGAGAAAATATATGCAAATAGCATGAGGCCAATTGCAACGCATGATTGTCCACAACCTGATACACCTACTGTGAGTCATATACTAACCCAAACATTCTTGCATCCACCTATAACCAAAAGGCCTCCAGGAAGGCCAAGGATTAATAGGATAGAATCTCAGTTCCAAAATAAGAAGGTTTATCATTGTGGAAGATACAAAGAGGCTGGACACACTGCCAAGACATGCAAGAACCCAAATCCTAGCTGAGAACATATTGAAGTCAGATATTTTTTGTATATGGATGTGAAGAGAATGTTTTGTAAATGGGTGTGAAGAGAATTTTTTGTAAATGGATATACACTACTGGGTAGTTTCATTATTACATGCAGCCCCTATGTTTTTTTTGGGATGGGTTGTGAAATAGATGTAGTTTCATGTGTATGAAGGTGTAAATGAAAGTTAGCTATGAATTCGCATGTTACATCTTAGTTGTCATTGCATGCACCCTGCGTTGTCACTAGACCTGTTATGACTTGTCAATCATTGCACTATGACTTGTCAATGAATTTGCTGATGTAAGTTGTCAACAACATGAATTCAAGTAACATAACCTTTTTTACCATGAAATGATATTTACAATCACTTTATCATATTATATTTTGGTTGTATGGTCATATATAATCATTATTAATGAAGTGTCAAAAACTTACCTCTCTCTTGTCCCCTGTCAATGGTGGCTCTATGACTTGTCAATGACAACACTGTGAGTTGTCAATAGAGTACTGTGACTTGTTTGTGAGAATACTGTCCTTTGTCAATGGTCGTACTATGACATGTCAATGCGGCACCATGACTTGTCAATAGACCACTGTGGGTTGTCAATGACAACACTATCCCTTGTCAATGGTTTATCCGGTGACTTGTTAATAGAGCACTGTCACTTGTCAATACGGCACTGTCACTTGTTAATGGAAACACTGTCCCTTGTCAATGGTTGCTCTATGACTTGTCAATGGGCTATTGTGACTTGTCAATACAGCACTGTGACTTGTTAATGCCAACACTATCTCTTGTCAATGGTTGCACTATGCCTTGTCAATGGGACACTGTCACTTGTTTCTGAGAACATTGTGCCTTGTCAATTGTCGCTGTGAAGAGAGCATTGTGACTTGTCAATGGAGTACCGCGACTTGTTAATGGCAACACTGTCCCTTGTCAATGGTTACACTATGACTTGTGAATGAAGCGCTGTGACTTGTTATGAAATTCTCATATCACTTGTCATTAACTCCTGTTATATTAGTTGTTATTTAAGATAACTCAGGTTGTTAATTTAAATGCAAGGTAACCTAGCATAATATGTCTGCACATATAAAGTAGAAATATTATTAAAAATGTAATAAAACCCTAAAAAGTAGTATTACAATATGTGATGACAAAGGTAATAATATTATAAACATAATTTGATCAGTTTGTTACAAAATAACCAATTTGCTAATCATCCTGCAACACATCATGGGCTAAGAGAACAAAAAATTAATAGACTACTCTATCTCCTCTTCTTGGTCTTGTTGTAGTCCGATAGCATTGACATCACTTGACCCCCATGTTCATTATTTGGATAGGTAACCAACCACCACAAATAGCCAACGTTCAACTCTTGTAGTTCATCATTGGAGTATCGTGGCATTGTATATCCTGCATTATCTCGAACAGTGCCATCCCACTCTTGTAGCCAAGAGATAACATGAACTCCACATAAATCACTACCAAGTAAATTGAATATGTTAGCACCTAGCAATTGTTATTGTGAATAAAAACAACATAACACAATCGAACAGAACAACTACACTTACGTATCATTCTGCACATAGACTTTAGCCCATTTCACTTCCTTGTCAATTTGGTCCTCATTGGCAAACAATTCTGGCTTAACAGCACGTAGCATCGAATGGAAACAGTTCATTTGGAAAAAAACACACACACAGACATAATTAAAAGGCATCAGTAACAACACAGCATCCAGTAACAAGGCAAAGAGCATCCAGTAACAAGGCACATAGCATCCAGTAACAAGGCATAAAGAATCCAGTAACAAGGCACATAGCATCCAGTGACAAAGGACAGAGCATCTACTGACAAAAAACGCCCCATCCACTAACAAGGGACAGAACATCCAGTGACAATTAACAAAGCATTTAGTAACAAGGGACAGAGCATCTAGTGACAACTAGCATAGCATCCAGTGACAACTACCAGAGCATGCAATAACAACTACCACAGCATCCAGTGACAACTAACAGACCATCCAGTGACAACTGACAACTAATATATCATCCAGTGACAAGTAACAGATCCAGTGACAACTGACAACTAATATATCATCCAGTGACAACTAACAGATCCAGTGACAACTACTAGAGCATGCAATGACAACTACCACAGCATCCAGTGACAATTAATAGACCATACAGTGACAACTGACAACTAATATATCATCCAGTGACAAGTAACAGATCATCCAGTGACAACTAACAACTAATATATCATCCAGTGACAACTAGCATAGCATCCAGTGACAACTACCAGAGCATGTAATGACAACTATGCAGACTGCTAGTGACAATTATAATAGTCATTGGCAAGTATAAAAGCTGTAAATAACTACTCAGTTTGTGTTGCCATGAATTGTTTGGGGTCAAACTGCCCTTTATTTGTCCTCTTTTTCTTCTTCTTTGCATCATGTTGTTGCTCACCCACCTTCTTCTTTGCTTCTTCTTCCTCAGCTTGTAATCTCATGAATGTGATGCTATCAATCGACGAATCAAGGGCATGGAAGGTCATGGTCTTTGTCTCGAAAACATAACAAAACCAATGATCTTGAAATAGAGTAGAACCAAAAATGAAATCGCAATCCCCGACATTGTATCCAATATATTCAGGTAATATTTCTCTTTCATGGTCCTCCCATTTCCACCTTAAAGGATTCGCCACCATTTTCTGCATGAAATCTACAGAAAATATATGGCGGTTAACTCGCCCCTTTTTTTCCTTTTGCTCTCCAACGAATGCCTTTGCCACCATAGTCATAAACTGAAATTGCAAATACAAAGAAATTACAACTCCTTAGCATACAATAACTCATTCTAATATTAACTATCTATGTGTGACTCACCCTGTCGTTTATCCATCTTCTACGTTGGAGACATTGCAACTCACCACGAGTTAGGAAGTATCCATACATCGATACAAAATATCTAACACAAATGAAACAATTATCAAGTTAGTAAATTTAGTAAATTCTGTAACATAATACAAAATTGGTCACTAAAACATAATACTTACTGCTCTTGCTCCTCTTCATTACACCTTACTGTACACATGTCAAATAGAGCTTGCCTGTCATCAATTGTTCTCTTTTTCCCAGCCTTGTTTTTAATTTCCAGAAATGGAGACTTAAGAGCTTTCCCCTTACTTATCACCCTTGTTGATTTCCTCACATGTTCGTTCCCTTCCCCTTGGGTGGCCTCATCCACTTCTTTGTCCTCTTCATCCTCTTCTTCTCTTTTATTTTCTTCTTCATCTACCTTGTCCTCATTTCCCTTCTCTTTTTCTTCTTCATGTAATTCTTCTCCACCCATCTCCTTTTCTGACTGACTTTCTTGCTCTTCTTCTTCATTTCTGTCATCTTGTGATTTGGATTGTTCTTCTTCATTTCTGTCATCTTCTTCCTCATCCTCTAAATCACTTCCTTTCTCAACTCTTTCCTCTTCTGTTTCAGATTCTTCTTCCTCATCTTTCTCCTCTTCACTTACATTGCCACTACCCTCCCTTAGTCTTGACTGAATGACCATCATTTCCTCCCCCAGCATAGACACTAATCGAGTATATGTCTTCTTGATCTCCTACACAAATAAATTTTAAAACAGTAAGCAACACTAGAAAAACAAAAATAAAAACAAAAAATTAATCATTAAGCCTACAAGTCCACATACCGGGTGAGTTAAATTTTCCGGATCAAATTTGGTGGATTGCTTTGCCAGATGCAAGAGTCCTCCATTGCTTTCCTTCTCCTCTTTAACTCTTTGCTATACTTTCTTTTCATCCCAATATGCAACAGCATGCTTTACATGTGCAGCTTTTCTTTCTCCCAGTGAAAAATTTTGTAGACAATATAACTGCATGTGACATGAATGATAAGTTAACAGCAGCCATTGACAACATTCAGACCATCAAATGACAACAGAAATATACAAATTATTATAGCACTTACCATTAGGAAGTATAGACAACCTGGCACATTCTTCTTCTTCTCAGTCAACTTGCCTTTTTCCAATTGTTTTTTTATACACTTCAATCCCCTTATATAGTTCATGCAACACATAAGATGACCAATCAAACTTACCCAATCTATCCTTTGTTGATAGTATTACCTTCAACAAATAATCACCAATACTAATACTTGCATTAGGACATAACAACGTTCCCAATGCATACATGACAAACAGAACCTGAAAATTTTCATCTTAGTTCTCCTCAGTCAATAATGATGCTATCTTCTTGTATGGAATATTGCCATACACAATCCTCCACTGCTTGAACACTTCATCTTCATTATTCACAACTACTTTAATCTCTTCTCCATTAAATGGTAGCCCTAAAAATTCATGCACATCTTTTTCCCTCATTTCTCTTCTCTTCCCTCTTATGGAAATGTTTTTCGTTGCAAGATCAAATGCAGACATAAACTCTCCACACAATTCTCTTTGAATTGTGTGGCAACAGACTTCAACTAACTTGTCAAAACCTATTTTTTTTAGCCTGTTCATCAATTCCTTCCTCTCTTTGATGTGCTTGCAAACTTGCATGAATTGTTTTGGCGCACATCTTGTATAGAACGGAACCATAGACTTCTTGGACTTGGTGGGAGGTCTTTGCTCCTTAGCTCTTTGACAATATTCCTCCCTTTATTGTTCTGATAATTTATCCCACGCCTTCCTCACATGTGAATTCCCTACTTCAAGTGATTTGTATTTTCTTGAGCTTTTCTTAGAGAATTCCTCCATAAACAAGGCATACCCGGAAAAATTACTGCTTCTTTGTGCATCCTTTCCCATCTTCTTAACCTGCAAAACAAGACCAGTACACTGAACTTTAATTCTTTTTAAATTCCTAGTAAACTTTTGCACTACGAAACAAAGAAAAAAATAACTTGACACTAGAATGAACATGTGGCATGATAACAAATGATGGATCAAACAGCACTGAATCAAGTAATTATTTTCCTGGTTTCTTGTTTTGCTTCTTGTTTCAAATCATATACGAACTACATAAAAGCCTTGATGCACTAACACCAACCGTTCATGTTCTTCTTTATTAAAAACCAACCATATATTTCTTACCAAATGACAAAGTTCCAGAGATGAAGCCATAAAAAAAACAAACATATTTTTCTTACCCAAGGGATTCCAAATCACTTTTAAAGTAGTTTTGTCTTACTACTGTCACAAAGGTTCAAATAATTAGTTATCCAATTTGAAGTAATCCTCTGTTTCAATCCTTATGGCTCCTAAAAGACCCTCTTTTTCAATGAAAGGAGGGTGGCTAACTATGGAGACAGATTGGCTATTAAATAGAAATTACTTTCATGGCAGACGGCAAAGGAGAATGCAATACACGAAGTTCTAACTTCCAAGTCGATGAACCCACACCTATAAACTACAGTGACATAATCTTTTACATGGAAAATTCCCCCAAAAAAAATTTATCTCATGAACAGCAGTCACAAAGAAATTGTTCGAACATAAAACGCCAAGTATAACTCATTTCACCCAAACAAAATGTAATACAGTGACAACCAATGAACCTGTGAAAGTGAACACTGCCTGTAACCCAACTTAAACACAAAAATGGAGTTCTTCATTACTTACCGTGACAACAAATACTTCGACGATGCTTTTAGACTTCAGTTACGGTCTTCACTGCAAAGATTATGAGCAACGACGACGACAATGATTTCAACAAGATCGCACAGTCACCACCCACCGCAAGAAAAGAGGCTTTCAACTAGAAATCAAAACAAAAGAGAGAAGAAACACGGCTGACATGCAGAGAAATTGAAACGGAACAGGGGTTCGGCGCTTAGATGAGACTATGGAAGGTGAGAGTGTGATTTTGAAGTGTAATGGAATCGGGGTTCGGCGTGAAATATGGCTTGGAACCAGAAAACAGATTTTGAATTGCAACAGGGGAGGTTTCAGACTACCTTCAGCATATTCGTGCAATTGTTGTCGGGGCTTCGGCGCGCAATAAGGCTTTCAACTAGAATATCAGATTTTGAATCACAACAGGGGAGGTTTCAGACTACCTTCAGCATATTGGCATGGTTGCTGTCTGGGGCAATACGGTCTTTTCAAATTTTATTAAACTTCACTGAGGTCCCTTTGGGACTTATGATTCATTAGGACATTTCCAGGGACCTATTTGCTGTATTTTTGATTCTGTGGGACCTGAATGTCATTTTCCCATTTGATTTTCATAGTATTTGGATTTCACCCTACATCTACTTGAAAGATGATATGTAGCTAATTTTTTTGGTGGAATTTAAAAAGCTGGAAAAAGTTAAAAAAATAAAAGAAAATGAGTGAAAATCAAAAGTGCAGCGTTTTGCCTTTTGAATGAGCTCGGTTAATTGCTAGGGTGCCATAATCGCTTCTTCTTCTTCATGACGACTGCTAAGGGCGAAGGTAACGGCGGCTTCTTCCTCTGGAATCCTAGCCACCAGCACGCCATTAATCATCCATATTGTTCATCACCGTCATCGGCCAACATTCACATTCCCTTCATCCACACCAAAAGCCGTGACTTCTTCCTCCATCAAGCTTCGATGGTGACAGCGTCCCTCATTATCACCATCAAGCTCAACTTCTTCCTCTAGTACTTCATCATTGCTGTGTTGTCTTCAATAAAGATCTGTGCTCTTCTCCTTGATGTGGAGATTAATTAACCCCTGGGCCAATTAAGAGAGTTTGAGGCGTAGATCGAATGCGGCTAGGATTGAGGTACGAAGTCACAGGGTTCAAGCTCCAGGGGAATGCTTTTTAAGCTCAGGTCGCTGTTCGTGCTTCAGTCTTCAATAAGTTATATATATGGTTTTTGGTCCCCTAATCTTGCTTTTGCATTCAATTTGTAATAATTTCATATCTCTAATAATTTGAAATCTTATTTTCTTTTGCTATACTGGGTGGATGAGTGTTTAGGACAAGTTTTCTTGTTGGTTGTGGGAGTTTTCTCTACAGTAGCTACGAGATCTTTTCTTGCTTCAAGACCAGCTATTCTCTTCTTGTCACAACCTTTTGCTGAATACGATTTTGCTAAATGTAAGTTATACGATTTTTGGTCCTATTTTTCTGAACATATTTCCTCTTTTTGCTGAATGTTGTGGTGTGCAATTTTAGACCAGCAATTCTCTTCTTGTCACATATGTCGTGTTGACTGTTGCTTGGTTTTGAGAAGGCTTTCTGTTATCTTAATGCCAATATGATTCTATGCCCCACCCCCATGACTTTGTAGGATTAAAGTCAGAGTATCTTTGAGTTGAACATTCTATTTTGCTGAATCTGATTCTATTTTGTTGAATGAGTAATATTCTTCTTATCTTAGAGCATCTTTCTTCCCACTAATAGCGTGTCTTTGAGTTGAACATTATTTCAGCTTTTCCCCTTAAATGCATTCTCACACAAATGATTTCCTAATAATTTTAAGTTAATTCCTACTATTTTAAATTGACTCTAAAAGATACACACACATACACACAAATTATTTTGGCTTTATTAGTTTGCAGTTAGCTAAAATCACCGATTTATACGGCTCATTACTAGTATTTTTGCATCTTTGTTATTATGCAATGAAAATAAAAAGAGAAGCTAGTGTCGTACAGTAGCAGCTTGAGTGTGAAGCAGGAGGAGTGGAGACAAAAGAGAATGATCAAAGAGAGTAATTATAGGTTTTTTGACATCTTCATCACTCACCCACGCTTCCTTATCTTCTCACATTTAAATCCATCCTTGTTGTTGTTTTTCTTTTTAGGCCAACAAATCTATCCGTGTTGTTACCGTTGTTTCAGCATACACCTTTTTGGTTCTTTTTAAAAGTCCCCTTATTTTGGACTATGACACTACAGGCCAATTTTCTATTTATCACGGTTTCGTATATTAATAAAAGTTGAATATAGGCATATATTTTGCATGGAATGTGAGGTAACTCATTATATATATACCTGCACCTCTTTGACGAATCGTTTTTTCTTAAGAAAAGTATTTATGATTCTATGCATATAAGTCACAGAGTGGGTCATTTCTTAAAATTTTTTGAAAAAAATATTATCCCTAGTATAAGTTGAACACATCAATCTCAGTTGGAATATATATATATATATATATTTGTCCGATCCACTACTAATCATTAGGCAATATTCTACCATGAGGGATAGATCATATAGGTTTATATTTATAGTTCTATACCCAAACCTCTCTAATAAGTATATTGCCGAAACTTGACTTCTTTAACTAGGTAAAAAAAAAATGAAGTGTTTTACTTTGTGTATTGACTCTTGGATATTGCGTTGCAAAGGCACCGATATTGGGGTAGTGGTTACATGGAAAAAGAGGAAATGCAAGAGTGGTACCTATATATTAAGTGTATATTAATGTCCAATAACGTCGGCAGTAGTGTATCAAACTCACACAATGTATTTATATATATATATATAAATGCATATTCTATCTTTATATCGAATCTTTGGTGGATATAGCCTTAAAGAATAAGTTCTAAGCTTGAGAAAACCCAAGCTTTGAGTGAAGAGAGTCTTGAAGTTTGATACAGTGTTCTTTTTCCAATACTATTAAATAGTTCTTCTGGATTTTAAGTATAATCTTTAGTATTTTTTATTTTCAGTTATCTAAAAAATCATTTAATGAAGGTACAATATCTTTCCTTCCATTTCAAAGCTTCCATGTTCTCTTCCCACTATCCATTCATTTGGCCCTCACACCCAATTACTTATAGAAACTTCCTATACCTTGTTTTTTTTTTTTGGATAAAATTGGTGAATATGTCATCATATGCTGGAAATTAATGAACTATGGTATCTTTTCTTATCCTTAGTGCAATTTTATTTTTGGACTTGACTTGATCTGGTTGTTGTTAGGATTAAGTTGAGAAGAATCTTGCCTTCCATAACATGCACTTATCATATACTCTTATTGTCTTTTTGTTTCATAGGATGAGTTCATGAGAAGAAAGGCAGAACTAAGTTCTGAAAGAGGCTCTCCAAGCGTACAATCTAATAAGGAAGAATTTAACATATGGTTAGATGTTATAGGTGGCAAGAATAAGAAGGGCCGCATCTATGGATTTGGGTCTGAGGCTAATGATGATATTTGTACCCAGAGATCTTCTCCTTCCATTAACAGCACAAGTATGAATGCCAATGTTGAAACTGAATTGCGCACGAGGATAACAGAGCTTACACAGGAGAATCAGCAAATTAAACAGGAGCATCAAGAGATGAGAGAAAATTATAACAAAATCATGTCTGCATTGGAAGGAATGGGAATTAGACTATCTGAGCCCTCTAGCAGCAATATAAATTTAGGAAATGATAGTTGACAGTTGTTATTATTATTTCTAGCTTTTATTTCACACTTAACACTTGACATTTGAAGCATCTTGGATGTGTGAAAGACTATATATATCTTTAATAGTATGTTTGATTTTTTGACAAATTCAATTGTCTTTCGTTCCCTCTTAAAAAACAATTGATCAAATTAAAATAGCACAAAATAAACAAAAAAAATTGACAGAAAGCAATTTTGCCATGGAATTAGCCACGGAATATTTCGTGGGCAAATCCGTGGCTAATTAGCCACGGATGTTGTCACGGAATATTCCATGGCAAATTAGCCGGAACATTCCATGGCAAATTTCGTGGCTGATCATTCTGTCCAAAATTCTATGGCTGATTAGCCACGGAACATTCTATGACAAATTCCGTGGTTGATCAGTCATGGAATATTTCGTTGCAAATTTTGCGATGAAGAAATTCTGTCGGTATTTTTGGACTAAATTCCGTGAAAAATTTTGTCAAAAATTACCAATGGAATTTGCAATTCCGTCACAAGCTGATTTAGTGACGAAAATTTTTTTGACGGAATGCATTTCGTTAGAAATTCTGTCAGTAATTCTTTTCCGTCGCAAATCTGTCGGTAATTCTGTTAGTAATTTTGGCTTCCATCGATAATTCCGTGGGTAATTCCATCGGTAAATCAGTGTTTTTTTTTAGTAATTGTTATTGGATCATAATTTTCAATGTGTAACTTTTAAAAATGGTGTAGAATATAATGTCTAACTTATGAAATTGGTGGAGGATCTCTAACATTGCTTTTACATTAATGTCAAAGTTGGTACCCGTCAAAATGGAAGGAATTGTTTTCAAGTGCAAAGCAAACAATTTACTCCTATTGGTATTTTTAGATACGTATTGCACAAGTACAACATTGCATATAAAATTTGAAGAATAGTAAATACAAGATAGCAAAATGGTAAACCTTCTCTTCTCTGCTAACTTTTTTCTCTCTCTCTCTAGTGTGGGAGTTACTTTCTTGTTTCGATGCAAGTCTACGCATGGTGTCACCCTCTCTAACGTCCGCCGAATGACGAAATGTTTGTGTCTCCAATATCTAATAAGCTGAAAACTTTTATAATAAACTAAGTAATAATTATATAAATTGTTGCAGTTTGAGTAAAAAAGAACGTGAGGGATGGTTGGCAGTAAAGGGTGCTAAAAAATTAGAAGTCTCAAGTTCGAATCCTACATTTGTTCAACCAAAAAAAATAAGAAGAAACAACATTGGCATCAAATATTTCATAATGCCATCATTTGTTTCAGCGAGAAAAAGGAGTAAATGTTTGAGGAATTTCCCTAGATTAGGTGAATGCTAGTTTTACGAGCTAATTTTGAATGCCTTTAAGATGTTTGATAAAATGCCTACATGAGGAAAAGAATTTTTGGTAGGTGTTTCTATGATATCTTGATGGAGGAGAGTAAAATAGATATTATTGGGACTCATTAGGACATAATCATTGGTTTCCATGAAGTGCTTGACGGAAGTAAGAGCTAGTTACTCTTGTATGTAGAGAATTTGAATTCGATTATTGCGGGGTGTGCTATTGATGGGGAGTAAAAGAAGTTACAAGTTATATGTAATGTTCCTAGCTCACATGCTAATCCGTAGATGTTTCTAATATTCTTGGTTGGGTTTGTTAAGGTTGGTTAAGGTTGTTGATTAATGATTTAGAAAGTATAAGTTCAAGTCAGATAATTAAAAATATTAATCCTAAGGTAATAAGCATAACTATAATCTGTTTTTTTTTTTGGGATGATAAACTGAAGTATGAATGTGATGCTAATAAATTTATAAATGAGAAAGTCTGTGATTTATATAAGTGGAGCTTTGACATTTTGATTTTGAGTTATTAGGGGATTGAGGAGTGAACTTATCACAAGGTTTTATAAACCAAAACTATTTAAAGGTGGGAGCATAATAGGTGAGTAGATAGCATCCCATTATTATAAATTTTTACAAGTAAGCTTTTAATATTGTTATTGACTCAATTAATTTTTAGTATATTTTTATAGTTTATCAAGGTGATTGTATTTAAAATTTTATCATTTTTTTTCTTACTTATTAAATGTCTTAACATTTTACTTGTTGACAGAATAATTTCGCTTGTTATGTTGAACAAGGTGGTACTCTATGCACTTTATTCTTTTAATTAGTACTTATGTTTGGAATTCAGATAGAAGTTTTGAAAATAAGGCAGAGTAACGAGCAGATTGGGCAGCCTGTATCCTAACTGATAGCCTGCCCTTTTACAGTTATATGAGTATGGGCTAGCCCGTACCCTTGACAAACCCATTTAAACTTGCAATAAACGGGCTGAGAGTAAACGGGCTGTTAAATGGGTTATGGGCAACCCGTCTAGGAACTACCCTTTTTATTTTTTATTTCTTTTAAAGAAAAGAGCTGGAAATTTGAATCCTATTCAACTTGGAGGCTACCAAATCACCGAACAACTTATCAAAGCATCAACCATCGACTATAGCTCATTATCATTGAAGCCAAATTTTTAAAGTCAGAAATCAAAACCAAATTTCATAGAAAAATCACAAGATCATGAAGGGCAGAACAATTTGTGAAGACTAAAAATGTAGATGATAGATTTAAGGAGGATAAAAAAAATTTCATAACAAAAATCACTACCACCTTATACACAGACACAATCAAATAGATTCAAATTAAATGAACGAGTCTGATACTCATGAGGCAGAGGCATAGTGGAGCGAAGAGTAGTGAGCAGAGGGAAGCAAAATTATGGACACAGAGAGAAGATACGAGAACAAGATGCCAAGAGGATGCTAAGAGGTCAATGGCTGAGATAGCTTGGCAGTGACGACGGAGAGATGGTGACGACAATGTGAGAGAGTAGAGAAAGAAGAGACAAACAAGTGGAGGAGGAAGACAATGAAGAAAATAGCGATTAGTGAAAACCAAAAAGAATTTGGGGAAGGGGAAAATTGGCGGCGATAGGAAAGGATTTGGGGGACGGCCAAACAGGTAACCCGAGGAAATGAGAGGGTTTCTATTCTAATTGTTTACTCCTAAAATTTAAATGTTATATAAATAATTGATAAAAACGTTTTTGGTGCAAGTGATGGGAATTAGTAACCAATAATAGGAAAAACTCTATTACCACTAAACCAAAGTTATTAATGTTGCATAAATGAGGGAAAAAAACATATTATAACATACTTCATACATTGAAAAAAATAAAGAATATATAAATGGGTGGGCACGGGCAATCTGGGGATGTGTCCTTAGCCTGCCTATTTTATATGCATTTTGAGAGGGCCCAAACGGGTGAAATTTTTTTGGGCTGCGAGTGGGTTTAGCAGGTTGCAGGTTCTTTGCTCAGCCCTATTTGAAAACTCGCATCCTGTGACAACCGCTCTTTCAAAACCATTTTAGATTAAATCCAACAATTTATTTCACTGATTAACCATGATAGAAAAGAAGAAACCTTAAAATTTTAAAATCGCTATCATGGTTAAAAGAAATAAACTTATAATAAGAGTAACATCGATCGTTACCTTGGGCCTTGGACTTCCAAAGTCCAGAAATATCATTCAACCATTAGCCCAAACCAAACTTATATTTTCAACCATACGAACTGATAAATCAGTTTAATATAAACTATAGAGCTCATTAGTCAAAAGTCAACACTTTCAAAGGAGCGTTACACGTAGAGTCTAAAACGTCTCGGGCTTCCTCACGGCCCTATCATACCAGATAGTAGTAATTAAAAGTATTATTTTACATCATGATAGTAGATAAGCCCTATGTGGCAATATATAACAAGTCAACACATAGAACAAAAGCAGGGAGGCTATACAAGCTATAACAGTACACTATGCCTCCAGAGCCTTCCCTGATGGGCCACCACCTGAACTATCGCCTGAAAATGCTAAACCACGGGGTGAGACAAATGCCTCAGTAACCAACTTTCCAACTCATCATACATACTAACACGTGCTCGTGAGGTGTCAAGTGGGACAGTTATTAATTCTCGAGAACTATAGATATATCCATAGAAATATAATTTCAATCATCCAAACCCTCACTATGGGGGCCAACACACAAGCCACATAAGTCTATCCCTCACTCTGGGGGATCAATCAAACATATGGGCCTATCTCTCACTTTGGGGGACGAATAAGAAGCCACAAAGGCCTATCCCTCACTATGGGGGACGAAAGAAGAAGCCAACCAATGTGCACCAATGGCAGCCTTACCACGTGGTAGGATAGGACTCAATTCAAAATTCAAATAACAACCAATCATTCACAATATAATAAAAATGTCTCAATCTTTTCTCAGTATAATCCATAAGATATAAATCATATATTTTTTCCAAACTTCTCAATTACAATTCCAAAAATCCCACAAGACAATTTTCATAGCTCAAAAGATATAACATATCTACTCAAGTTCCAAATATCAAATATTATTCTAAAAACAGCAAAATACTCACAAACAACATATTAGCACATATAACAAGTGGAAAGTGGTTACCTCTCGCCAAAGCAATACTGAGGATTACCACAGGGTCAATCCTTTCCTCAACCAATAATTAATCTACACAATTAATATAACCACATATTAATATAAACTAATTAATTAAACTTCTCTATATTATTTAAATTCTAACCATCCCAAATTATTTATTTACCACCTTCAAATTATTTACCTTAATAAAAAGGATTTTTCATAATTTCCAAATATAAAATTATTATTTTCTAAATTCTAAAAAATCCCATTTTAAGTTTAAACCTCTAAATCTAACTTTCAAAAATTCAATAATACTTCAAATATTTATAATAAATAATCTAATCAAAACTTTAATGGTATAACTACCATATATATATATATATATATATCCGTAAATAATAGACTTTTTTAGCTACAATAATTATTTTAAAACCTCCAGTCACCCAATAAATAAAACTAAACCGATTAAAATCTTAATAATATATCAAACAATCCAAATAAATTGCTTAACTTGAATTTAATCAGTAAAAACATAATATAAATAATATATAACAGATTTTTCAACTAGAAAAATTAATTTAAATATTAAAAACCAACAAATAGAGAAATCTAAACCGATTAAAATTAACAACTCATTTACTTCTAAATTTCTATAGTCATCTTTTATCAAAACTCAATACTTATATCATATATAAGTCTCAAAATTTCCTCTACTCACTATGGTAATACTACTATTAGGAAGCATAAAATATATATGAAATATTTATGAAGAAAGTTTGATGAAAAGAGATAGTTTCATGTACCTAAAATATCTTCAAAGCTTGCCCTCTGCTTCATCGGTATGTTGCTCTCGCTCACACACTTCAGCTCTCTCTCTCTCTCTCTTTTCTTCTCCTCTTTCTCTCTTTCTTCTTGCGTTTGCCGTGGGGGGAAATGGATTGTGGGGGGTATTTAACACCCCCACACAATTATTGGGGGAGGGGTTTGTTTTTCAAACCCAACCCCAAATTTCCACCCCCCTCCAACTTTCCACCGAAATATCGGTGGAAAGTTGGACTTTTGTTTTTTTTTTATAATAAAAATATTAATATATTATATTATATTATATTATATTTTTCAATTACTTTTTTTTTTGAATTTTTTTTAAAGGATATTACACATCCTAGAATCATTTGTCACAAAATATTCTTTAAAGGATTTCATTGTTAGAAATAATATATATATCCATACATTCCTTTGTCAGTGATGATTGATCCCATGCATGCTTGTACATGTTTCAAAAGGATTGAATACAGAACGCTGGTTACTAGCAGCAGTACTATTAGTTCTTGGCGCGCCATGGCAATTTCGAGCTCACTTGAATATTCATGGGCATCATTCCTGCACTTGTTTCGTGGCTTCAGCCGTGCTTGATTAGTTACTTGCCCTCATGAACTGTGTCTCCATGCTCATATTCGTGGCTTCAAGCCGCGCTTGTTATTCCATTTTGTTGAAGTCCCATAGAATGATAAGGTTTGTGATATAATGTTTTATATTATTTCTGTATAACAAGTTGTTCTATTATGAAAATTGTTTTTACTTATTTAATGAGTTTAATCATATATTTATTTTTTTAATTTATGGTTGTACACTGTATAAATCTTAAATACCTTGCCATCTTAATATTCAAATTTAAATTTATTTCATTCATTTCTTTTAGTAATGTATTTAAATTTGATAAATGGGATGTTATTCACCGGTAGATTATTTTAGTTTCAAATAGCACCCCAAACCCTGTACCGTCAGTTGAGCCGTGAAGAGTCTTATCGAACATCCAAAACTTGTGAATTTACTTTGAGTAACTGCTAGTTAATGTAAACACAAGAGTACATTTATGTCTTTATTTTTGTAATTAGATGCTCCATGTAATCTAGGGTTAGGTCCTAGTCTTTTGGGTTATTTTGGAATGTAATTATATATATCGGTGCTGGAGAGCAGAGAGCTCCAAATATTGTTCAAAATTTGCAGGTCACTGTAGAATTGTTGGGGAAGTTTGTTTTACATTTTGGATTATAATTAACAATTATGTGCTAGTAGATGAAGGTTTTGTTCAATGAGATACTTCCGTTTATGATTATCTTAAAGATGTTTGTTATACAATCATCTATATATGTTTAGGCTTAAGAATGTGAGATCTCTCATATTCTGCTCCAGTCACCTTTAAAAGAAATTGGGGCGTGACACAATAATTCGGTTTAGATAAGTGATTTATGTGGTGTGTTTTCAATTTATTTGCCTTTTGTTTTGGATCTTTTGTGGTGGATGGATAAAGCTCGTTCTTGTCAGGAAGCTGCAAGCTATGAAGGATGGATATTAGATCGAGGCATGATGTGTCTATCTCAATGTTTTTAGGCCTAATTTGATCTTCTGATTTGTTGTCATTGATACTGTCTGGTTTACCAAGAGAGCTAATCAGTGAGATTTGGTTTTTTGGTTGAGGTTGGATGGGTTGGATTATATTCTTGGTGGTTTGTAGTGGTGCAATGAGTTTGTCAGCTTTTCCGTTCGTGATTGCTATGGTTAAGCTTGGTTCTTACTGGACCTTGCTTGTGGCTCGAAAACTGCATCTCAATTTGCAGCTGGTTACATAAGGTTATGGGAACAAAAGGAAGTTTCAGTGAACCCTCACTTCCTATTGATGGTGTTGCCTTTGCAAAGTTCGGTGGTGCGATAAGGTTGGAGGCCTTGCAAATGATGGTTCTTAGATGAGCTTTAAGTGACGGTTAGGTTCTTCGACAGTGGTGGATTTCGTTTGTTTGTCATAGTTTTATCTAGTTTGGTCTTTTTTGTGGACTCTGTAATAGACTTTTCTATTAATACTATTTGTGTTTACAGTCCAAAAAAGGGGTAATACAAGGTCGCTATAACTTATACATTACTGGAGACTATTCTCGAAAGATCATAGCAATGTTGTGCAAATTTTAGAAGTTAAAGATGCCTGAATTCCAAAGTTAGGAACCTTTTTATGGAGAATTGCTGTCCATCCTTATTGCTGAGACTGGCAAGATCCCTAGTTAGTGCTTATTATAATGAATATAAAGAAATCTGAACTATTCAAGGTTTAATATAAACAATGCAGAAAATTTTTAATCTACAATTTTTAATAATAAATTTATTTTTAAAAAAATTATCAATTATGAGATTACCTTTATTTTAAAATTATATATATTAAAATAAAAAATTTATTTTAAATATAATAAATTTAAATGAATCTGTAATATCCTAAATTAATTTTTAGGATTTAATGTAAAAAAAATTTATTATATATTTTTTTTTAAAAAAAAAAGAAGTCAACTTTCCACCGAATTATTTTAGAAAGTTGGGGGAGTGGGGGTTGGGCTTGAAATCCCCCCTCCCCCAATAAATGTGTGGGGGTGTTAAATACACCCCCCACAATTCATTTCCCTGAAGAGAGAAGAGGGTTGGAGTATGCGTGAGAGAGAAGAGCATACCATGAAGAAGAAGGTAAGCTTTGAAAATATTTTAGATACATAATTATTTTTTTTATCCAACTTTCTTATGATATTTTCTGTATAATTTAAGCTTCCTATTTACATTATTATTATGGTATTAGAGAAAATTTGAGACTTATATATAGATATAAGTATTGAGTTTTGATAAAACATGACTATAGAAATTTAGAAGTAATGAGTTGTTAATTTTAATTAGTTTAGATTTCTCTATTTGTTAGTTTTAGTATTTAAAGTAATTAATATTATAGTTGAAATCTGTTATTTTTATGGGATAATACCATATTTTTAACCGATTAAATTTAAGTTAAAATAATTTATTTGGATTATTGACATATTATTGAGATTTTAATCGGTTTTAGTTTTATTTATTGGGTGACTGGAGGTTTTAAAATAATTATTGCAGCTAAAAAGTTTATTTTATTTTATGGAATATATATATGATAGTTGTACCATTAAAGTTTTGATTAGATTATTTATTTATAAATATTGAAGTATTATTGAATTTTAATAGTTTTGATTTGAGGTTTAAACTTAAAATGAGATTTTTAGAATTTAGAACATAATAATTTATATTTGGAAATTGTG